>NC_069661.1:214878500-215187000 GCF_027244095.1 Hemicordylus capensis | reverse complement strand
GGTAGAGTTACTTAATAAAATATTTTTGTCCCTGGAAGCCCTATTTCTGTTCTATGTTACTTGTAAAGGGAATGAAGAGAAGCCAATTTACCCTCCTATTCCACAGTGTCCATCATGAAGTCCACTAATTTTGTCAAGTGTCCATTGGCTGGCTCCCAAATTTTTGAGCTGGCTCCTAGATCCAAAGAAAACTTGTCAAGGCTTACTGGAGCACTTTTCAGACAGCAGAAATGACTCTCAGATAGACCTGTAAATGCTATAAACACCCTTTACTGATGCATAAAACCCATTCATTGTGGCCCCCAAGGGGCAGTGTTTGGTTTGCAGTTCAGAGATCTAGGTTTGGATCCCAGCTTGACAATGAAGCTCACAAGTTCACCTCTAAAGACCATGGGGTCACCAGTCTCCTAAGAACTTGGATGAATGAGAATTGTATAGCGCTTTGTGCAGTGAAATATGTTGTAGAATAAATTGTAAACTTTAGAGTTATCATTGCAGAAATACTGATTTTTATGCTTAATTATTTTATTCCCAGTCACTAACCACAAATAGAGCCTGCTAAAATCAGTTTTATCTTTTGACTGTTGAATAATTGACATAATTGCATACTCTTGCTTCTAACAGTTGTAAGGTTACAATACAAGCATGATTGATTTATTTTATTTATTTTTTACATTTTATATCTCGCTCTTCCTCCAAGGAGCCCAGAGCGGTGTACTACATACTTAGGTTTCTCCTCACAACAACCCTGTGAAGTAGGTTAGGCTGAGAGAGAAGTGACTGGCCCAGAGTCACCCAGCCAGTCTCATGGCTGAATCGGGATTTGAACACGGGTCTCCCCGGTCCTAGTCCAGCACTCTAACCACTACACCACGCTGGCTTTCCAGTACTCTCAATACAATGATGCTTGTATTGGAAATTGACCATATTCAGCCATTTAAACAATGGCTCTAAATATAATCACATCTCTCTCCTTTTTGTCCAGCTTGGTATATCGATTTATTTTCATTGTGTTCAGTGGGAAATAAAAAGTTAAATGAAAAAACTTACACTGTCAGCTAATCCTTGATGCAAAAATGTTGCATTAAAAATCGGCTGTTGACTGACTTAGAGAGAAGTCAACATTCTACTAGGCTTGTATTTTAAAAACATATGTAATACTGCCGCATATTGCAGCTGAAAAATTACAGAAAATGTACGCTGCTGTGGCTTACCCAAACGAGCGAATAAAGAAGAGCACAGACGCTTCGGTTCAAAAGGGTTGCGTTCACTTTAAGTTTTCTAACCCCCCTTTCTGATTGACAAGAGTCACATGATTTGCCTCTATTTGAAGGTCACAA
This sequence comes from Hemicordylus capensis, assembly GCF_027244095.1. Lineage (NCBI taxonomy): Eukaryota > Metazoa > Chordata > Lepidosauria > Squamata > Cordylidae > Hemicordylus > Hemicordylus capensis. The sequence goes on along the minus strand of NC_069661.1, from coordinate 215,185,660 downwards.
AAAGCTGCTTCCTTTATAGACAGAGGGGGAGAGCAAGCAGGAGAGTGCGCGCGCGCGCGAGGGAGAGAGCGAGCTCAAGCCAAAATGGCCGACGGAGTCTGCTGGCTTTTGAACACTTCAAATTGAGAAAATAGAAACACAGCAAAATCATTTGGGATCTCTTCACTTCCATTTTTTACCTTGTATGCCTCAAATTGCTGGATTTAAGCACTGTTGCACTTTATGAGGTTAGTAGTTCTATATTTGGCGCTTTCGAATACTTGCTTCCTTTTTTGTGCATTTAGTTTGACCGTTTCGTCTGATTATAGCCCCACGATGTTTGCCTCGTATGAGCGTTAATCACTTCGATCTTGCAGCAAATGCAGTTTCGGTGATTTTGAGAAGAGAAGCTAAGAAATACATGGTACAGTTTGAGAGGATTTAAATGCTTTTTAAATATGTTGGCATGCAAACTAGTTGACGGTCCTTGGCTGAATCTCTCCCCCCCCCCCCTTTTCATTAGGATCTTTTCAAGTGCTCTCCTCTATACACACTTGAGGCGTTTAAATCTGCTGCAAAAATTAGCATAAATTAAATGGGCTTGCATTCTTTCTTGCTAGGATTGGCCAGGGAAAGGGAAGGTGCATATTTTTAAGCGTTTACTTTCAAAGACTTTCACCTAAAAATAATGCAACACTGTGATCCTTAAATAAGGCTCATGCTCATGGAAGCAATTCAGAAGATGCCTATGATTCAAAAAATGACTATACAAAATGTATATGGGCACACATTCTCTTGCAGATGGGAGCTCCCCCCACCCCGCCAGGACTGTTTCCTCTCCTTTCCTCTTGTAACCAGATGCGTTTTCATTTGGATTGCTGTTGGAACCAAATGGTCGTGCCCTGTAAACATGGCATTTTGAGTTCAAAAGAGGCAGTCTTACTAGTTAGTGCCAGTATATAAATTGTATCCTGCTGTAACCCTTTCTTGAGTAGATTTCCTCCATCTTTGCATGTTTGTTGCGAATGCATTTAATCTTACATTTAAATGGTGCCGCATTTAATCTTCTTTATTTAAAAATAGTGACATTTGCAGTAAGTACCTGATTTTTATACATCAAAGACATTATGCTGCTGCAAATGAATGTTCACATGAGCTGAATAAAGATGGTATCTTGCACAGATTTCAAATTTTTTTCCTTTAAGAATTAAGCCTTGTATTTCACATCTCTTTCCAAAGGAAGCAGAGGAGCAACGGGAGATCATTGTAAATCTTGCTTTCTATGGGCAAGCCCTTCCCCCTGCATTGTGAGAATGTGATGTAATGCACCTCTCTGTGGGGTGGAATTGAATAGGACAATGTTCATTTTGATTGTCATGTATTTTCTCCCTCTTTCTGAAAGGCCTTGTGTTCGGTTTGTATTGTGATTCTTTCTATAGAGAAGAGATGGAGCTAGTCTGAATTTTTGTGCTGTAATTGATAAATTACCAGAACATTTCTTTCAAATCAGGCTCTCTGGTAGCTCACTATCTTTCTGCAAGGATAGATTCAAAAAAGGAATGTGTTTTTACAGCACAAATCACATAAGTTCGGAACCATCTGAACAAATTGCTAGCCTATATTTAATATTTCAGTTAGCTGGATTTCAAGAAATGGAGTAAGTTGAACTGGGCTATGTGCATTATTGTGAAAACCTTATTTTGTGTTGAGTGTGAGTTGAGAGTGGCTTTATTCCTTGAGCTTGTTATGCATTTGTGTGCACGAGCACGCACACACACATGTTAGTGGGTGACCTACTTAAGACACAAAGTAACCTTGGCTCAGTTTTGAGGCTTAACATTCAGTGTGTATTTCAGCTTTGGTGTTTCAATATTTCATATAATTGTCTCAGTTAGTGAGCGGCATGGAATTAACCAATTTTAAAAAAAATGCTGATAGCCTTTTGGGGCTCAGCAAAACGAGTGAGTACCTGCCTTGAGCCATGCAGGCCATCAGACTGGCTTCACTAACGTGCAGTTTCCCTTGTTGGGTGGGGTATAGAAAGTAACAAGAAGGGTTGATTTTAAATTCTCAAGAAAAAAGGGCTGCAGTCTTTGCACACTTACGGTTGAACAGAGTGGGACCGATTTCTGAGTAAACATGCATAAGATTGTGCTGAAAATTGTTTCCCTTCTTGATACTTGCCTTGCCTAAACAAGAATGCATAATAGCTGGTTGCTGTAACAATTAAAACATATTGGTTTGCAACTAACTTTATACAACTCAAAAGCATAATCCAGACTCTTTGGTCATGCAGCCCACATGCACTGCAGAATTGTATCTGCTTAAAAGCAAGGTCTGCTTTCTGTTTGGTTCTCCATACCTATGTAAGAATACTAAGCAAGATCACTCGCTTGAAGTCTAATACCGCAATCTTGTGAGCCCCTATTTTGAAGCAATCGCATTGAACAAAGTGGATTTTATTTAAGAGTAGTCATGAATTTGCTTGGACTGTAAGTGTTCAGAACATTTCCCAAGAAAGGGCTGGTAACTATTGGATAAAATATTTTTCCAGAATATTGAAAGTAAATGCCCATACTTTTTGTTTGGTAAAGTCATATATTTATAGTTTGAGAGCTGTACACATTGCAGAACTCAAATACTAAATAAGAACATAAAACTTTCTACTGAATCAGCCAAGAGGTTCGTCCATCCAGCATTTTAGAAAGCTAACAAGCAGGGTATGAAGGCAATAGTCTCCCCTCCTGTTGTTCACTCACCCCAACTGTATAATCAGTATTTTGTGCACCCATTATTTTAGTGGCATGTTGCTTCTAAACATGGAGGTTCTCTTTAGCAGTCATAGCTAATGGTCATTAATCTATTTTTCATTAATTTGTCTAATCTTAAAGCCTCCCAAGCAAGTGACCACCTTGTGGCAGTAAATTCGATAATTCTGTTTTGTAAAGAAGTATTTTTCTTTTGTCCTTAATCTATTGCCAGTCAATCTCATTGTATGAGCATTGATGGTATATTATTCTGAGAGAGGAAGAAACAGCCACTTCCTGGGTATGTTCTAACTCTGTGGTTTCCTGTAACAATAGGGACTTGTTCTAGATCAGGGTTTCTTAACCTTGGGTCCCCATATGTTGTTGGATTACAGCTCCCATCATCCCCAGCCATGGCCTTTGTGACTGGGGCTGATGGGAGTTGTAGTCCAACAATATATGGGGACCCAAGGTTAAGAAACGCTGTTCTAGATGGGACAAGTCCACCTCCAGATCTACCTGCTCTCTTTGTGCAGTATGAATTTTTATGAATCTGTACCATGTCATTATTCCTACTTGGTTGTCTTTATAAGCAAGCAAAATAGGGCACCAAGAAATAAAGTAGCGGTTTCTACAAACAGGACTAAGGGTGGACTCACTAGGTATGCGGAAACTAGGGATGGGCCTGGACCGGTCCGGAGGCCATTGAAAAAGCCTCCGGACCAGTCCGGCACTGGGGTGGGGGGTACCTTTAAGAGCAGCGGGAGGGTTTATTTACCCCTCCCGCCGTTTTCCCGCTCTGTCGCCGTAATCCTAAGAGTAATTGGGGCGGCAGGATACCTCTCTGCCGCCCCTTCCCCGACGTTGCTGGGAAAACTCCCAGCAGTCCTTTGCGCGCTCGTGCAAAGGACTGCTGGGAGTTTTCCCAGCAACATCGGGGAAGGGGCGGCAAGGAGGTATCCTGCCGCCCCAGTTACTCTTAGGATTACGGCGACAGAGCGGGAAAGCGGCGGGAGGGGTAAGTAAACCCTCCCGCCGCTCTTAAAGGTACCCCCCCCACCCCAGTGCCAGACCGCAGTTGGCAATTCCGTGCACACCCCTAGCAGAAACATATGTTTGTACATAAAGCCAAAAAACTGAAGAATTGGCCCTAATAATCTTGAGGGCACAGAGATAAGAAAATGCTAAACGTCTCATTGTTAGGAAAATGGTAGGCTCCTGTTGTAGCTGCTACCCTTTTTTCTATATAGGAGTGGGACATACTCATGCTTCCCAAACCGTGCATGCATTCGGAGGGGGGCATTCCTGATTCAACTGAAAATTAACTGAGCAGACATTTAAAAAAAAAACGCTTGTGAGTGTGCACACACCTTAGAGGGAACACTGTTCCCAATCACAGTTGGCAGCTTTTTCTTTCCCCTTGGGGAAAAAAATTGTCTAGAGGAACCAGAAGTCAAGCTGTGTGAATTGTCATATCTGTGGTTGAAAGCAGTTGAGAATATTGATATCTATTGTAAGAAAAATGGGGGGTTGGGGAGAGAATTATCCTGCACAAGCCCTTGATAGCTTATCCTAGGGCCATTAGGGTTGGGGGAATGTATGCTGTGAGGTTAAACACTCCTCTCTGCCTACAAAAGGGAGTTTGGGGGAGGAAGGAAAGAAAGGACACCAGGCCAAAATGTGATCCTCCAGTGCAGCAGTGCTTAACTTTGGCCCTCTAGCTGTTGAACTGCAACTTTCATCATCCTCCAACTGTAGTGGCCAGTAGGGATGATGAACATTTCTTACTAGCTTAACCTGTGCAGAGCATCTGTGCGCTAGTACTAGATTGCTCCCCTCAGCCCCCCTCACCTCAGAGATCTCTCCACCCTCACCAGAGCCGTACTCTTGCTCCTCCTCCATCTTGTTGCTTCCAACCCCCTCAGCCCTCTTTCTTGGTCATGGCTGCAGTGTTGCTAGCGCCTATTGGCCAAGCTGCAGCTCCCTATCCCCAGAGGCCTCTCTACCCTCACCGGAGCCCCACTCCTGCTCCTCCCCACAGGAGGAGGAGCAGCAGCAGTTGACTGGGCTCATCCTTGCTGCCACTACTGCCATGGCTGCTCATTCCCCTCAGGCTGCTGACAGGCCCGGGCCCATCCCTTGCCTGTCTGCCTCCCTCTGCCAATGGCCTCAGTAGCCCCAAACAGCAGCAGTGGTTGACTGGGCCCTTCCTTACTGCCAATAGGTGCTGCCATGGCCGCATGTTCTCCTCAGGCCACTGACGGGTTCAGGCCAGTCCCTCGCCCTTCTTTTTCTCTTTCTCTCGCCTCCACTCTTTCTTCCCCTCCCTTCTCTCCGCCCCCCCCCCCCCGCCTTTCTGAGTTAACAGATCTTGTTCATCTTGTTTCCTAATCTAACTCACACAACAGCAGTCTCCTTCTCCTGAAGGGGCTCCTTCATCCCTCATGATCCCTCTCTTTGCAGCCCCTGCCCACTATCCTTTTAGATAGATTCCTCTCCTCTACAATCAATAACATATTCCGACCAGTAACAGCAGTTGTAACTTGGCATTTTTCAAATAAAGTTAACCTAGTATTAGTTATGCTTTCAAAAGTAAGTGATAGTATGAAGAGCCTTCATAATTTTAAGTTCATCTGGGATCAGCACCACCTGACTTTATTTCCTTTGGATGAGAGAGTACTGGAGACTTCTGACATGATGGTACTAATTGCCTTTTTTACAAATTGAGCATGACTGGAAGCAATCAGCATCCACTCTAAGACAGCAGGTCCACCACCCCACATTAGATCTCTAGTATGAGGCCCCAAAGGTGCTTCCAGTTCCTGCATGAGTGCTCTCTTCCTGCAGACTCTGGTTTGCATGTGCATTTCCCCACCTCTGATGGAAATCTTTAGATTACCAGCCATTAGCTCCCATTTCAAGAATCATTAGCCAGTAATCTGTCTAACAAAAGAAATAAGCCAGAAGCTGTAAAGCTATAAGTGCTTGGGAGATGGTCAGCTACCCCATTTAATTTATCCTCATTCATGTGCATATGCTACTTTTTAACATTCTTTCTCAGCACCATGGTAAATCTTCAGCATTCGCTACATTAGGTACAGCTGACTGACTTGCAATATTAGCATTACAATATTAAAGCCTGTTTAAGAGAAGGTCTTAAGAACTCTGAACAAGAGTTAAGGAGCTCAAAGCATATAAGCTAACAAGTATACCTCTTTTGTCACAAATCTTTAGTTCTGGTACCCCATAGAGAGAGAGAGCATGGGCGTCTGTATGTACACACAAATTTAAATGTTACAGATACATTACAGCAAGTCACTGGCTTACATCTAGACTGTTACTCATGAGTACTCTCATTGAAACTGGACAAGTTTACTTGTCCCATTTTCTGCTGGTTTAAGACTGAAATAGAAATTTGATTTGTCCCATTAATTTCAGTAAGACTGCTTATAAGTAACTTAGAGCTGGTAACAGGAGTAAAGGTAAAATGTGCCGTCGAGCCGGTGTCGACTCCTGAAGACCACAGAGGCCCTGTTGTTGTCTTTGGTAGAACAGAAGAGGGGGTTACCATTGCCATCTCCTACACAATATGAGCTTATGCCGTTCAGCATCTTCCTATATCGCTGCTTCCAGATATAGGTGTTTCCCATAGTCTGGGAAACATACCAGCGGGCAACCGGCAAGCGCTGGCTTGCTAAGTCAAATCATTTCCCTGCTGCGCCATTAGGTGACTGTGGTGACTGGAGTAGCCAGTGTCATAACTAGAACATCAGCCGGGGGCGGGTGTGTGTGTGTGTTGTGTTTCCACGCATGCATGCATATATACATAAAAACAAGTTTAAGTGTTACAGTTAGGCTACTACAGCTGCTTAGTTATATCCATGCTAAGTTATTCACACGTAGTCTTATGGAAATTAATGGGTTTACTTGCCCTATTAATTTCAGTGGGAGTACTCCATGCTAATCTTCTGAAGCCTGTCTGTCAGACTGAGGGGAAGGGTGTATTGAGCTTCATCATGTAACCAGCCAGTCAGGTGGGTTTTCACCTCCATCCCCTTCTACGGTAGACATTTTGCTTCTGATTTTATTTATTTATTCATTTATTTAGCACATTTATATACTGCCCAAAATGCAAGTCTCTGGGCAGTTTACAACAAAACAATAAAAACAGATAAAAAGATTAAAACATTGCAAAAATTAAAATTTAACACATAAACTATTAAAACACAATTAAACCAATATCTAATTAAAAGCCTGGGTGAACAAATGCGTCTTGACTGCCTTTTTACAGATTGTAAGAGATGGGGAGGCTCTTATTTCAGCAGGAAGTGTGTTCTAAAACCTTGGAGCAGCAAAGGAGAAGGCCCATCCCTGAGTAGCCTCCAGACGAGCCAGTGGCAACTGCAGACAAACCTCTCCAGATGATCTCAATGAGTGGTGTGGTTCATAGCGAAGATGTTCTCTTAAATACCCAGGGCCCAAGATGATGTTTCAATGTCAAGCCAGTGATTATCAGCTGGGGGACCAATAACCTGACTGTAGCATAGGAGGCCGGAGGCTCCGAGTATCTCCTGGGAGCCCTGCAAATACTCCTAGGGGGACTAGTACCCTCTGTTGGGAACCCCTGCTATAGGGGGGAAATATCCTCTTTAAATTCATTCCAGCAAAAGCAGATGATGACCTCTCATTTTGTTACTTTGAAGTTGCTGCTGCTGATTGTTACATGCTACAAGGAAGTTGGCGTCTATATATGATGATGCACTAAATTCCAAAGCTCTGCAAGAATTTCTAAGTTTGTAAGATTATACTTTGCTACTCTTAGTAATACTGCTCCTTGTGAGTAGAAAAACATTTCAGTTAATGGGGTATTGAAGTTGCACTTGAGATGCTCTAACCATCTATTTTCAGTGAGCCTGAAGGTACTGCTTTGAATCTTGGAACCTTCTGCCTTCTATACTTCTTAAATCATTTTCTTTCTGGATTTCCTAAAATTAATATGTAACTAAACCAGTTTAAGATAGCATGAGTGAAACACAAATTCTTCAATATTAAGGCACTTTGTTCTGTTCAAGTGCTGTAGTTAAAAATAACTTTGTGCTTTCTCTTTCATTTATATATCCCTTTTCTCTTACACTATCTTCAGAGAGGGTATGTGGTTTCACTTCTGCTTATAGCAACCATTTGAAATAATTGAACTTTCCTCTCCTCCTAGTCCCACAACTATTAATGTGAGAAGCATGGGTGGTTGCTAAGGAAGCAGGAACAGAGCAAATCTCAAGGGATTTGTGGCCTGTATCGCGTGCTGCTGCCAGATTCAGAAACAGATGAGGGAAACCTCTTTGGAAACAAATTGTAGTACATAAATTTAGGTTTTCAGTCACAAATTCTGATTAGCAATTAGCATACCCCAAACTAAATCCTGAGGAATATTTAACTGTACTAAATGAACATGAAGCAAAAAGGGCATTTTCAGAATTTTATCTAGAAAACTATGGTTTCAGTACTGCGGGAAGGGTTTTTCAAAACTCCTTATAATGAGGTTTTTGTGAAATGAAGATAGTAAACTTTTGTATGCTTATTTATTGTATGAATATGTTTTCATTAATAGAAAAATGATTTTTTTTCTCCACTTCCATATCGGGGGAGGGGAAGAGGAAAGGCAGCAGCATTAACAATAGGACAGAGCACCTCTAGGTGCACTAAATGTGCACTTTGCTGAAAAGCCCCACAGTATTTTGAGAGGATTGTTCAACATTCTCCCCATACTCTCTCTTGGTGTTTAATGCTTCTGCCCATTGGAGCATTAAATATAATGTAGTAGAGAGCTACAGACACAATTCCCCCCCCTCCCCCAGTATATTAATGCAGTGTGTATGGAGGTTCTTGTGGTGCTGCTGAAGAAGTATCTTCTCAACACTTTGAACTTTTTACACATAGTATATCTGTTCACTGCCCCTAGAAGTGCCTTCCAACATTATACGATTCCAGGTTTTACGTTCTCTTGAATTTGAATGATTAACATGTTTTGACATCATGTAAGAGAAATCTATTGTCCTAATGGAGAAAATGATGACCTCTCTTTTTATGTATATGTCTGCTCTTTAGGGTGGATATTGTAGAGGTGAACTATAGAATAATGAACTACTTTATCCTGGGTGTGAGGACTATATTTTGACTTATTGTGATGTGTCCTTTTAAGAAAACAAGATTTGTTTGCCACCTTTGCCTTCTTTAATATATAGAATAATGGGCTATAAATGTTCTATAAGTTGTCATTTTTACACAAAAAATTACATTAGAACAATACACACCAAATATTAATGACTCATTAAATAAAGTAATTATATATTATACTCCTTATTGATATGCTTAAATTATATATCATTGTGTATGCTCTTTGTATAATCACCAAACTACATGTCTTAAAAATGGAAAGACAGGAACACAATCTCAATAAACATAATGAATAATTGTTTGGCACAGTTCTTAGTTCTTATTTATGTGACATTGACTTTTAAAATTTGGCTTTTTAGAGGTAAAAAGAAGAAAGCATAGGCCAGGAGGCTGCTGTTTGAGATACACAAGTCCAGAGCTCGCTTGGGCATGCAGATCTAGTCATGCATTTCTTTGGATTCAGGTCATACCAAGCAAGCAAGCTAGTAAATTTTATTGAACGAGCTAACGTTAAATGTATTAAGTTACTGCTTCCTTTCAGTAATATTAAAAACTATTCACAATAAGTGAGTGACCTGTTTGACAAATACATGGCAGAGGCAGGCAAACCTGTGTACCTGTTGGAAGAATTTGGGCTACTTTTTGTTAAAAAGTCTAGATTAGGGTTATAGGGAGAACTTCTATGCATATCATAGAATTTGAGAGAATTCATGCCTAGCCTTAATCACTCGGAAGCCTTGTGTATGTTCTTTTTGATGCCTTAATTACTGAAGCTTTAATCATCATCCGCCACTGCCAAGTTCCATTTTTTCTTCTTCTGCTGCTTCTTTATGTAGAACAGCAAAAATGTGACCCTTTGCCTCCTTGGTGAAGATTCTGGTTCATACTTGTATCTCCTGCTTTGACTTCACAGCAACCTTCTCTCTGGGCGATTGTTGTAAAGGTTAAGTGTGCCATGGAGTTGGTGTCGACTCCTGGCGATCAGAGCCCTGTGGATGTTGTACATTGGCCCTTTTGCTTCTATCCAGAATTCTGCTGCCAACATCATTCACCTCTGTTGCTCAGACTATATAACCTCAAATCCCTACAGTGGCTTCCTGTCTGCTCCCAAATCTGGTACATCTCCTTGCCTTCATGATCTTATCCCTTCCCCATATCTCCTCCCCCTCTTATCTTGATACATTTAATGTCTAAAAAGGCTTTCTCCATTGCTGCCCCAAGGCTTTGGAACACACTTCCTGCTGAAATAAGAGCCTCCCCATCCCTTACAACTTTTAAGGCAGTCAGACACATTTGTTCACTCAGGCTTTTCATTAGATATTGTTTTAATTGTGTTTTAATAGTTTTAACATTTTAAATTTTAATTGTTGAAATGTGTTAATCTTTTTATTGGTTGTCTTTATTGTCTTGTAAACCGCCCAGAGAACTTGCATTTTGGGTGGTATAAAAATGTGTTAAGTAAATAAGAGTTGTTTAATCATCCAGCACTTTGAGGTTCTCCTGATCCCTTTTATCTATGCTGCTTGTTCTCCCTTGCTTTATCTTATGCCTGGAACTCCTATGTAGTGCTAACTACATAGGGTCTGACTGGGGAGACCCGAGTTCAAATCCCCATTCAGCCATGAGACTAGCTGGGTGACTCTGGGCCAGTCACTTCTCTCTCAGCCTAACCTACTTCACAGGATTGTTGTGAAAGAGAAACTCAAGTATGTAGTACACCGCTCTGGGCTCCTTGGAGGAAGAGCGGGATATAAACGTAAAAATAATAATAATAATAACTTTCTCTCTCTGTTTAGCCTTTTCTATTTTCTTTTCTTTTCCTCTTCTGTTTAGCCTTTGATACAGAAGAGACTTGCCCTACTGAAACAAAGCCTCTACAAATATAACTGAACAAATTGCACACCTGAAGCCTAGGCTATTGTATTATTAATACAGGCTTATGCCCCAATAAATTAGCCAGTCTTAAGGCATCACAAGATCTTAATCTGTTGCAGCAAATGCAGCCACCCTCTGTAAGATGTTCTTCCTATTATTGCCTCCAAATTTCTCTCCTTCCTCTATGGTACTGCCATGGCAAATCATCTTAGATTATAAACTCATTGGGGCTATCTGTTTACAAAGTAATAAAGTGCACAATAATGATGCTATAAATACACAGTGAGACTTGTGAGTAAATGTTATATAAGATGGAACTGCTATTTGTAGGCAAACATTTGTAGAGAAAACCTGTGTGTGTGTCTTATGTGTCTATTCCAGGCCTGCACAACATGCGGCCCAGGGGCCAGATGCGGCCCGCGAGGCCTTTTTCCTGGCCCCCAGGCTATTTCCTCTTCCTCCCCCTGCTGCTTACAAAACACCTCCTCAAAAAAAATTCCAGCCGCTGCACGTCTGAGGAGATGGCTGCAGGGGTGCGGGTGTTCTTCCTTACCCTCCCCCATGGCAGCAGTGGCGCACAGCGGCAGAAACCAGAGTAACACTCGGGCCTGCCATTTGGTCCAGTGTTGCTTCCCAACTGCGCGGCGCGCCTGCGCAGTTAAGTCTCTTAAGTCTCTCTCTCTCTCTCTCTCTCTCTCCCCCCCCACCAAGACTGCGCCATATTCTCTCTCTCTCTCCCTCTCCCACCAAGACTACTCCATTCTCTCCCTCTCTCTCCCTCCCACCAAGACTACTCCATTCTCTCTCTCTCTCTCTCCCCCCACCATGACTGCTCCATTCTCTCTCTCTTTCTCTCTCACCCACCATGACTGCTCCATTCTCTCTCTCTCTCTCCCACCAAGACTGCTCCATTCTCTCTCTCTCTCTCTCTCTCTCTCTCCCCCCCCCCAAGACTGCTCCATTCTCTCTCTCTCTCAGGCCAAGCCTCCTGCTGCATCCTTTCCATCTTTCTTTCCCCTTCTCCATTCTTTTCCAAAATTATGAGAAGAGGTTCTCTTCTCCCCCCACCCCTAAAAAGTGTTCCATGTTCTGTGTGATGATTTGGCAGAGGTGGAAAGGAAGAACAATGCATTTTATTATGTATTTTGTACAGATTGTATAATATTTATATTATTAGAATGAATTTTAATTCAACTTATTTCATGTTAATTTAAATCAATCTTGGCCTGCCAGAACATCAAAAGTTAAATATTGAGTAAATTCATTTTAAATTCATTTTTAATTCATTTCACTTTAATTCAGTTGATTGGTTGATTGATTGATATTAAGTGTTACTTTAATAATCAGCACCCTAGGAATTGACCTCGGCCCCCATGAACCAAGTAACGGTTGGTTTCGGCCCGCCAGGTCATTTGAGTTGTGCAGGCCTGGTCTATTCTGTACAGGCGAACCTCACCATTTGCAGACTGGGCATCCGCGGTTCCGTGTATCCGTGGCCGAGTAATTTACACCCAATCTTGGCATATGTGTGTGTGGGGGGGTGGTTAACAAAGGATTAATTTCCATGTATCCAAGGTCATTTCTGGCCACCATTTTAAGGAAAGGAGCCATTTTATGGCTCATTTATTTATTGTGGGAAAAGCATGGGAACATGGAAACTTGAGGTGTTTGGGAGGCATAGTACAGCTGTACCATAGTACAGCTGTACCATAGTACAGCTGAAGACCCACAAAGCATGGTAGGGAACTTTGTTTCCATTATTTCTGCCCCTTTTTGCCATCTCTTCATATTTTTGCAACCTTCGATGAACCCCCCCACCCGCCCACATCCCATTGACTTAATGCCCTGTTATCTCTGGTTGTAGTGGAGAATAGAACCCCTGCAAATAATGGGGTTTTCCTGTATCACCTTTAGATCAGCTGCTTCCTTGCTCCTTATGGCTGCCTATTGTTGTTTTTTTAAATTGGAGGTAGGAAGCCTGTAAGCTTGTGTGTGTTGTCTACATGAAACAAATGCTAAACAGGTGGTGTCTTTAAGAATTTTAAATTGCCTTCTGAGAAACATTTCAGTTCTTAAAATAGGAAGTAGACAAAACAACACATCTGAATTGTACTGTTTAAATATCAAAAATTTTCTTAGTGGATCCTTGTTTGAGGGAGCCAAGTGTTCATCCCAACCTAGACATACAGGAGAATGTTGCATAAGAAGAAATACAGGATATAACATATAAATAAGAGCACCTTAAGGTTTTAGAGACAAGATAATACAGCTAGGTTTGTATAATGTTTTGATCATGCTTTTATAGGCTGCATGAAAAATCCTTCTGGGTTCAGTTTATTTTTTTTTTTTTTAAAGTAGTACATCACTGCTACTGTGGTTGATAGGCACATCACACCTACAGGCTTTCAACAGAATATGTGCAGTTGCCTGATGGCTTCCCCTGAATTTCTGTAGAGATGGCACACTGGCACTATATGCAATAAGTCTCCCACACCAGCTCATGTATATAATCTTCAGCTTAATATAACAGGAAAGTGTTGATCTATGTTTTACTTTGAGTGATCTCCCTTAAACCTTCTTTCTGTCCTCTTTTATCTCAACAGATTAGATGACCATTTAATAGAATGGTTAAGTTCTGTGCTATCCTGGTTCTTATCTAAAGTACACTTCCTTCAAAGTCTTAAACAACCCTGCCGTGTGCATTTACAAATTGCAAAATCACTAGCGATGAGTAGAAAAATTATGGTGCTTTGGGAAATGGTGAACCATAACCATTTCCAACTAAGGTGCAAACTCTGTGTCATAATTGTACATGTATATTTGTGTGTTAAATTTTTATCCTTCATTTAACAACCAAGTATAAAATGTTTTATTAATAAAGCCAACTAACTGACCTGGCACAGAGCATCTGTGCCCCTAGTCCTCCCTGTCTCTCCTCCCTCCCTTTAGCCCCAGTCCATTCTTCCCCTCCCAGTCTGCTTTCCTTTTCCTCCTCACCCGCTGTCCTGGAAAGTGTTTTCCCTCCCTGGCCGGCCCGTTGGGCACTTTCCTTTTCCTTTGCTGCCCGCGGCGACACATCCGTGGCTATCTGTCTGCTGCTTGCGAACTCTTGCAAGAGCTGTCACACATGGGAATAGCCATGGGAATGCCTTAGAGAATTAAATATATAGATAGAGGATAATAAATGCATACTAAGAATGTAAGGGTTCTGCTAGATCAGGCCAAAGGTGCAGTGAGTCCCACATCCTGTTCCACACAGTAGGCAGCCAGATTTGTCTTGGAAGCCCAGAAGTAGGACATTTAGGTAAAAAGCCTACTCCCTCTATTGTTTTTTTTACAGTCATTTGTGCAGCACTTCTGCTGAACTACCGCTGGAGGTAGATTATAGCCATTTTGACTAGTGGCCATTACCATGTTTTGTTGCAGTGAGTTCCATAAATCATGCACTGTGAAGAAGTACTTTTGTCTGTCTGGAATCTGCCAATCAGTTTCATTGGATGACCCTGCATTCTGTTATAGGGAAGGGAGAAACGTGTCTCTCCTTTCTGCACATGCATAATTTTATGAATCCCTCTCATGTCCCTTCAACTGCATTTTTTAAACTTAAAAGACCCTGAAGATGCTCCAAATTCCAGATGGTTTTGGTTGCCTTTTCTGCACTTTTTCCAGCTGCGCACTATCCTTCTTGAAAGATGCCCAGAATTGTAAACAGTATTCAAAATGGGGTTGCACCATGCATTTGTATGAGGGCAGTCCAACATAAGCAATCTTATTTTAATTTCTTTCTTAATCATCCCTAGTATAGAACTTATCTTTTTCACAGCAGCTTTAGAGATGTTGAGTGAAACCTTTATGCAGAAAGTGTTTCATACTTTATATTCCTGTGAAAAATCTTCCATTTCTAAAAATTAATTGGTTGACACGCAGACTAGTATGGTGTGCAGTGGCATGCAGCAGTATGAACTCCAGATTACCACTGCACTGATGCTTGTGGAGGGAGGGGTGATTTTTGCTGATTGCCCTTCCCTCTGAAACCCATTTTGTCACCCAAAATATGTTCCTGAGGGTTGTACATCAGACCCTATTAAACAAAGGATGAAACTAAAAATGAAGGTTTCATCTGACTTGGGCTTAGGGCTGAAGAAATCTCTCTCCCCCAACACACACCCACACACCCCTCTGGGCTTAGGGCTCCTCTACTTTTATGCATTCTAGAGATTTATACAAAATGGATTTCAAACTCAAAACACAAAATAGTTGAAATGTTTAATTGAAACAGCGGCCACACTGGCTGTTTCAATGAAACACGCTCAGAATGTTTTGAGTGTTCCAGTCACAGGGAACAGTGGGGAACTTGAAACACCCCATTGTTCTCCATAGATAGCTCCTAGGGACACTAAAGTGGGTTAGGTGATAGCGCATGATAGGTAAAAAACTTAACCATTCCCAAAAACCTTCATAGGTTCTTATGGGGTTTGGAAAGGTTAAAATTTTGTTAAATTGCTCACTTGCCCATTTCTTTTGTGGATCACGTGGTAGGTAGCACCTATCATGCTCTACCACCCATAAGAACAGCCCTGCTGGATCAGGTCCAAGGCCCATCTAGTCCAGCATCCTGTTTCACACAGTAGCCCACAAGATGCCCCTGGAAGCCACAGGCAGGAGTTGAGGGCATGCCCTCTCTCCTGCTGTTACTCCCCTGCAACTGGTACTCAGAAGCATCCTGCATTTGAAGCTGGAGCTGGCCTATAGGCCTCCGACTAATAGCCGCTGATAGACCTCTCCTCCATGAAGTTATCCAAACCCCTCTTAAAGCCATCCAGGTTGTTGGCTGTCACCACATCTCGTGGCAGAGAATTCCACAAGTTGAGTATGTGTTGTGTGAAAAAGTACTTCCGTTTGTTGGTCCTAGATTTCCTGGCAATCAATTTCATGGGATGACCCCTGGTTTAGTGTCATGTGAGAGGGAGAAGATATTCTGTCTTTCCCTTTCTTCACACAGTGCACGATTTTGTAGACTTCTATCATGTCTCCCCGTAGTCGTCTTTTTTTCTAAACTAAATAGCCCCAGGTGTTGTAGCCTTGCCTCATAAGAAAGGTACTCTAGGCCCCTGATCATCTTGGTTGCCCTCATCTGCATCTTTTCCAGTTCTACAATGTCCTTTTTAGATGTGGTGACCAGAATTGTACACAATACTCCAGGTGAGGCCGCACCATTTTTTGGTATGAAGGCATTATAATTAGCCATTTTATTTTCAGTCCCCTTCCTAATGATCCCTAGCATGGAATTGGCCTTTTTACAGCTGCCGTACATTGAGTTGACACTTTCAATGAGCTGTCCACCATGACCCCAAGATTCTTCTCCTGTTCAGTCATCGACAGCTCAGATCCCATCAGTGTATACTTGAAGTTCAGGTTTTCCGTCCCAGTGTGCATCACTTTACACTTGCCAACACTGAACCGCATTTGCCATCTTGTTGCCCACTCACCCAGTTTGGAGAGATCCTTTTCGAGTTCCTCACAATCTGTTTTGGATTTCACTACCCGAAAGTTTGGTATCATCTGCAAATTTGGCCACCTCACTGCTTACCCCCTACTTCTAAATCAGGGATTCTCAAACTTGGGTCTTCAGGTGTTATTGGACTTCAACTCCCATAATCCCCAGCCTCAGTGGCCTTTGGTTGGGGATTATGGGAGTTGAAGTCCAATAACACCTGAGGACCCAAGTTTGAGAATCACTGTTCTAGATCATTTATGAATAAATTAAAAAGCACCGGTCCCAGTACAGATCCCTGGGGGATCCCACTTCTTATTTCCCTCCATTGTGAAAACTCTCCATTTGTACCAACCCTCTGTTTCCTGTCTTTCAACCAGTTACCAATCCACACATGTACTTGTCCCCTTATCCCATAACAGCTAAGTTTTCTCAGGAGTCTTTGATGAGGAACTTTGTCGAAAGCTTTTTGGAAGTCCAGGTATACTATGTCAACTGGATCACCTTGATCCACACACTTGTTGACACTCTCAAAGAACTCCAAAAGTTTGGTGAGGCAAGATTTACCTTTGGTTCTCTTCCAGAAGGGCCTGTTCTTCTATGTGCTTTACAATTTTATCCTTGAGGATGCTTTCCATCAATATGCCTGGAACGGATGTTAAGGTAACCAGCCTGTAATTTCCCAGATCACCCCTGGTTCCCTTTTTGAAAATGGTGTTACATTGGCTACTTTCCAGTCCTCCAGTACAGAGCCCGATTGCAGGGATAAGTTATATATACTGTATTTAGCAAGGAGATCTGCAATTTCACTTTTGAGTTCTTTGAGGATTCTTGGATGGATGCCATCCAGCCCTGGCAATTTGCTAGTTTTCAATTTTTCCAGACAGTTTAGAACACCATCTCTTGTCACTTCTATCTGACTCAGTTCTTTAGCCTCCATCCCCCCAAAAGCCTGTTTCAGGAATAGTATATGTGCATAGGCAAATGTGTTGGTACCCCTCCACGAAAAAAAGAACCCACAATTGTCTCTGAAACCTTTTGAAACTGACAAAAGTAATTGACACCTATCATTGTTTATTCTTCATTTAACAAAAATCAGAATTTGCTTTTAGAGTTTTGATGCAACAGAATATTTCAAATAATAACACAAATAAAAATAGCATGGACAAAAATGATGGGACCCTTAACCTAATATTTTGTTGCGCAACCTTTAGAGGCAATCACTGCAAACAAACGATTCCTGTAGCTCTGTGAGACTCTGCACCTGTCAACAGGTAGTTTGGCCCACTCTTTCTGAGCAAACTGCTCCAGCTGTATCAGGTTTTTAAGGCTGTCTTCTCCAGACTGCATGTTTCAGTTCTTTCCATAGATATTCGATAGGATTCAAATAAGGGCTCATAGAAGGCCACTTCAGAATAGTCCAATGTTTTGTCCTTAGCCATTCTTGGGTGCTTTTAGCTGTGTGTTTTGGGTCATTATCCTGTTGGAGGATCCATGACCTGCAACTGAGACAGAGCTTTCTGACACTGGGCAGTACGTTTCGCTCCAGAATGTCTTGATAGTCTTTCATTGTTCCATGCACAGATTCAAAGCACCCCATGCCAGACGCAGCAAAGCAGCCCCAAAACATAAGCAAGCCTCCTCCATGTTTCACAGTAGGTATGGTGTTCTTTTCTTTGAAAGCTTCATTTTTTCATCTGTGGGCATAGAGCTGATGTGACTTGCCAAAAAGCTCCAGTTTTGTCTCATCTGTCCAAAGGACATTCTCCCAGAAGCATTATGGCTTGTGAGTATGCACTTTAGCAAATTCCAGTCTGGCTTTTTAATGTTTTTCTTTCAACAGTGGAGTCCTCCTGGGTCTTCTTCCATTGAGCCCACTGTCACTCAAAAAGCAACGGATGGTGCAATCAGACACTGATGGACCTTGACCTTGGAGTTCAGCTTATATCTCTTTGGAAGTTGTCCTTGGCTTTTTGTCTACCATTCTCACTATCCTTCTGCCCATTCTGGGGTCGATTTTCCTCTTGCGGCTGCGTCCAGGGAGGTCGGCTACAGTCTCATGGACCTTGAACTTCTTAATAGTATTTGGAACTGTTTTTACAGGAACATCAATGGTCTTATAGCCTCTTTGCCTTTAACATGATTGTCTGTAATTTTCTTTCTCATCTCTTCAGACAACTCTCTCCTTTGCTTTCTCTGGTCCATTTTCATTGTGGGACGCACGATGCTACCAAACAGCAGAGTGACTACTTTTCTCCATTTAAATAGGCTGAATGACTGATTGCACGATTGGAGACATGTTTGATACTAATTAAAGAAAACAGCTAATTTGAAAAATCACTTAATTATTTATGATCTTTTCTAGGGTTACCAACAAATGTATCCAGGCCACTTTAGAATATCTTTGTAGAATAAGCAATACTTTATCTCTTTTCACACTTGCTTTGCTATACTCGATGACATATCAAAGGCTTGCAGGTATACAGGTGACAATTGCTTTTCATTTATTCGTTTTCCAGGAGGCATAAAACACTTTTTCAATGAGCTGTAAGGGTACCAACAATTTTGTCCACGTGTGTATGCTCAGTATTCTCTGCCGTGAAGATGGACACCAAGAACTCATTTAGCTTCTCTGCAACCTCCATATCCTCATTAATAATCTCTTTCACTCTCTCATTGTCTAATGGTCCAACTGCCTCCCTGGCAGGTTTCCTGCATCTGATGTATTTAAAGAAGATTTTGTTATTCCCCTTGATGCTTTTAGCGAAATGTTCTTCAAACTCTTCCCCCCCACTCCCTTATTGTCACCTTGCATTTCTTTTGCCAGAGTTTGTGTTCCTTTCTGTTCTCCTCATTTGGACCGGCCTTCCAATTTTGGAAGGAAGTCTTCTTCCCTTTTATGGCTTGCTTGACAGTACCAGTTAGCCATGCTGGCATCCTCCTGGACTTGGTGGTACCTTTCCTCCATTTGGGTATACAATCTAACTGGGCTTCTAGTATTGTGGTTTTGAGTAAACTCCATGCATTCTGGAGCGAAGTGACTCTCCTGATTTTCCCTTTCAGCTTTCTTTTCATCATACTCCTCATTTTGGAGAAGATTCCTCTTGTGAAATTCAAAGTGTCTGTGTTAGACTTCTTTGGTGATTCTCTCCCTGCATGTATGCTGAATTTGATGGCACAATGGTCACTGTTTCCTAAAGGGTCAATGACATTGACATCACGCACCAGGTCCGGGGTGCCATTCAGGATTAAGCCCAAGGTCGTCTTCTCTCTGGTTGGTTCCAAGACCCACTGTTCTAGGGCACAGTCATTGAGCATATCTAGAAATTTGACCTCTTTGTCATTACCTGACTGTGAATTTACGCAGTCTATGTGTGGGTAATTGAAGTTACCCATTATTACAGGCTTTCCTCTCCTTGATGCCTCCCTGATTTCCTCCTGCAACTCCCAGTCACTGTCAGCATTTTGATCCGGAGGTCGATAGCACCTCCCCAGTAGCATGTTCCCTTTCAGGCCTTGTATTGTCACCCACAGGGTTTCTGTGGAGGACTCCAGTCCACCTAGGTTTTCTAGCTTGTTAGATTCTATCCCTTCTTTAATATCCAGTGCAACTCCACCTCCAAGGTGCTCCTCCCTGTCCTTTCTATAGAGTTTATATCCAGGGATAACAGTGTCTCATTGGTTCTCACTGTTCCAACATGTTTCTGTTATGCCCACTATATTTCTGAGTTAGCAACCAAGCACTCCGGCTCACCCATCTTGGCTCAGGGGCTTCTGGCATTGGCATATAAGCATCTATACCTTGAATCTCTTACCTGGTGTCTGCTATCTTTCTTTTGACTCTTTGACCAGCTGCCACAGGCTTCTGTCTGCTCTTTAATGCAGTTCTGCTCTGTCCCCTTCTGTTTTATCTGAATCCTTTGCCCCTCACAGTTTAAGGGATGGCATTTGCCGAAGTGGATACTGCCCAGCAACCATCGGCATTTCCCTAGCTGTCATTTTAAAAGCTGCTCTGCAACCTTTTTGATTGTAATTACCAGCAGTCTGGTTCCATCTTGGTTGAAGTGCAGCCTGTCCCTTTTGTACAGGCCTTGCTTGCCCCAAAATGTATCCCAGTGTCTAACAAATCTAAACCCCTCTTCCCGGCACCAATGTCTCATCCACGCATTGAAACCCTCAGCTCTGCCTGTCTCATTGTACCTTCATGTGGAACAGGTAGCATTTCTGAAAATGCTACTTTGGCAGTCCTGGACTTCAAATGGCTACCCATCAGCCTAAATTTGGCTTCCAGGACCTTTCCTTACATCATTGGTGCTGACTTGAACCTTCTCCGAGACCTTCATTCTCCCTGACAGCAGAGGAGCTATCAGCCCTGGAGTGGGTTGCCTCTACTTTGTTTCTGAAGGTCTTGCCCACATGCCTCTCTGTCTCTCTGAGCTTCTCCAGATCCACCACCTTGGTCTCAATGGAACAAATTTGTTCCCTGAGAGCCAAGAGCTCCTTGCACCGAGCACACACCCATGACTTCTGCCCATGCGGCAAATAGTCATATGTTGCAAATAGTCATACATGTGGCACTCTGTACAATACACGGGGAAGTGCCCCCTCGCCTACCAACTTTCTATCTTCATACTGGTTCAAACCCACTTTGGTGTCCCTAGGAGCTACCCATGGAGAGCAATGGTGTTTCGAGTTCCCCATTGTTCCCTATGGACGGAACAAGCAAAGTGTTCCGTTTTGCAACCTTGCCTTGAAAAATACTGCAGAACAGATGCACACAGTAAAAGGGAATCTGTCCCTCCCAACACAGATATTTCAAACAGCATAAAAATGGCCAAAAAAAGAATCACTTACCCCAAACCCACTGCTGGCCACAGTGCCTGCGCTTAGGTAACGTTGGCATGAATTGCTCTTACAAAAAACTATGACTCCTTACATTACTTCCTAGCATTGGTACAGCTGCCACAGCAACGCTTCCTTAGCAGCAAGTATAGCCATGAGCTCAACTAGAGCAACTTCAGCCACATTTTGACTGAGTACACCTTGCAGTACAGATTGCAGACTTCGTCTCAGGGCCAGACATGGAGCTCAGCACAGCAATTTCCAATCTCTCTCTCTCTCTCTCACACACACACACACACACACACACACACACACACACACACACCCCTACCTCTACCTGCCTCTGTCCATTTCTTGTCATAACACTATCTCACAAACAACCCAAGTTTTGCCTTTGTCAATCTGAGATCCAGAAAAACCAGATAGCTGTAGCAGCAATAGCACAGCATTTTATACTCAGTGCTGAAAATAGAAAACCACACAATCAAACTTTCCTCCTGTCCTTATGTATCCTCTTCTTCAAGAGAGGCACAGTATAAGGGCTCTCTCTGTCTCCCAGTTCACTTCAATACATTTTGAATTTGAAATTCCATCTTTTTGTGAAAAGTGCTGGCAAAAACAACAGTATTTACTAGATTACTGCTTCCCTGGTATGGAAGCAAAAAGGAACAAAGGCTAAGCTTGCATCCTCCTTTGTGCTACATTAAAACTGCACATAAAAGCTTTCGGATCATGGTTTCTTCAACAGATTGCCTGTGTGGCAGTAAATATTCCTTAAACATTTTTTAAAAGGTGTTGATGTGCATCTGCGGTGTCACTCATGGAAGTTTAACATTAATTGATAGTAATTGAGGGGTGATGAGAGGTATTGGTTTTAGAATGAACAACTTAGTGTAAATCTGCTGATGGATGTTTTAATGTAAGCCTCGTGTTTTGAATTCTAGTTTCTCTAACTTTGTATACTTATAGATTTTTCAAAGCTAATATTCACTTTTGTGTTGATGATAATACTTTACCAGTCGGGGATACCTGTTGTACATTCTCCAATTACAAATTTGTCTAGACTACAATTGAAATTGTATCAAATAAAAATAGATTCCTACTTCTTTTCTTTGTCCATGCCTCCACCCCCACCACCCAATTAAGATTCAATTTTGGGTAACTTTCTCAAGGAAAATGTTCACAGCTTTAGAAAAATTTGCATTTTCCCTCCACTTAGAGAAGTTTGTATGATTTGACTCAATAAGCAGGAGCTCTGCATTGGGTAAGAAATGCTGACAAAGTGAGTATTCTTTAAAACAAAGGAGATGAAAAGCTTAAATAGGGACTATGCTAATTAGATTACAGACTGTCTAGCCTTGCTGGGTGGATCAAGTTGGATTCATTCTTTTGTCTCTCCACCCCCTTCTGGGAAAAAAAAATCTGTTTAAAAAAAGAAAACAGTGAGAAACTAGTTTGCTAGGCACCCAGCTACATAGTTTGTTTCTGTAGCTCTTTAAAGGATCTTGTTTTTGACTGAAATATAGCTATCCACACCTAGTCCAGCTTTGCAAAACAAACAAAAAACCGAACACACTATATTTGCATGCGTCTTAGAAAATACATATATTCAACCGCTAAAAGATTCTGCATAATCACATTAAGACAGGGAATACTCCTGGAGCTTCAGTCCCTTAGGGATGTGCATGAAACAGATTTTGTGCAGTGGGGAAATGACTTGACTAGCAAGCCAAAGGTTGCCGGTATGTTTCCCAGACTATGGGAAACACCTATATCGGGCAGCAGCAATATAGGAAGATACTGAAAGGCATCCCACACTGCATGGGAAATGGCAATGGTAAACCCCTACCTGTATTCTACCAAAGACAACCACAGGGCTCTGTGGTTGCCAGGAGTCGACATCAACTCAGTGGCCCACTTTACCTTTCCATGCTCAAAACATTTTGTCAAAACGGCTCGAAACATTTCAAGTGTTTTGGCCATAGGGAACAATGGGGAAACTAGAAACACTCCATTCTTCTCCATGGGTAGCTCCTAGAGACACCAAAGTGGGTTGGTTAGTAGGGCATGATGGGTGCTACCTACCACCCAACCCGCAAAAAAAATGGACAAGCAGATGATTTTCAACAAACCTGTGACAATTCCCCCCCAGCATGCCCCCAATTGGGATCCTATGGGGGTTTGGGGGGAAAGGCCCGCTTGCCCATTTCTTTTGTTGGTTGGTTGGTAGGTAGGTAGCACCCAACATGCCCTACCACCCAACCCACTTTGGTGTCCCTAGGAGCTACCCATGGGGAACAATGGGAAGTTTCGAGTTTCCCCCTTGTTGCCTATGGTTGGAACAAGCTGCACTCACAGTACAGTGAACTCAAGTTTTGCATTGCAATATGCAATCCTGCCTTGAAAAACACTGCAGAAGCACATAGTGAAAGGGAATCTGTCCCAACACAGAATATACTCCCCCTCCCATCCAAAAATGGCCAAAAAAGAATCCACTGCCAGCCACAGTGCCTGTGCTACAGGAACGTCATTGGCACAAGTTGCTCTCACAGACACAATTATGACTCCTTACTTCCTAGCATTGCAACAGATGCCACAGCAGCACCCTTAGTAGCAAGCATACCCATATGCTCAACTAGAGCAGCTACATTTTGACTGAGTACACCTTGCTATGCAGATATCAGAGCAGAGCAGTGAGTGAAGCACAAGTTAGTGTCAAGACCAGACATGGAGCTCATCACAGCACTCACCAAGAAATATTGTGTGCACATACACATAAAGCTGCCACTGTATATTTCTTACCGCAACACTATCGCAAATAAAGCAAACCACAACTCAAGGAAGGCAGGCATGTAGGCACCCAAGATCTGTCTTTGTCAATCTGAGATCCAGCAAAACCAATAGCACAGCATATTATACTCTATGCAGAGAAAAGAAAGCCACAGAATCAAACCTTCCTTCCTCTCTCTTCTGATGAGGAGAGGCACACTATAAGAGATCTCTCTGCTCCCAGTCTCTTGGAATACATTTTGAAATTACTTTTGATGTGTTTTCCTGCTTTAATTAAATTTGTGCACAAGACAACTCCTTTAGTCCCTACTGCCCAAGTATAGCACTTTACATTTTTTTCCCCTCTGAAGGGTTGGGGAAATGTACATTTGAGCTTCTTTGGGATGTCATTCTTCAGCCTTGGAGTAATAGTTGTGAAGAGTTTAAAGCTTCTCATTTCAGATTCTGACTGCACAATTCACAAGAATATGGAATAGGCCTCTGCTGTTTTATACAACTTGCCACCTTAACAGCTTCATATTTACAGAGAATGCTTTACATGTTTGTGTGGCAGTAGTTTGTGTGTTTCTTCCTGTTTCTTTAGGCACCTTGACACTTGATGTGTGCCATAAAAATAAAAGCATATCTCTTATTAGATATTCACCTTCTTATAGTCAGGAAAGCACGAGTGTTAAAGTTACATTGGACAGCATTCAGACTAGTTCGTCATGATTAAGCACCATTAAAATCAATGTGACAAGCAAGTCTTATTACTAAACTAATTTAAACCCCATTAATTTCAGTGGCACGTCTGGATGCTGTCCATTGTTAGTCAATCAATCAAATCATCTTCATTAGGGTCCAAGTCATAAGATAGTACAGTAGAGCATGAATCAATATCAAATTATGAAACAGTCAAACTACTTTAAAATTACTACTCTAACATTATGAAGAATACTTTAAAACTACTACCCCTTAAAATAGGGAAAAGAGCAGAGGCAAAACTGTAAAATCACGAAGATTATAGTAATGATTATAACCATCTATGTTTAAAAGGATAAGGCCATTAATATATATATATATATATATATATATAAAAATAAATAAAATGAAGTGGCTAGAATCAGTTATGTAAAATAGGATAGCTAACTGGGATGACTGAGCGGGCAAGTAAAATGGTCAGTAGTTAAAAACAGTACAGGGCTGATACATGGTTATGGACCGGGAGTCAGGGCCTGGCAGATCTTACATGCTGCCACGCAGAACTTGGCAGTGTTACACGTGAAGACCTGGACTTCATCCACTAGCAACATCCAGGTGTAGGGTTGGCTTGGATGACCAAGGTACTTGAGTAATGGAAGTATAAGCTTGGCATGACTGTTTCTTTAAAAGGGGCAAGAGAGGAATAGGTGCGTTGTGGAAACCTCCCCAGTGTCACAGGCAAAGTCTCTCTGTGATTGTGTTTGCCTCTTTCTAAGTCTCTTTCTGCATTTGCCTTTGAAGACAGCAGAATGGAGGGCATGACAACAGGCAAGGGTGAAGGTCCTTCTGTGGCTTGGGATTTCCAACTGTCACAAGTACCCAGCAGGAGAGGCGGAGTATCTAGATCTTTCCAGACAGGAAGCTTGGAGTCTTGCCTAGGCCGGCCGTTGCTAGTCTCATATCATAACTAATAGGGGAAACATCATTTCAAATTGATTCTAAACATTTCTCAAATCTTCAAAAGGGTTTACTAGTCTAGCATTACCCTTTATATCTAACAGATCATTGGTGAGGAAGGGCCAATGATTCTCACTAAATCTCTGCAAACTTCTCCTTGGAAGGTGATACAGGGCTAAAATAATCACACTCGGATGTACCTGAGAGGAAAAATCTTAGATATACTAATGGAATTTACTAAATAACTCAGAATGTCATTTTATTTGATGAAGACCTGAAGTAATGCCTTCCTGAGGTGTTCTACATTTAAATATTAGCTATCATTTTAACATTCAATGAACACCCACCGATCAAATTATGTCCATCTTGATCTCCTTATTGAAATAATTTTTTTGTCCCACACTTCCCATTTGTGTCAATATACCTCCCCTTCAAAAGTCTGATTATCCAAACATGGATGTAAATGAGACTGTACTGTTGTCTTCATTAATTGCTTGAAATAAACATTGCTGCTTGGTGAACACTTTTCACCAGCCAGGGTGTTAGTGTCAAAGTCGTTTACTGTTCTGATTTAGATGTAGCACTAAATAATTTAATTCTCTAGTCTTCCTATTCTGCTGCATCCCAGATTGCTTCTCAGTCTCTGAGATTACTTTCATAACTTTAAGGAAGCTGTTGCCACAGAGTAGCAGTTCTTACACTAATGTTAAAGTGTAATGTTTTTATTTTTCTGTTCAAGGTTAATGTTGTGATACTCAGATTCCAAATGTGTAATTAAGTTTTACTTTTAAAAAACCAATTTATTCTAATTTGTCAGATTCAAAACAAAAAGTATTGTAAAACAATGCTAAAATACAAAATCAATAGTGAAGATGGCAGCAAAAATACAACCACCAGAATGACAACATATACAGCCAGCAAAAATAATTTGACAGGTTTCAATACCAGTAGCAGTAGGTGGAAGACTTAGGCAAGTCCAAAGCACTCTGAGTCATATCTTTACCTGGTGCCTGAATGAGAATCGTGTGAGGACCTGTCTAACCTTCACTGGAAGGGAAGGTTCCACTGCTTTCACCGGAAGCAGTGGAACCACTGCTGAAATTAAATTGATTAGTTTGTTGTGAATTGTGTTAATTCTTCAACAGCAACTTGCATATCCACGGAATGTGCCATTCACAGATGGTGGTGTACTGCTTTAACGTTATCCCTTTCAGATCTCAAGTATGTTGGCTTCCCTGGTGTATTCTTCCAGCAGTAGGCTGCTCTGGGAAAGACCTGCAAGGACATAACAGTAGCAAACAGACTATACGCACAGTCTGCCTGACACAACATCCTCAATTGCATGAATTGCTATACTGCAGGCAACGAAGAGCTGGAAACTGAGAGCTGGCAGAACCTTGGGCACTGAAGTGGTGGTGGTTGTTCAGATGATCTTATTATCACTCACACTTTCACACAATGCTAATAGCTTCTTTTTTGTCCTCACTGCACAAAAGACAGGAATATATTTTATTTATTTTTATTTAAAAATATGTATCCCCTACTCCTCCAATGCACTACTGCTTGGGGCAGAAGATGATTTCTTTCAGAGTGAAGGCCTGTGCCAGAAACACTCAGGCCACCACAGAATTAAGAGTCCTTGAGGAGCAATATCCATATGCAGGAAATTAGTCTTCCCAGGAAGGAATTGGAACAAGCCACAAGGAAAGCCCAAACTGCACTCAGGCAAGGAAAAATGCCAGTAGAACTCTGCACAGAGACCTGTGGTGAAGACCAGACAAATCAGGTTTTAGCCGGGGGGGGGGAAGGGTAAAGCCAAGGCTATGTTCGCCTGCTGCATGACTGGCCAACAATCCCCATGTCACAAGCAAAAGAGGAACATAGGAAGTTGCCATATACTGAGTGAGACCATTGGTCTATCTAGCTCAGCATTGTCTTCACAGACTGGCAGCAGCTTCTCCAAGGTTGCAGGCAGGCATCTCTCTCAGCCCTATCTTGGAGAAACCAGGAAAGGAACTTGAAACCTTCTGCTCTTCCCAGAGCAGCTCCATCCCCTGAGGGGAATATCTTACAGTGCTCACCCTTCTAGTCTCCCATTCATATGCACACCCTGCTTAGCTAAGGGGACAATTCATGCTTGCTATCACAAGACTCAAATCCATACTGCCCAGTCTACAGAGCAGCTCTAACTGCAGCAGCAAAATGAAGGGCACATTGTGGAACATTTGAATTAATTTCTTTATTATGCCAGAAGCCAGCAAGGTGGAACATTTTTTATTTCCCAGCTGTCCTCCCTCAAATGACCCAACTGCATGTACCAAGAGCAAAAAGTCTGCATAGAGAGCCCTAACCCTGTGGAACAGCATAGGTTTTATAGATAAGAGGTCACAGGTTATTATTTATCAGATTTGTACACTGCCCTAAACTTTAGTCTCTGGTCGGTTAACAATAGCATAAAACAAATTAAAAACATATACAAAAAACTTAAAACAATTTAAAAATTAAAAATAAACCACAGATTAAAACTTAAAAAATTTAGGAGGTGTCCTTAGAAATGAAGACACTGGAGAAATTGCAGCGTCTCATCTAATGAGAGGGAGCATTGCTTGGGCCAGTCATCTGCCTCTGACATTTCACAGGTTGCCTTTTGCAGCAGCTGTATTTTCTAGGCCCACAGATCCCCATCCACATTTTATTGAATGTGTGGTCATCCAACAGCCCCTTTCCTCCACCCAACTGCCTCATTCATTCGTTCGTTCAATTTATATACCACCCTTCCAAAATGGCTCAGGGTAGTTTACAACAGAATAAAACCAATTAAAACCAGTTAAGAATTAAAATCGAAACTATAAAAACAGAATAAAACCAATTAAACATTCAAAGAGTTAAAAACCCAGGCAAACATTTAAAACAAAACAGTTTACAGCAGTTTAAAAACCCTTGGCTGGGCCCAACAGATAGATTTTAAGGACTCCCCTGAAAGACAGTTATGAACTCAAATTACAGATTTCTGCCGGGAGTGCATTCCACAGTCCAGGAGCAGCTACAGAGAAGGCCCACCTCTGAGTTGCCACCAGACGAACCAGTGGTAATTGGAGGAGGACCTCTTCAGATGACCTTAACGTGTGGTGAGGATCATGCAGAAGAAGGCGCTCTCGAAGATAACTTGGACCTAAGCTGTTCACGATGTTATTCTTATCTATGTGAACTGCATTGCCCTTGTATCCCCTCACTGGCATAGCCGGGTCTCCCCCGGCACCAACTGCACAGAGCATCACTAGTGGCATTCACAAAATGCACCCTCCACTCACATGCAGCAGCAGGGCCCACTCACCTGCTGCCACTGCCCATCTGCTATCACCTCTCCTTGCTCTGACCACTGCCACTTCTTTCCCTCTCTGGCTGTGCAGTGCATGGAAGTGTTTCCAGGTGTTGCATGAGAAGAGGCGGAGAGGGTGAGGAGATTGTCTTTCCCTCTCTGCCACCTTCCTGCACAATGCTTGGAAGCACTTCCATGTGCCATAAGAGACGGAGAGGGCTGGGCCAGGCTGGAAGCGGGTGAGGGAGGCAGGAGCAGTTGGGCCCCCAGGGGTGAATGGGCCTTTGTTCAAGGGAGATGCTTGAATACACGTAGCCCCGCCCCTGCATCTGTGATTGGAGGAGAGGGAGTTGAAGTTCAAGTTAGATGTTTGTGTGTGGAGTCATCCTAAAGCAGAGCACCTGCAATATATTCTCCCTCTGTGTGTGCTGTGATCAAGCTGTTTATGCAGACATCCTTCTCCATAGTTGCCACCACCAGAGTTTGTTTGCATGTCTCTGCATCACACCTTTGGGGGTAGTGTACCTTTTGGCAGAGCCCAAGGACAGAATCTTCAACAGTTATGCCTTTAGGAGCTTTAGCAGTAGTCCCACCCCTAATTCTAGTCCCATGAGTAGCATGTCCTGTCCTTATTTTCCTCTGTTGATTGCTCTTGTATGGACCTTGCCAAGAGTCTTCTAGGGTTTTTACTTGCCTCAGCATGCCTGTCAGAAAGTAAAACCGACCTTTCTTTCCCAGCATTTTCTTCCTCTTTGTGTTCTGAGGTCATATGGAAAAGGTGGGTTTTGGGGAGAGATTTAAAGGAAGTGTGAGAGAGTAGGGGTGTTCTTGGAGGCATTTTCAGGCATAAGGAAGAAAAGGTTGTGCCATCGAGTCGGTGTCAACTCCTGGCGACCACAGAGCCATGTGGTTTTCTTTGTAGCATACAGGAAGGGTTTACCATTGCCATCCCCTATGCATATGAGATGATGCCTTTTAGCACCTTCCTATATTGCTGCTGCATTTTATTCATTCATTCATTCATTCATTCATTCATTCATTTACATTTATAAACTGCCCTATCCAAAGGCTCTGGGTGGTGTACAACAAGTTTAAAAAGACACAAAAACACACACCATTTAAAACACAGTGCTCAAAACAATTTAAAACCAATTAAAATACTTTAAAAACAATTTAAAAACCTTGGAAGGACAGGCCAAACAAGTAAGTCTTCAGGGCTCTTTTAAAGGCTCTCTTAAAGTGAGCCTACACTGCAGATATCTGCCCGGAGTGCATTCCATAGACCAAGAGCAGCTACAGAAAAGGCCCTGGGAAACACACCAGCAGGGATTCAAAACAGCTTCCTGCTCTCTAGGCAGGTTGCTTCCCCATTGCGCCATTGATTGATTGATTGATTGATTGATTGATTGATTGATTCAGTGCCGTCAAGTCGGTGTTGACTCTTAGTGCCATTAGGTGGCTCATTTTCAGGCATAAGAGGTAGCAAAGGGGGAAAGATAGGATCAGGATATTAGAAAAAGAGATATTTGGAAAAATAAATGCTGCAGTGTAATTAATGCGATGGGAGAGGTACCAGATAAGCACTTCTACAAGGTTCTTCCAAGCCCAGTTTGCATGCACACTGCCTGTTAGGGATGTGCACGAATGGCTCATGCAGGTGTGGGTGGGGATCACTTCCCTTAAGAGGCAGGTCCTTACCTGCTCCACTGCTGCCCCACCGCTTTTCTGGGCGCAACACTCCGTCTAGCAAAGGCTGCAGCACTGTTCCCTACAGCCTTCTCTCGTGGCGTCGGCACTCACATGGCCACCGCACTTACCTACTTTATAAGGGAACTGCTCCCTGTCCCGCCAAACCAGATTGGCTGTGGGCGCCCAAGCCAGTTTGTGTACATCCCTACTGCCTTTAGGAGTAATGCCATTGGCTTTGAAAC
This sequence comes from Hemicordylus capensis, assembly GCF_027244095.1. NCBI lineage: Eukaryota > Metazoa > Chordata > Lepidosauria > Squamata > Cordylidae > Hemicordylus > Hemicordylus capensis. Next base: position 215,154,871 of record NC_069661.1, on the reverse strand, counting down.
ACAATTGCTTGTGTTACCTTGAGTGAATGAAAATAGCCACGGAAATGATTGATCATAGAGGTACCTTGTCAATAGAACACACGCACACAGAGAGTTAACCAGTCTCTTTCAGTTACATGTTTTAATAGAAATATAGTGGCAGTAAGAAACTGATAGCAGTGTATCTACTAATTTCATTTGTTTTGAATTGGGGGTAAAAGTGGTTCCTACAAAGTCTCATTTAAAATCTGTTTCATTAACATCTACAGTCAGGTTAAAATGTTATTTTGGGAATTAGTTCCATATGTTTAAAGACGACCTAGATTCTTAAGACATTTTAATTATTTGAAAATGACCTAGATACAAATAGGTATGCCTGCTTTCCATTATGAAGCTAAATATGAGCATAAATCAGAGCTATAATGTATTATTATTATTATTATTATTTTACACAGTCAGACAGGTGTTATTGACTGGTTTGTTTTATCCAGACATCGAGTCCTTCCCAAGGACCTGGGATGCCAGAATTTTATTGTCAATGTTGTTGCTGTTGTTATAGATATCGTCGCAGAATATAGGCTGTTCCCAGTAAAGCTGCTTTTTGTAATTGGCCAATGGTGATTTCTGTGGCCCCTATGGTGTGGAGGTGCTCTTCAAGGTCTTTTGGAACTGCAACCAGGGCGCCAATTACCACTGGGATAATTTTGGTCTTTTTCTGCCACAGCCTTTCCATTTCAATTTGTAGATCTTTGTATTTGGTGATTTTTTCTATTTCTTTTTCTTCTATTCTGCTATCCCCTGGTATTATTATTATTATTTATTATTAAGGTGCTAATTATTATATAACTCTTTTTATTGGAACATAGCCACCATGAGCCCAAGATGATGATATGTGTAGTGGGGGATGCCATGCAGATAGGGTTTTTTTGAATTTTTGCAAGTATTGCAAAGGAGGCAAAGCACGATTTTTATCTTTGGTTTTTGAACTGATGAGATGTCTGCTTCAAGAAACATCCAGCTGTGCAAGTTCTCCCTCATGTGTGCTTTTAGTTTACTTTGGATTTAGGCCAGTATATTATCAAAATGGAGGTCACTTTAAGCTTCATTCAAAATTTAATCACAGTTTGACTTTAAGCCCCCCCCCCAAAGTCATGTAATTGATTAAAACATTGCACGGTATGTTGTTTTTTATTATTTGGATAAATTACATACCTAGGAGTAAATTTTATATTAAATTTTAACAGAGAGAAGGAGCAAGAAAAGGAAGAACAGTTAATGGAAGACAAGAAAAGAAAGAAAGAGGATAAGAAAAAGAAGGAATCTACTCAGAAGGTAGGCCAAATGTTGGTTTGATCATACTCTTAAGAGCATCCATCATCATCATCATCATCATCATCATTATTCATTCAACTTCTATACCACCCTTCCAAAAATGGCTCAGGGCGGTTTACACAGAGAAACAATAAATAAATAAGATGGATCCCTGTCCCCAAAGGGCTCGCAATCTAAAAAGAAACATAAGATAGACACCAGCAACAGTCACTGGAGGTACTGAGCTGGGGGTGGATAGGGCCAGTTATTCTCTCCCTACTAAATAAAAGAGAATCACCACGTTAAAAGGTGCCTCTTTGCCAAGTTAGCAGGGTAGGCATCAAGCAGTCCACCTGCTATTGCTCTGTCTCCCACCCCAACAACCGCTGTGATTCTGCTGCATGCCTACTTAGCTCAGCTTCTTCCCTTTCTAGCCAGAACCCTTTGAGGTTAGAAATCTTTGAGGAATATGTAGCCAGCTCAGTGCAGTGATCCAGCTGCACAAATGACTAGTTCACTTGGGTGATTATTTGACAACAGTTACCCTTGTTGGGCATGCAGTTTACTGGCAGATTACAACATTGCTTTAAAGAACTAACCAAGGAATATGTTTTTTTTATCTAACAAGTATTCCTGGGATGCAGCGCACATTTATCAGTATGGGATAGTTTGATAGCCACTTGCAAGTACATGCACAGACTTACGCATGCCTGGAGGGAGGGAATCAGCCTGCCTTTCCCTCAACACAATTGCAAAATTTGTTTCTTGCCATAGTATTTACCAACCTTCTACATTATTGCTTCATACGATGGCTCAGCCTCACAGTTGTCAACTTGTTGGTCCATGGGTATACTGCTGTCATAAATACAATGTTAGAGGCGTTAGCTACCAATGTGTATTAATCAGATGGTGCCTTTTTAGTCTCTGTTCTCAGGCATGACCAAGATCAAAATTGGAGCTCCTATTAGGGCCACTATCAAGGGTACTCCAAGTCATTCAATAATGTCTGGGGGGAATGAGAACAAAATCAGTAACATACGGACATTTACTGAGTCTCTTGGTAGTTCTTTAGTTTTTAGTTCTTAGTTTTTAGCTTTTAAAGTAACTTAATTTGGAACTTAAACAATTGTAATTTTAAATGTGGTTTTAGCCTGGTTTTTAACTTGTTTATCAAATGTAGTTAACATTATTAGTCTTATTTTACATTGCATCTATTTTATTAATGTTATGAGGCACCCCAAACAGTAGTGTGCTGGAGGGGCAAGGTATAAACATTTTAAAGAAATAAATAATACTGACCTAATTTGTACATTCACAGGGAGCCAGCAGGTTTATAAGAACAAGTCATGCCAGACTGATAGTATTTCCCTTTTTGTAGTCTATCTTGATTTCAGCAAAGCACCTCCTATGATATCCTTGATGACAAGAAGGTACTAGATGAACACTTGCTTCGAGTGACTATTGCTGGTGCCTGTCTTATTATTATTATTTTTTTAATTTTTTAGATTGTGAGCCGTTTGAGGACAGGGAGCCATCTTATTTATTTATTATTTTTCCATGTAAACAGCTTTGGAAACTTTAGCAGTATATAAATATTTGTTGTTGTTGTTGATACTGTTAGGTGGATTCAGAGCTGGTTGAACTACTATTCCCAGTGGGTGCTCATTAATGACTTGACATCAGCCTGGATGGAGGTATCAAGTAGAGTGCTACAGGATTCTGCCCTGGGCCTTGTATTACTATTGCTACTACGAGTATTTATATACCGCTTTTCAACAAAAGTTCCCAAAGCAGTTTACAGAGAGAGAGAGATAGAGAGAGATAGATATGGCTCTCTGATCCCAAAGGGCTCTCAATCTAAAAAGAAAAATAAGATAGACACCAGCAACAGTCACTGGAGAGATGCTGTACTGGGATAAGATACGGCCATTTGCTCTCCCCGCTCTGATACAAATAATCACCACTGTCTCTTTCCTCAGTTAGCAGGGGTGCTGCATTTTCATAGATGATTTAAGAACATAAGAACAGCCCTGCTGGATCAGGCCCAAGGCCCATCTAGTCCAGCATCCTGTTTCACACAGTGGCCCACCAGATGCCACTGGAAACCTACGGGCAGGAGTTGAGGGCATGCCCTCTCTCCTACTGTTACTTCTCTGCAACTGGTATTCAGAGGCATCCTGCCTTTGAGGCTGGAGGTGGCCTATAGCCTTCCGACTAGTAGCCTCTGATAGACCTCTCCTCCATGAAGTTATCCAAGCCCCTCTTAAAGCCATCCAGGTTGTGGGCTGTCACCACATCTTGTGGCAGAGAATTCCACAAGTTGATTAAGCTCTGTGTGAGGAGGGAGTAGAAGGGATACTTATCAAATTGCAGGTGATACAAAGTGGGGCGGAAGGGGGATAACTGACCCCTTCAGAAGACAGAATCAGATTGGACAGGTTTGATTTAACAAGGTCTAAGGGTCTCAGTGGTGGTTCTCATGCAGATTTTAGCCTACAACACCCATCATCCCTGTTTCTGGCTTGAGGGTCACAGCTTGAGACACTTGATCTAGTCTATCATCCTGTTTTCAACTGTGGCCAGCCAGGTGCTTCTGGGAAATCCACAGATGGTATAAAGGCAATAATGCTGGTGCTTTGAGTGGCCTTTTGAACAGTTGTACATAGATTTGGATGTTAGTCTCTCTGCAGCCTTTTGGGACCTGCTTACACCCTTGGATTTGATTGCCTTGCCAATTTCAGATTTACTTACTTATTTGGCACATTTATGTTCCCTCCAAAACTTATGTCTCTGAGTGGTTTACAGTAAAATACAAATTAAAACAAAATCAAAACATTAAAATAATTTAAAATTTAACACAATGTTTAAAACTTTAAATCTAATTAAAAGCCTGGATGAACAAATGTGTCTTAACTTCCCTTTTATTTAATAAATTAATCTAATAATCTAAATACATTTCTATACCTACCAAAACTCAGACGTCTGGGCAGTTTACAATAAAAATACAATTTAAACAATTTAAAATGAAAGACGTTAAAAATTATTAAAACTGACAGCACCTTTTAAATAGTTGTCAGAGATGGGGAGGCTTTTATTTCAGCAGAGAGTGCATTCCAAACCCTTGGGGCAACAGAGAAAGGCCCGTCCCTGAGTAGCCACCAGACGAGCCATTGGCAACTGCAGACGAACCTCTCCTGATTATCTCACTGGGCTGTGGGGCTCATGGCTAAGAAGATGTTCTCTTAAAGACCCAGGGCCTACACTGTTTAGGTCTTTATTGATTACTAGTGTTTTCAGGCCTGTTGTGATAACGGGCGCTAGTAGGGGAGAGTTTCCCCCCCCCCCGCCCCACTTCCTCTGGCCTTCCCCCCCCCCACGCCCTCCCAGCTGGCCGAGACTTCCTTACCCAAAGCAGCCCGCGACAGTCGGGCGATCTAAAATCCATTTTTTGCGAAGAAGAGAGGAGCTCCCGAACAGAGCTCCTCTCTGTGCTAAGCCAATGCCCAAACTGCTGCTATGGACGCAAAGGACGCAACAGGCATCCTTTGCGTCCATAGCAGCAGTTTGGGCATTGGCTTAGCACAGAGAGGAGCTCTGTTCGGGAGCTCCTCTCTTCTTCGCAAAAAATGGATTTTAGATCGCCCTACTATCGCAGGCTACTTTGGGTAAGGAAGTCTCGGCCAGCTGGGAGGGCGGTTGGTGGCCATGGCGGCGGCCGCGGAGGCATTCTTCTGGGCCGTTTTGGCCCTTAATCATTTGCCGGGTGGAGCGGGGAAGGAGTATTTGGGCAGCTGGGAGGGCGGGAGAGTGGGCGGTGGCGGCGGCCGGGCGGACTCTGGTGGCGCCGCTGCCGGTCCGGTCCGCCCCCGCCTCACATTCCCGGCCGGTCTCCCCGGCCGGGCAAGGGCCCCAAGGACTCGCAGCCGCCTGGCTGCGGCGGCGGCGCCAGGCCTCAGCGGCGGCTCCGCCACCACCTCGGCCGGCTTCCCCCGCCGCCTCCTCCCCCCGCCCGGCTTCGGCGGCGCGGCTCCACCGCCGCCTTGGCCGCGCCTCGGCCAGTCTCCTCCTTCCCCGCATTCCCGGCTTCTTCGGGGCGGCCGCTTCTGGCCGCCCAAGATGGCCACCGGGTGCTGGCCGTCGTGTCTCCCTTGCCATGTTCTGCGCATGCGCTCCGCGCATGCGCAGAACAGGCCAGGGAGGCACAGACACACGCTTGGTGTCCGTCCACGGATGGACACCAAGCATTTTATTAGAGAGGATAACCAGCACTTTCTATTTTGCCTGAAAGCTTAGCAGCCAGTGTAACTCTTTCAATACAGGAGTAATATGGTCTCTCTGAGATGACCCAGAGACCAAGCTGGCTGCTGCATTAAACATAAGAACAGCCCTGCTGGATCAGGCCCAAGGCCCATCTAGTCCAGCATACTGTTTCACACAGTGGCCTACCAGATGCCACTGGAAACCTGCAGGCAGGAGTTGAGGGCATGCCTGCTGTTACTCCCCTGCAACTGGTACTCAGAGGTGTCCTGCCTTTGAGGCTGGAGGTGTCCTATAGCCCTCCGACTAGTAGCTGTTGATGGACCTCTCCTCCATGAAGTTATCCAAACCCCTCTTAAAGCCATCCAGGTTGTTGGCTGTCACCACATCTTATGGCAGAGAATTCCACAAGTTGAGTATGCATTGTGTGAAAAAATCCTTCCGTTTGCTGGTCCTAGATTTCCTTGCAATCAATTTCATGGGATGACCCCTGGTTCTAGTGTTATGTGAGAGGGAGAAGAATTTCTCTCTATCCACTTTCTCCACTTCATGCATGATTTTATAGACCTGTATCATGTCTCCCAGCTGTCATCTTTTTCCCCTAAACTAAATAGCCCCAGGTGTTGTAGCCTTGCCTTATAAGGAAGGTGCTCTAGGCCCCTGAACAACTTGGTTGCCCTCTTCTGCATCTTTTCCAGTTCTACAGTGCCCTTTTAAAGATGTGGTGACCAGAATTGTACACAGTACTCCAGGTGTGGCCACACCATCATTTTGTACAAAGGTATTATAATATTAGCAGTTTTATTTTCAGTCCCCTTCCTAATGATCCCTAGCATGGAATTGGCCTTTTTCACAGCTGCCGCACATTGAGTTGACACTTTCAACAAGCTGTCCACCACGACCCCAAGATTCCCCTCCTGCTCAGTCATAGACATTTCAGATCCTATCAGTGTATACTTGAAGTTGGGGTTTTTCGTCCCAATGTGCATCACTTTACACTTGCCAACACTGAACCGCATTTCCATTTTGTTGCCCACTCACCCAGTTTGGAGAGATCCTTTTCGAGTTCCTCACAATCTGTTTTGGATTTCACTACCCGGAAGTTTGGTATCATCTGCAAATTTGGCCACCTCACTGCTTACCCCTACTTCTAGGTCATTTATGAATAAATTAAAAAGCACCGGTCCCAGTACAGATTCCTGGGGGATCCCACTTCTTACTTTCCTCCATTGTGAAAACTCTCCATTTATCCTTACCCTCTGTTTCCTATCCTTCAACCAGTTAGCAATCCACTTATGTACTTGTCCCCTTATCCCAAGAATGCTAAATTTTCTTAGGAGTCTTTGATGAGGAACTTTGTTGAAAGCTTTTTGGAAGTCCAGGTATACTATATCAATGCCATCACCCTTATCCACACACTTGTTGACACTCTCAAAGAACTCCAAAATGTTTGTGAGGCAAGATTTCCCTTTGCAGAAGCCATGCTGGTTCTCTCTCATCAGGGCCTGTTGTTCTGTGTGCTTTACAATTTTATCCTTGAGGATGCTTTCCATCAATTTGCCTGGAACAGATGTTAAGCTAACCAGCCTGTAATTTCCCAGATCGCCCCTTTATCCCTTTTTGAAAATGGGTGTTACATTGGCTACTTTCCAGTCCCAGAGCCTGATTGCAGGGATAAGTTAAATATTTTAGCAAAGAGAGCGGCAATTTCACATTTGAATTCTTTGAGGGCTCTTGGATGGATGCCATCTGGCCCTGGCAATTTGCTAGTTTTCAGTTTTTCCAGATAGTTAAGAACATCATCTCTTGTCACTGCTACCTAACTCCATTCTTTAGCCTCCATCCCTGAAAAGCCTGTTTCAGTAACAGGTATATGCTCAGTATCCTCTACCCCGAAGACAGAAACAAATAACTCATTTAGCTTCTCTGTAACCTCCATATCCTCCTCAATAATCCCTTTCACTCCCACATTATCCAAAGGTCCAACCGCCTCCCAGGCAGGGTTTGTGCTTCTGATGTATTTAAAGAAGTTTTTGTTATTCCCCTTGAAGTGTTTAGCTAAATGTTCCTCAAACTCTCTTTTTGCCACCCTTATTGTCACCTTGCATTTCTTTTACCAGAGTGCTCCTTTCTGTTCTCCTCATTTGTACAGGCCTTCCAATTTTGGAAGGAAGTCTTTTTCCCTTTTATGGTTTCCTTGACAGTACCAGTTAGCCATGCTGGCATCCTCCTGGACTTAGTGGTACCTTTCTTCCTTGATACAATCTGATACAATCTAACTGCGCTTCTAGTATTGTGGTTTTGAGTAAACTCCATGCATTCTGGAGTGAAGTGACTCTCCTGATTTTCCTTTTCAGCTTTCTTTACACCATACTCCTCATTTTGGAGAAGTTTCCTCTTCTGAAATTCGAAATGTCTGTGTTAGACATCCTTGGTGATTCTCTCCCCGCATGTATGCTGAATTTGATGGCACTGTGGTCACTGCTCCCTAAAGGGTCGATGACACTGACAACCAACACGAGGTCCTGGGTGCCACTCAGAATTAAGTCCAAGGTTGCCTTCTCTCTGGTTGGTTCCAAGACCAAGGTCACTTTCTCTCTGTTGGTTCCAAGATCCACTGTTCTAGGGCAATCATTCAATGTGTCTAGAAATTTGACCTCTTTGTCATTACCTGACTGTGAATTTACCCAGTCTAGGTGTGGGTAATTGAAGTCACTCATTATTACTGCCCTGCCTCTCCTTGATGCCTCCCTGATTTCCTTCTGCAACTCCCAGCCATTGTCAGCGTTTTGATCTGGAGGTTGATAGCACGTCCCCAGTAGCACATTTCTTTTCAGGCCTTGTATTGTCACCCTGGAGGAGGACTCCAGTCTACCTAGGTTTTCTAGCTTGTTTGATACAATCCCTTCTTTAACATACAGTGCTACTCTTCCTCGAAGGTGCCCCTCCCTGTCCTTTCTATAGAGTTTATATCCAGGGATAAGAGTGTCCCACTGGTTCTCACTGTTCCACCATGTTTCTGTTATGCCCACTATATCCATTTCTGTGTTAGCAACCAAGCACTCCAGCTCACCCATCTTGGCTTGGAGGCTTCTGGCATCCTCTATAATAAAACCCTTGCTGTCCGTCCGTGGACGGACACCAAGCGTGTGTCCGTGCCTCCCTGGCCTGTTCTGCGCATGCGCGGAGCGCATGCGCAGAACAGAGCAAGGGAGACACGACCACCGGCACCCGGTGGCCATCTTGGGCGGCCAGAAGCGGCGGCCCCGAAGAAGCCGGGTGAGTGGCGCCGGGGGACACTGGCCGCCGCCGCCTTGGCCAGAGGACACGCCGCGGCGACAAGGGAGAGACCCCGGGCAGCGGAGGGCCCGGCCGGAGCCACGGGCGGCGGCAGTGGGCCTGCTGGAGCGGCGGTGGGCCCGTCGGAGCCCTGGGTGGCCGGCCCGGCCGGAGACATGGGCCGTGGTGGGTGGCGGCCGAAGAAAAGTAAAAGTAAAAAAGCCGCCGCTGCTGCCGAAGTCCCACAATCCCTCCCTCCCAACTTCCGAAACCACCTTACCCCGCCCGTGACAGTTGAGCAAAGGATGACCTAAATTGAAGAGGGAGAGAGGAGCTCGCAAGCAGTGCTTTCGCAAGCGTCCTTTCGGCCCCAAGCGCCAGTTCGGAAAGAGCCTTTGCAGAGGGAGGAGCACTGCTTGCGAGCGCCTCTCTCCCTCTTCAGTTTAGGTCATCCTTTGCTCAACTGTCACAGGCGGGGTAAGGTGGTTTCGGAAGTTGGGAGGGAGGGAGGGTGGGACTTCGGCGGCAGCGTCGTCGTCAGTATTTTAAAAAAAAAACAGTAAAGGGGAGAGGAAAAGGCTAGCGCCCGTTATTATAACGGGCTTCAAAATACTAGTTGGAATATAAGCACCTATACGCTGGATCTCTCACCTGATGTATACTATCTTTCTTTTGACTCTTTTACGAGCTGCCACAGGCTCCCGTCTGCTCTTTATGTGGTCCTGCTCTGTCCCCTTCTGTTTTATCTGAATCCTCTGCACCCTCACAGTTTAAGGGATGGCATTTGCCAAAGTGGATACTGCCCAGTTCCCATCGGCTATTCCCCAGGCATCATTTTAAAAGCTGCTCTGAAACCTTTTTGATTTTAAGCACCAGCAGTCTGGTTCCATCTTGGTTCAAGTGCAGCCCATCCCTTTTGTACAGGCCGTGTTTGCCCCAAAATGTATCCCAGTGCCTAACAAATATAAACCCCTCCTCCTGGCACCACCGTCTTATCCACGTATTGAAACACTCAGCTCTGCCTGTCTCACTGTACCTGCGTGTGGAACAGGTAGCATTTCTGAGAATGCTACCTTGGTGTTCCTGGACTTCAGTATGCTACCTATCAGCCTAAATTTGGCTTCCAGGACCTCCTGTCTACATTTCCCCACATCCTTGCTGCTGACGTGCACCACGACAGCTGTCTCCTCTCCTGCACTGCCTAAGAGTCAGCGTGGTGTAGTGGTTAGAGTGCTGGACTAGGACCGGGGAGATCCGAGTTCAAATCCCTATTGAGCCATGATACTAGCTGGGTGATTCTGGGCCAATCACTTCTCTCTCAGCCTAACCTATTTCACAGGGTTGTTGTGAGGGGAAACAAGTATGTAATACACCGCTCTTGGGTCTTTGGAGGAAGAGCGGGATATAAATGTAAGTAAATAAATAAATAATAAAATATCTAGACACTGCCTGATGTCCATAAGCTTCCCACCAGGCAGGCAAGTCACCATGCAGTCAACACACAGGTCACAAACCCATCTCTCTATTCATTTAATGATGGAATCGCCCACTACAAGGAGGCCCCCACCCCCCTAGGAGTATTCCCTGTACAAGAGGATATGGGCTCATCATCCATGGAAGGGTTCCCTTCTAAAGGAGCATTTCCCTCTTCCTCAGACAGATGTCCTCCTTGCCCGAGACCTTTATTCTCCCTGACCAGTAGAGGAGCTATGAGCCCTGAAGTGGGATGCCACTACCACATCGCTGAAGGTCTTGTCTGCATGCCTCTCTTTCTCTCTGAGCTTCTCCAGATCCGCCACCTTGGTCTCAAGGGAACAGACCTGTTTCCTGAGGGCCAGGAGCTCCTTGCACTGAGCACACACCCATGACTTCTGCTCATGGAGCAAATAGTCATCATACATGTATTGCACTCTGTGCAATACACTGGGAAGTACCCCCTCTCCTGCTGGCTTTCTAGCTTCAGAGTGGTTTTGTTAGCTGTTCACAGTATTTAGAGATAGTTTATTAGAAGGATAGGTCTCAGCTGTAATGGTTAGCTATTTAACTGCCCAAACAGGCTTTCTCAGGAATATTAGGAAGGGATTTGTACTTACCTTTTCTTCTCCACTGGGCTCCTTGTGATCATAGAGGCTTTTTCCCAGCTTCCAAGTGACACACAGGACGTGGGGCCTCCCCCAGCCCTAGCTGACTCCGCCCCATCCAGGCAGGGACAAATGAAAACACTGGAATTTGCTAGCCCTGGCATATAACACACACACAGAGAGACTAGGACTTATCCCTTAAAGAGAAACCAGCCCCTCAAAATCTCCCCTTCTCCTGTTAGTTTAAAGGGGGGAAAGGCTAGATGTTATTGATTAGAAAAGCTCTCACCCCCTGAAGCTGCTCTTGCTCTTTCCAGAGTAGGCTTCCATAATTCTGCACCAATTGCAGTTTCCGAACTACTTACAAAGGCTGCTCCACATAGAGCACATTGCAGTAGTCAAATCTGGAGGTTACCAGCAGATGTATCACTGTTCTGATGTCATTTATCTCAAATGGACACAGCTGGTGTATCAGCTCAAGCACTTCTGGCCACTGCCTGAACCTGCGATGCCAGGGAGAGATTGGGATCCAGAAGCATTCCCAGACTGCATAGCTGTTCCTTCTAGGGAAGTGTGACGCCACCCAGAACTAGCAGTTCAAAATGGTCTTCCAAGTTCCATCTTATCTGGATTCAGTCTCAGTTTATCCCACCACTGTCTCCAGAAGAGCATTTAGGGAGGTTAAACTGATTATGTTGACTTGGAGAAATTGATTTGGGTGTCATCAGCATTTTGATAGCACCCTGCACCAAATCTCCTGATGGTCTCTCCCAGCAGTTTCATGTAGATGTTAAACAACATTGGAGACAATATGTAGCCCTGAGGGACATCATATGGAGATTCAGATTTTGAAGAGCAACTGTCTCCAAGGGACACCATCTGGAATCTGCCCAAGATTTAGGAGCAGAACCACCTCAAAGCGATCTAATGCAGGCTGCTTCAGAAGAGGTCTAATAATTGCCTCCTTAAGGCAAGGAGGCAACTGGCTCTCCCTCAGAGAAGCAAAATCATTATCATTAGCAAAAACTTGCTGGTTGGTGAACTTGTTTCAAGCTCTATAACTAGAATACACTAGGAGTTTTTCATGGGCTGCCTTATGGACATTATTCAATTTCCTTGGCTAGAATGATGGCATTAGGAAAAGATGATTGTTTGTATGTATATGCTTTATTATATTTATACTATTTATTTATTTATTTATTTAACACATTTATATAATGCCCAAAATGCAAGTCTCTGGGCAGTTTACAACAAAATGAGAGATTTAGAATATTAGAGAGATTCAGCTAGGTTGCAAGTTCACATCGTGCTTTCATTATTTTATATACTTCTCTTCTGCACCGAGAATTAGGGATTGGCTCAACAAATTATTTCAAGAAGAGATAGCAGAAGATATGACACCTGATGATCTTGGATTTGGGGATTTACTTTATGTAGAAGTGCTCATGACTGAAAAGTTCATAGTTTATATATTTAATTTTTTCTAGTTTACACAGTCAGACAGGTGTTATTGACTGGTTTGTTTTATCCAGACATCGAGTCCTTCCCAAGGACCTGGGATGGCTGAATTATATTATCAATGTTGTTGCTGTTGTTATAGATATCGTCACAAAATATAGGCTGTTCCCAGTAAAGTTGCTTTTTGTAATTGTCTGGTGGTGATTTCTGTGTCCTCTGTGGTGTTGAGGTGCTCTTCAAGGTCTTTTGGAATTGCACCTAGAGTGCCAATTACCACTGGGATTATTTTGGTCTTCTGCCACAGCCTTTCAATTTCAATTTGTAGATCTTTGTATTTTGTTGTTTTTTTCTATTTCTTTTTCTTCTATTCTGCTATCCCCTGGTATTGCTATGTCGATTATTTTAACCTGTTTTTCTTTCTTCTAACTACAGTTATATCTGGTGTATTGTGTGGCAGATGTTTGTCTGTTTGTGGTCGGAAGTCCCATAATATTTTTGCATCTTCATTTTCTACCACTTTTTCAATTTTATGGTCCCACCAATTTTTGGCTACAGGTAGCTTGTATTTTTTGCAGATGTTCCAGTGTATCATCCCTGCTACCTTGTCATGCCTTTGTTTGTAGTCAGTCTGTGCGATCTTTTTGCAACAGCTGATTAGGTGGTCCACTGTTTCATCTGCTTCTTTACAAAGGCGGCACTTGCTGTTTGTTGTGGATTTTTCGACTTTTGCTCTTATTGCATTTGTTCTTAGTGTCTGTTCTTGTGCAGCCAGTATTAAACCCTCAGTTTCTTTCTTCAAGTTGCCATTCTTAAGCCATTTCCAGGTCTTGGTGATGTCTGATTTTCCACTTATATTGTGTAAATATTGACCATGCAGTGGCTTATTTTTCCACTTTTCTGCTCGGTTCTTGACTTGTTCTTTCTTGTAGGCCTGCTTTGTTTCATTGGTGTTGATTAGTTTCTCATTATTGACCATTTGAAGTGCATCTTCTTCACTGTCCTTGATATATTCTGCAAGGCCTCTTTTCTCCTCCTCTACTGTTTGATGGACTTGCAGCATTCCTCTTCCACCAGAGCTGCGAGGGAGGTATAGCCTATCTACATCGCTGCAGTGGTGCAGAGCATGATTGATGGACATGATTTTCCTGGTCTTACGATCTAGCATCTCTAGCTCTGCCTGGGTCCAGTCTATTATTCCTGCAGTGTATCTGATAACAGGTATAGCCCAGGTGTTTATGGCTTGTATAGTGTTCCCGCCATTGAGTTTGGACTTTAGGATTTTTCTAACTCTCCTGATGTATTCACTTCCCATTTTTCTTTTAACTTCAGTGTGTGCAATGTTATCAGCCTGGAGAATGCCTAAGTATTTGTAATGTTCTTTCTCTTCTAGGTTCTTGATGTTGCTTCCATTGGGCAGTTCTATTCCTTCTGTTTTTCTTATTTTCTCTCTGTTCATTATTAGTGCAGCACACTTGTCTAGTCCAAACTCCATTGCTATATCGCTACTGAATATATGGACAGTGTTTAGCAGTGATTCGATTTCTGACTGGGACTTTCCATACAACTTCAGATCGTCCATGTACAGCATATGGTTGATTTGACTTGATGTTTTAGGTGTTTGGTATCCGAGGCCTGTTTTGTTTAGTATTTGTGAAAGTGGGATCATGGCGATTACAAACAACAGAGGGGATAGTGAGTCCCCTTGAAAAATGCCTCTTCTAATGCTAACCTGTCCAAGTGTCTCGCCATTGATTAACTGTGTACTCCACATGCTCATTGCTTTTTTAAAATAAATATCTGAATGTTTTTGCTGACACCAGTTGTTTCTAAACATTTTAGTATCCATGTGTGAGGCAATGAATCAAAGGCTTTCTTGTCAATCCATGCAACATTTAGATTTGTTTTTCTTCTCTTGCAATTTTCTAAAATCATTTTGTCAATCAGCAGCTGGTCTTTTGTGCCTCTGGTGTTCGGGCAATTTCCTTTCTGTTCAACTGGAAGCTGTTTGTTAGTTAATAAGTGTTGCATCACTTCATCTGCTATTATTCCAGTTAATAATTTGAACATGGTTGGCAGGCAGGTTATCGGTCTATAATTACTTGGAACTGCACCTTTTGCTGGGTCTTTCATGATGAGATGAGTTTTCCCAGTTTAGCCATTGTTCAATATCACCTCCTTGCAAAATGTGATTGAACTGTTTTGATAGTTGTTTATGAAGGCTTGTTAGGTGTTTAAGCCAAAAGCCATGCAGTTCATCGTCACCTGGCACAGTCCAATTTTTAATTTTCTTTGCTCTTCCACTCTTCCACAATTTTCTTTGCTCTTCCACTTATTCTGGTGTTATTATTAGATCTTGCATTTGTTGGTTACATTTTTTGACCTCTTTCACCCAGCCTGCTTTTTTATTATAATCTATTGGATTGTCCCATAATTTCCCACAGAATTGCACTGTTTCTTCTTTATTTGGTGTTTCTATGTTTCTTGCAGTTTCTCCTTCTATGCTTTGGTAGAAACATCTCTGATTCAACTGGAATTGAAGATTCTGCCTGTGTTGTTTTTTATTATTATTATTATTATTATTATTATTATTATTATTATTATTATTACATTTATATCCTCCTTTTTCTCTGAGGAGCTCAGAGTGGGGCACATGATTATTTTTATCCTCACAACAACCCTGTGAGGTAAGTTAGGCTGAGAGATACATTACTGGCCCAGAGTCACTCAGTGAGTTTCATGGTTGAATGGGGATTTGAACTTGGCTCTTCCCAGTCCTAGTCCAACCCTTTAACCACTATGCTATGCTGGCTGTATAGACATAGGCCAGAATACAATAGGATTTAAGGAAACCAACCAGAAGCATATTTGTCTCTGCTGTAACTGGAAACCTTGAATAATAACTAAATGTAGGGAAGTAAACCACTAAACATATTGCTTCTGTTGCATTTTGGATTTCGCTGTGTCTGAAGTTGTCAGTTGGGTTGCATTTCATGCCAGTGAGGATTCCGTGAAATATTCACATGTGAACCAAACTTGATTTTTGTTTGCATGGGTGAATTCAAACATTATAAAGTCAGTGATGATTTGCAAAGACAGTGAAATTTAAAAATGTAGCTGCTATCTTGTATGCTTTCACACCAGCTACATGCAGGCTGCTCTCTACTCTTCTGGAGGTACCTGACTCAGGGCTTGGACCTTTAGAGTTTGCTGCATTCATTCTTTACTATCTAGAGACCTTCCAGGCCTAACCACAATAGATTCAAGCTTCCTTGCAAGGGTTTATTAAATAACTATGCCTATTCCGAACTTCAGGTAAAAGGTTAGAACCAGTGTTCCCTCTAACAGAGATTCCAAGATGTTGTTGACTACAACTCCCAGAATCCCCAAGCAAAAGCCATTGCAGCTGGGGATTCTTGAGGTTGTAGTTAACAACATCTGGGAATCCCTGTTAGAGGGAACACTGGTTAGAGCAGCTTATGGCAAGATGAACACTACAGAGACCAGCTAACACTAGCAGCATAGGAAGTGCATTGTACTGCACACAGAAATGCTGGCCAAGTTCAAACATTATGCTTGATAGCCAATCAATCAATCTTTATTACAGTAATAGACCAGCATAAAGTATAAGGGTGATTACATGTTAAAAGTGAGAGTAGATAACAAGTGATTACATATAAAAGGATACATATTCTAAAAGGACTAAAACACTAAAAATAGTAGATAATACACCAAAGGCATGAGGGCCTAAAATTTTGAGACGTAATAAAAGTCATGAAAGGCATGGGGGTTCGGGGCACATAAAAACGGATGTTAAAAGGTTAAAAGACATTAGAAGACAGAAATACATAAAAGCCTGAGTAATAAAACTGGGAAACAGCCAGATTAAAGGTTATACGCAACAGTGAAAAAGGGAGGACTGATATCCAGACTAACCTTATGGTAACCTGCCAGAATTTTCTGGCACACAACGGGGGAGAGGCAATTTTCAATTATCTCCCCTTCCCTTCGCAGAAGCCAATACCTTCCAAAACAATGTCCCTGAAAGTTGGGGACAATTGGAACAAGTTCTCAAATATGCATGCTCCTCCTCCCCTTCCCTCTTCCCCTCTTACACAGTGATTCTCGTCTTCTATTTTCTTCTAATTGAAATTACATAGTGTGCTGTGATGTCCAAATTGGGCATAGTGTGACGTTCCAAACAATGGTTTGAACAATCCATTTCAAACTGTGTTTTAGGAGGTTAATGCTAACCATCGTAGCCAAATTCAGTAGTCCAAAGTTCATAGTGAACTTTGGTTAAAACAGCCCAGAAATTGAGGAGGAGGAGGGACTTACCACACAGGAAGTCGATGAGTCTGTAATATATTGGTTTGGAGGATCATTCAAACTGAGCTAAAGAATTAGTGAGGTTTTCCCTGCTGTTGTTTTTATCTTCTTCCAGCAAGTTTTTAATCTTCAAGGTCTGCTAACAGTGGATTCCAACCTTAGAGTACCATGCTTCTCACCTGTCACCTGTTTCCCAGACTTGAAGAGGGCAGAGTAGAAAAACAAACCCAAACAATATAGAAACTCTAATTTTGCTTGTTCACAGTTCATTCTGGTTGGTCTGGAAACTCAGTGATTTTACTGCATTAAGAGTTTTCATTAATGCTACTTATGAACTGAATTTTCAATCTTTTAAAATTTCTGTTAGAATTTGGATTTGAAAAGCCGTCAGTGGTTCAAGTAAACAGATGATCAAGGGCAGGTGACGGGGGGAGAAACACTTTTCAGATACCCAAAGAGCAGTCACATAGAAGAGGGACAAAGACTTTTTCTTTGTTGCCCTGGAAGGCAGCACTGGATCTAATGAGCTTAAGTTAAAGGAGGGTAGATTTTGGTTAAATGTTAGAAGAAACTTCTTAAAGATAGGTGCAGTTTGGCAATGATCCCAGTTACCAAGGCAGGAGGTGCTCTCCCACACTGAAGGTCTTCAAGCCTGGGGATATTCTAGCTCTCTGCATTTAGTGGAGAGTGATTGTTTAAAATATATATATTCCACCTTTCACAAAAAGTTCTCAAAGTGGTTTAAAGTTGTACCCTCGAGTCAGTGTAGACTCCTGGCGACCACAGAGCCATGAGGTTTTCTTTGGTGGAATACAGGCGGGTTTACCATTGCCTCCTCCTGCACAGTGTGAGATGATGCCTTTTAGCCCCTTCCTATATCGCTGCTGCCTGTTATAAGTGTTTCCCATAGTCTGGGAAACATACCAGTGGGGATTCAAACCAGCAACTTCTTGCTCTCTAGTCAAGTCATTTCCCCACGCCATTAGGTAGCTTCATACACAGTAAAATGTGTGAAACTATGGTTTCCTGTCCCGAAGGGGCTTACAAAAAAAGTGAGAGAGAAAAACATCAGCAAGACATTATGCTGGGATGAATAAGAGACAGTTGCCCTTCCCCTGCTAAATATAAGAGAACCATCACCAAGTAGGTGACTCTTGACCAAGTTAACAGGGTTGGTCTAGATCAGGGGTTCTCAACTTTGGGTCCCCAGATGTTGGACTTCAGTTCCCATAATCCCCATCCAAAGGCCTTTGGGGCTGGGGATTATGGGAG
The DNA here is from genome assembly GCF_027244095.1 of Hemicordylus capensis. Lineage (NCBI taxonomy): Eukaryota > Metazoa > Chordata > Lepidosauria > Squamata > Cordylidae > Hemicordylus > Hemicordylus capensis. The sequence continues at coordinate 215,136,908 of NC_069661.1, read as the reverse complement.
TTGAACATCTGAACTTCAGATCCAGATCTCAACATCAAGGTTGAAAATCTCTGGTCTAGATGGCATACAAAGTCCCTTCAGTTCTGATTCTATTATGGTTTGGAGTGAGGGGAAAGGGCTGTCTGATTTTCTGTTCCAGTTTGGTTTGACTCCTTGTATACATTTTTGGCTGCTAATGACCTTTATAGGCAACTTAATTGTGCATCAAATGATGCTAGAGATAAAGAATGTTTTCACATGATAAAACAAAGCACTGATATAGTCTGCAGGGGGAGATTAGCTCATATTCTCATAGAGTGGCCCTTAGAAGTGTACTAATTTGCTTTGGAGAATCCCTGCTTGGTTTTGCTTGCTTATAAGTCACGGAAGTAGTTGTTCTACTGGACAGGATCAAATAAGCTTCAGTTCAGAAGAAAAAACAAATATTGTGGTTTTAAGAAGTTTTTATTTCTTTGGAGAAAATTTTCAAAACACTTAATTCATTGGTTGAAATATGTTCTCTTGCCTATTGGTGTATCACATGTACAGGTGAAACTCGGAAAATTAGAATATTGTGCAAAAGTCCATTAATTTCAGTAATGCAAATTAAAAGGTGAAACTGATATATGAGACAGACACATTACATGCAAAGCGAGATAAGTCAAGCCTTAATTTGTTATAATTGTGATGATCATGGCGTACAGCTCATGAAAACCCCAAATCCACAATCTCAGAAAATTAGAATATTACATGGAACCAAGAAGACAAGGATTGAAGAATAGAACAATATCGGACCTCTGAAAAGTATAAGCATGCATATGTATTCAGTACTTGGTTTTGGCCCTTTTTGCAGCAATTACTGCCTCAGTGCAGCGTGGCATGGATGCTATCAGCCTGTGGCACTGATGAAGTATTATGGGAGACCAGGATGCTTCATTAGCGGCCTTCAGCAATTCTGCATTGTTTGGTCTCATGTCTCTCATCCTTCTCTTGGCAATGCCCCATAGATTCTCTATGGGGTCAGGTCAGGCGAGTTTGCTGGCCAATCAAGCACAGTACACTGTATACTTTTCAGAGGTCCGATATTGTTCTATTCTTCAATCCTTGTCTTCTTGGTTCCATGTAATATTCTAATCTTCTAAGATTGTGGATTTGGGGTTTTCATGAGCTGTACGCCATGATCATCACAATTATAACAAATTAAGGCTTGACTTATCTCGCTTTGCATGTAATGCGTCTGTCTCATATATCAGTTTCACCTTTTAATTTGCATTACTGAAATTAATGGACTTTTGCACGATATTCTAATTTTCCGAGTTTCACCTGTATTTGAGATCTGGGTTCCATTGCCTACATTAGTGTCCATTTTCTATGATGTGCTTATTTGTAAAATGAAAGTAATACCAAGACATTGATAAAGAGAGAGGGGGGTGTTTTTTAAAAAAACTAAAATGTGCATATGTTGTTAGAAATGATACATGAGTTCTTTGGCTCACATTTTAATATTTACATATACCTAAACAGGTTAGCATTCACCTTATTGATGTCACCTTAGTCACAAAAATATATTTCATAAAGATCTAATTACTTTGCTGCTAGTAGCAGCCAAGATAGAGGTAGCTAAACAATGGAAATCCTCAAAGGGTCAATCCATTGGAAATTGGTTTTATAGGATCTGAAAGATTGCATTATCTGAAAAGCTAACATATCAAATAAGGTTAACTACAAGAGAAACAAAACAAGGGATTTGGGGGGAAATACAGTATCCATTTATTGAATATGTCCATAATGGATGGTCAGTTTGCAACCCTCCATCCACACAAATCAAATTTTGGAATGATGTTTGTTCTTGAATTTTGTTTTCATTTGTCTCCGATCAAGTTGTACCTGCATGCTCAATAACCAACAATCTCTTCTTAACACTGAACTTGCGTGTAATCAAATGGCTCACGTTTTCTGGCTTATATTTGGGGTCTCTTATGTTGTTGCACAGTTTTTGTATTTGTTGAAAATAAGAAAAACATTTGCGGGGGTGTCTATGTCTTTATGCGTTCATGCGCACGCGCACACACATTCGCACTGATGTCACCTTGAAACCAAGTTTAACTCACTACTAAACAGTAGGAAGATTGAATCTGTGTTTATATTCTTTATTATTTAACTTACAGGTCACAGATCAAAAAACCAAAGGTAAGAGTATTATACTTTTTTCTTGTTATAGTGTTTTCTGTCCTTGAGCAGGCCTTTCTTTTTTCTTTGTATCCTCTACTCTTACCAGAGAAAAGATGATTCACTGCTTTTAATATGAGAGAGTACTATATAACCAGAGCATGGAACAAAAATATAACCACAAACAAATCAAATATGTTGCCTTAGCCAGTCCTCAATGTCTGGAAAGGAAGAGATTTTTGACTGAGGATCTTGGCAGATAACATGCTGCATTCCTTATATCGGATGCAACTCGTTTGGCCCAGAATGCCATTGTACTAGTTGTGGCCTAAACTTTTCATTCAGTAATGCAGTCATATCTTGATATAGATATAAGGGTTCGTGCTGCATGGCTGTCTGCTTTGGAAGACTAGGAATGAACTGGACCTGTTTACTTGCTGTCAGATGATAGTTCTGCTTGAACAGAATGAAAAAATGAGAGAAATTGGTTCAAAACATATTCCAGCGTTTGGTGCAGTATGACTTAGCAAATACCATGCCATAAAACTGCTGATCTGCATATTTAATTCAGGTCTGCCGTAGTAAAGTACCCATACACACACTTGTACTCTCTCACCTTCATTTAGGCGTTGCACTTTCTCTTCTGCACCATTACTGCATTTGAAAGTTCATTTGTGTTTAAGTTGTGTGTGTTCACTTAATGGCAGTTTAAGTAAACTTTGTAAATTATTATTATTATTATTATTATTATTACTACATTTATATCCCATTCTTCCTCCAAGGAGCCCAGAGTGGTGTGCTGCATACTTGAGTTTCTCTTTCACAACAACCCTGTGAAGTAGGTTAGGCTGAGAGAGAAGTGACTGGCCCAAAGTCACCCAGCTAGTTTCATGGCTGAATGGGGATTTGAACTCGGGTCTCCCTGGTCCTAGTCCAGCACTCTAACCACTACACCGCACTGGCTCTCACTATCCTTGGACTATCCTTGAAAGTTCCAGAATAAAAGCTAAGAATGGTTTGATCTCTTGAATATCATTCATATATACATGGTCCACAGATGTTGGTTCTGCTAGTAGCTGGCCATTAATCTGTCCATGTCAGTCATAGGAACATAGGAAACTGCCATATACCGAGTCAGACCATTGGTCTGTCTAGCTCAGTATTGTCTTCACAGACTGGCAGAGGCTTCTCTAAGGTTGCAGGCAGGAATCTCTTTCAGCCCTATCTTGGGGAAGCCAGGGAGGGAACTCGAAACCTTCTGCTCTTCCCAGAGCAGCTTCATCCCCTGAGGGGAATATCTTGCAGTGCTCACACTTCAAGTCTCCCATTCATATGCAACCAGGGCAGACCCTACTTAGTTATGGAGACAAGCCATGCTTGCTACCACAAGACCAGCTCTCTCTCTCTGGTCCTCACCCCAGAGTCCCCTGGCACATATTCAGAATTTGACTGGGGCTTGGAGGGTTAGGGTTGTCTGCTTCAGGTTTTGAATTTACAAAAGGAGTGCAAGTATCTCTAAGCATTCTAATTCTTGATGTTTCATGTTTAGTTGCTTTCCCTAAAATTCCAGTTATGGAATTTGTACTTTTGTCTAGTGTAGTCAATGAGCTGATGCTGAAACAACATGAGCCTTTTACTAAGGCCTCAGGTATTTTTCCTGGGTACTCTAAAAGCCTTTTTAGACATCATCATCTTGCATATTACTGTCCAGTGCAGTTCTCTGTTATCTTGTATGCTCTTTTGTTATCTTGCAGGAATATCTCCTCTTTCAGCATACAGAGAAAATCTCTATATTCTCCCTAAAGACCTGGTGGCAGGTGTTAGGGGAGATGTGAGCACGTCCATGTATGTGCATGTGTTCACACCCCTCTCTTATATTTCTGTCTTGACTATGCCACTTGCTTTCCACTGTAATAGTCTGACAGAGAATAGGAGTAGTCTATAGCCAATTAACTGATTGGTGCAGGTAGTTCAGAGTGGTGGTCATAGTCTATAATTTCAGAAGTTTTTATTTTTCTATGAGTTTTTCCTGAAGGAAATATAGGGACACTCAGGATTATATATCATTGTGTTCAAGATGGCAAAGATTTTATCTTTGTTAAGGTATGTAGACATTTTGTTGTGCTTTTCTTTATGTTTCTAATATACTTGATGCTAAAAATGGTTTTTGATAATAGATTGTCATTAATGTAATTTTATCACATAGTCATTGGATTCCATATGCAGAACAATTCGCACCTATTCTACATTCTTTGTTTTAGTGCCCGAAGCGACGAAACCAAGTTTAAGCCAACCAGTGACCGCCAGCCCAATTGGCAGCTCTCCATCGCCACCAGTCAATGGTGGCAACAATGCCAAAAGGGTGGCAGTGCCGAACGGTCAACCGCCAAGCGCCGCCCGCTACATGCCTCGGGAGGTGCCGCCGCGATTCCGTTGCCAGCAGGACCACAAAGTGTTACTGAAACGTGGGCAGCCCCCTCCGCCATCCTGTATGCTCCTTGGGAGTGGAGTAGGGCCGCCTCCTTCTCCAGCACCTGGAGCAAATCCAAACAACGCACAACCAGTAACAGGAGTGCTGCTGCCGTGTGACAGTGGGACTGCAACAGGTATGAAAGCTTTAGCTGCAAGCAAAACATGCAAGTTTTTATGACAAAATGGATATCAGGGTTTTTTTAATTGTTCTGCTTCACTATTCTAATTAAAGGTAGAAACAAATTTTATAGGATGTTGAATAATTCTGTGGGGAAATGCTCAAGGGGCTGGCCATTTCTCCAGCTTGAGAATTGAAACCTAGGAAGGTGAGGATTAGAGAGAGACCAACTTCTTAAATACATTAAGTACCTGGTAGCAGAATGGTAGCCAGTTATTCCAGAGGGCTCCTGAACTAAATTGCAAGAAAATACTTTAATATTGGCTCAGGAGATCTAGATCAAGAGTTCTCAGTATGTGAACTGGACTTTCTTAGCCACTGCTCCCCCCTCTCCCATTCTGCATATGGGTACACTTGATAGATCAATTTGAGGTGCCAGGTATGACCTTTATTCTATCTAGAATTCACAGGAACATATTTTGATATGATTGGGGAAGGGGTGGACTATGAAGCTAGCTCCTGATTAGTGTTCTCTCTCATTTTTTTCATCTCTGTGTGTAGTTTTGTTCTGGGCAGCAGTATCAAGGCAGTGTGTGCGCATGTGCAGTCATAGTGGGGCCTTCCTGATTCAACCTGAATGGGATCTAAAATTAACTGAGCAGACATCAAAAGATTTGTGGGTGTACACACACGTGCATGCCTTAGTGGGGACACTGCTCCTGATGCATGCTGTGCGTCTCTATTATGCCTCAACTGCAGTTCAAATGCAACACTTCTTCCTGTAAGAGTGAATGGCAGCTTACCGTTTACATGGGACAGAGTAAAAGGGTATATTTAATAGTTTTGGGATGGATCTAAATCTGCTTTCTTCTACTGTTGGATCTAGTTTCTTGGGTGGGGCGGGGGAGGTTCCCTCTACTGAAAGTCATTAAGCTAAGAATGTATGCATACTTGTTTGTGTGTTTGTATCACACTTTGTCTCATAGGCTCAGAGCACTTTTGGTGTCCACCCCATAGCCATCCACAAGGGCCTCGCAGTCTATACCGATGACCAGTGTTCCTTCTAACAGGGATTCCCAGATATTGTTGACTACAACTCCCATAATCCTCAGCCAAAGGCCATTGCATCTGGGAATGCTGGGAGTTGTAGTCAAAAACATCTGGGAATCCCTGTTACAGGGAACACTGCCAATGAACCCATTGTTGGGGGTAACATCATCATCATCACCACCACCACCACCACCACCACCATCATCATCATCATCATCATATAACATGCAGTTTAACTGTGTCCTGTTCAACATATTGTGTCCCACAGAACTCAGTGGGGACTGTTGAGAACACAGCACATTGCTTACGATGTAGTCCCACTCAGAATTTTGATTTCTTGCTCACGTTGGAATGTAACAAGAGAAAGAACCTGGGAACTTAACCTAATATATTTTTATATATATACCTAATATATATTTCCTGACACTGGCATAGTTCATTATAGAGGGGGGGCGGGTGGCAGGAATCTTGCAGTTCTGTATTGTTCATGAGAAATGTATGTATTCACCTATGATAGACCATCTCATTTATATTTGTGATGAGTTTCTTCTAAGTATTAATCCCTTCTGGGATCATGCTAATCGATGTTTCCAAGACAACACTGTATGTTTTGAATGGGAGCCAGCTGAGGATAGAAGAATCTATGCAAATCTGTAGTGGCCAACTAATTACGTTCTTGCTATATGGGCAGAAAGTAGTTGCTGTATGACACAAGTGTTTGCTGTTGTATAGATTTCCAGAACAAATCGTGATCAAGCCTTGACATCATCTTTTTTTTTTTTTAAATTATCACCTTTGCTATCTTAGGCGTAACGATCCTTACCTGGAAAATTGATTATGCTTTAGTTGTAGAAGAGAATGTATCCTGCAATAAATAGGCACTACAAGCATAAATTGATATCACAGGTTATTGTTGCGAACTTATATCTCAAACACATTTTAGATACTTTTGCTATGCTAATGTTTCTAGAAGAAGAATAAGATTGTGATTTGGTTATGGGCATATTGTTCTGTAAGAACATAAGAACAGTTCTGATTGATCTAGTACAGCATCCTGTTTTGCATAATGGCCCACCAGATGCTTCTGGGAAGCCCATAGGCAAAAGCTGAAGGCATGCCCTCTCTCCTGTTACTTCCCTGCAACTGGTATTTAGAGGCTTCTTTGATGTGGTCTCTGTGCTTTATATGAATGGGCTTTGCGCCTGTGCAGAGACCTCGTCAGAGTTTCTTTGAGCTCAAATTCTTTCCAGCTTAAACGGGCGGTGGCCCCTCCCCTATGGTGATGTGTGCATGTCCTTGTGATTCCCACCTCAGTCTTTCTTCGTCCGACAGACTAGCTTTGTTCTCAGTTGCTCTGAGCTCCTGCAAAATCGAAAGTGCCTCTTATTCTCTCCTGAACTTTTCCCCCTACTATCTTTACTTAAGTTTGTTGTCTTCTCTCTTTCCATTAGCGTTTTTCTTTATATCGCGGCCCCCTCCCCCCTTCTTTTCTTTCGGCCGTGTGGGGGGACGTGCTTTATTTTTCAGCTTCTCCACTTTGCTTATGGTCAGCAAGGTCACTTTTAAGTGCTGTGTCTGTTGTAGGGCTAAACTCCCCCTCTATGGACAGGCACAGTCATTGCATTTACTGCCTCAGCGAGGCACACAATGTACAGGCCTGCTTCTTTTGTGCAAATTTTTTCAAACAGGCCCACAAAAACTGGCCTTTGCGCCTTTGCACTTGGCTGTGGGAGCAGTCCCTGGAATCTTCACATTCGGTGTCTTTACCAGCCACAGTGCAAGCTGGCTTGGTAGATATGGTGATGCCCTCAGGTTTGCACCCACTACTGAATCTACCAAAGAGCCTATGGCTGAAGCTATCCCACCTTTGGGATCGAACAGCTTGGTGCTGGCCACCACCACTACTCAGAAAACTTCAGACTCCTCGGGTTCGAATACCTTAGCTACTAAAAAGAAAAAACTACGACTTCTGGGCGACATTCCTATAACCCATACAATTGCACAATCTGCAGAAACACAAACCTGGATCCATTATGGCCACTTCTCAGTCTGCTCCAAAGAAGATGCAGAAAATATCAGATTTGAGCTTGGACCACAAATCCAAACACCAGGCAGAGTCGCCAACCTCAGTCCACTAAAGAGTCGCCAACCTCAGTCCACACTATTTTGACCAAGACGATGGTCACCTCAGTCCTGACACTGAGGACCCCCTCAAATTCGATGAAGAGCCTCCGCTCGAATTTGAAGAAGGGCAATATGATTTGGAAGACCAGTCATTAGGGGATGAGCAAAATTACCCCCTCTGAAGCAGGGGTAATAACGAGCAAGAAGATCCTTTGGATCCTAATAAACTCCCTCTAGAACAACCTTAGAAGGAGTTACGGCCTCCAACCTGGAGGATTTCAGATCTGAACTTGAGGAAGTCTGCCCCAGGCCTGACCAGAGGGCTGATGGCCATCCTAGACTTTTTTTCCAAACTGGCCTCCTACCCAACAATCAAAATACATTGAACAGTATTGTGAAAACTGGGACAAGAGACCAGCATACAGGGCATATCACTATTTTGACCCATGCACTGCACAACCTCCCTCTAGACAACTCACTTATAGGAAATCAACCTCCTGATTTCATTCCTAGCTGGACCAGTGAGATCCTCATAGACTAGCTAGAGACAGGTCTCCCTTACAGGAGCCTACCAGACCTCCCATTCGATCAAGCCAAAGTTTGACCTCTAGGACTACCTACCGTCAACAGCAACCTAGGGACACACACACGCACACACACACACCCCGGGCTCCAAGCAGCCTCCGGAGCATTCATTAGACATTCAACCGGTTACCACCGGTTCGTTTAGAGGTGGGCCTTCTCTGTAGCTGTTCCTGGGCTGTGGAATGCACTCCCGGCAGAAATTCGTAATCGTAATTCTTTACTGTCCTTCAAGAGAGCCTTTAAAACCCATCTGTTTGGCCTGGCCTTTCAGGGTTTTTAATTAGTTTTGATTGTCTTAATGTTAACCTGGTTTTCAGGGTTTTAATTGTTTTTTAAAATGTTTTTAAATTGGTGTTTATATTTGTATTTCTGTTTTAATTGTTTTTAATGATTTTTGTTTTTTAATTGTTAACCACCCTGAGCCAACTCGGAAGGGCGGTATAAAAATCAAATAAACAAACAAACAGGAAGGAAATGCCTTGGGAGAAGAGTCTGGCAGTCCTTATGTGGACAACCAATCTGTTCTTTCAGACCCAGCCTCACCAGGCTCATCCCCTCAGGACTCTTTCACATACCCTAAGCCAGGCTCCCCATCAGAGGACCATAGGCAATATGGAGACCACCTATCTCACATGGCAACAAGTCTGACCCAAATCCACTCTTTTACCTCATTGAGGCAGACACACGTGCTCCTGCTCCATTACCTATGAACGCTTCCCTAATGGACATTGCCAAAACATGCTAGAAAAAACCTTCATCTCTCTCTCAACCTACCAAGAGATAAGAGGCCTTCTACAAAGTCTACACAGAAGAAGAGGAGGCAGGGAAATTCCTGCAGCAGTGCTTGACCCCTAATTCAGTCATGGTTGAGTCTTCACTCTCCAAATACAGATCCCGCTTGACTTCCACTCCACCAGACAAGGAAGGGAAGAAATTGGACACCTTCAGGAGGCACCTGTATTCTGTGTCAGCACTCCATCTTAAAGTGGCCAACTACCAGGCCTGTAATGCCAAGTACAATCACTTCCTTTGGGAACGTGTAGCCCCCTTTTTGGACTACTTTCCACAAGACAAGAACCTGCAAAGATTTTCCTCCGGGAAGCTGCACAGCAAGTAAAACAAGAACTCTACTCTGCCAGACGCTCCACAGAATGTGCCTCCTAAGTTAGAGCCATCTCAGTCGCCCTTAGAAGCTATGCCTGGCTATGCTCCTCAGGCTTAGCCTATGATGCCCATTCCCACATAGAAGACCTGCCATTTGACAGAATTGCGCTCTTTGGAGAAAAGACAGATGAGACCTTACAAAAAAATCCAACGACTTTGCAATACAGCACAGTCCATGAGTTACCAGACTTCTTCTCTAAAACCATACAAACCAAACAGATGGAACCGTAATCAGCCGACCCACCCAGCTCCCCAACCCTCATCAAGAGGACTGGTCCTTTCAATCCACTCAATACCAAACTTACAACAAGCAGCCCACATTCCCCCAACGTCCACAGCCTTCTAAGTCTAGGCCTTCCTCCACCTTCCCAAAGAAACAATTACTCCTTTCCCGCGCCCAGATAGGGAACCCGCTTATCACCTTTTTTCCAGTCCTGGGAAAACTTTACATCAGTTTCATGAGTCCTCACTATTATAAGAGTTGGCTACACACTGGAATTTTCTACTATACCCCCCCCCCACAACCTACCCGTTGCTACTAGAGCCTTGCCCGCCCTATTGTCGAAGGTGAGCTTGCTACTCAACAAACAAGCTAGCAATAGAACTAGTCCATAACCCCACTTCCCAAGGGTTCAACTGTCAATACTTCACTGTTCCCAGATTGGACGGAGGCTTCCATCCCATCCTCAACTTACGCCTTCTCAGCCACTCCATCGCCTACGAATGGTTCCAAATGATTACCATCCCCACCATGCTGACTCTTCTACATGTGGTTCGTATCCCTAGATCTCAAGAATGTGTATTACCATCTCACCATCCGACCGCAAAATAGATGGTTCTGCCAATTCACCATAGGGAACCACACTTGCCAATTCAAATCTCTGCCCTTTGGCCTCGCCTCCGCCCCTCAGGTCTTTATTAAATGTATGGCCCCAGTCGTAGCGTTCTTGCAACAACAAGAAATCCAACTCTTTCTAAGACTGGCTCCTGGTGGCAGAAATGCCTCAGATAGTGCTAGAAGCACTAGACACCACAATTCACTTGTTGAACGTGTTAGGCCTACAGATCAGCTATGAAAAATCCAAACTTCAGCCCACAAAATGGATAGAATTCCTGGGCCTCTTATTCCACTCTGTACACTCAAACATTTACCTACTGTTACCATTTACCATAGGATCCAGGCTATTTCCTCCCTAGCCTGCCCAGTCGCTCACAATCCACACCACTGCGCCCTTACCGTCCAAACACTTCTGGGATACATGGCCTCAACAACCCATGCTCTCCCCCATGCCAGCCTCTGCTCTTGGATCCTACAACACTGGTTCCTATGCCGTTTCCATCCACAATTGGATGCCTAGTCGCGTTGGCTACGCCTTCCATCAATAGGCATTCAGTGCTCTGGTGGACCCACCCACAAAATTTCACAATGAGAGCACCTTTCCATCCAACATCATGCCACACCCTTACCACAGATGCCTCCACCACCGGCTGGGGGTCTCACATAAACGACCTCCACCTCCAAGGTACTTGGTCCATGAAAGAAAAAAAACTACCATTTAAATTTCCTCAAACTACTGGCTTTCTTCAAAGCCCTAAAAGGATTTCTGCCACTTCAAGCCAACTCCGTGGTCACAATTCAGACAGACAACACCACGGCCAAAGCCTACCTCATCTTCCAAGGGGGCACCTCTTCGCCAGCACTTCTATATCTGGCCATCGAAATCTAGCAGTGGTGCATCCTACACTCTATCACCCCCATAGTGATGCATATTCAAGGAACTGCCAACGTACAGGCAGACACTCTCAGCAGGGCAGGCACAGACTCCCACAAGTGGCAACTAGACCACTAGATGGTTTGCTCCCTCTTCAACCATTGGTTTGTCCCAGACATAGATCCCTTTGCCTCTCAGGTCAACGCCTAGTGCAGACACTACTACTGCAGGGCTGGGAAAGGCCACCACTCCCTAGGGGACACCTTTGCTATTCCCTGGACCAGTCTATGGGCACACCTATTCCCTCCAATATCTCTACTTCCACTAATTCTTCTGAAAATCGACCAGGAGTGACCGACCTGCATCCTGATTACCCCTTGGTGGCCCAGACGTCCCTGCTTCCCTTGGCTCCTACATCTCTCACAGGGCATATATCTCCATCTCCCAATCCTTCCTAACCTTCTCACACAGCACTCTGGCCACCTACAGCATTCAGACATCCACAGGTTACATCTCACAGTGTGGATGATCCATCCAGACCCTCCAGCAAGTCCTCTCTATGACCAGAGAGGGCGATAAAACGATAAAACAACGATAAAATTGTACCTGGTCGAGTGGACATGTTTCCTTCACTTCCTTAACACAAGGGATGTATCCCCCCCCCAAAGTCTCCCTCATTGACATTTGTTTTTACCTCCTTTTCTTGAAGAAACAAGGGCTAAAATAGTCATCCTTAAGAGTCCACCTAGCGGCCATTGTGGCTCACTCCCCACCGGGCTCTCTGGCCTGGTTTAGAGACCCTACAATCAAGCCTTTTCTTAAAGGGCTGTCTCACTTTTATCCAGATACACCTATTATGACTCCTACTTGGGATCTCTCCTTGGTTTTATCTTTTCTCATGGGCCCTCCCTTCGAATTGATGGCCTCTGTGCCCATAGTCATCTTGTCACTTAAGGTGGCTTTCCTTGTCGCCATCACCTCAGTCTGACGCGTCACTGAGCTTTGAGTCCTCAGAGTGGATACTCCCTACCTCATTTTTCCCAAGGATAAAGTTGTAATAAAGCCTGATATATCCTTCCTGCCTAAAATAGTCTCCTTTTTTCTTGGGATGTGCACAAAACCGGTTTGCCCGGTTTGAATTCGAACCAGGAGGGGGAGGATCGGTTTTGATTTTGCTCAAACCTCACCCTGGTTCAAGTTCAAATTCGAACTTGTTTGAACCTCCAAAAGTGGGTGGGGTGGTAGCTGGCACCCATGGGTACCTACCACCCAAACCCCAAAGCAATCAGACATTCGTACGATTTTTAATGAATTTTTGAAATGTATTTTTTCCCCTCATAGGGTATAATGGGACTCTAACCAGCCCATTATTCCCTATTGTGGAGCACCCATGGGTGCCAACAACCACCCAAAGCAATCGGACACTCCCAATTATTTTTCTCATAGGGTATAATGGGACCTGAACCAGCCCATTACCCCTATTGTGGAGCACCTAGGGGCATAAAAGTCGGGTGGGTGGTAGGCACTCAGGGGTGTCTACCACCACAAAACCCCAAGGCAATCGGACACTCCTCCGATTATTGGTGAATTTTTAAAGTATTTTTGAGTTGCTCATAGGGAATAATGAGAATTGCAGCAAATGTATAGCTTCACATCAGGGGGAAAGGGGTGTCCTAGAGCAGAGTGTGGAGGGTGGTAGTTCCCAAGGTGGGCAAGGAAGCTATCAGAATTATTTGAAAGGAATTGGGCAAAAGACTGATTTTAAAGTGAATTTGGGAGTTTATGTGTCTTTAAGGTTTTTCTCCACAAAGAAGCATGGAGGTGTCAGCAAATGTATAACTTCACGTCAGGGGCAAAGGAGTGGCCTAGAGCAGAGTGTGGTGGGTGGTAGTGCCGAAGGGGGGCAAGGAAGCTATCAGAATTATTTGAAAGGAATTGGGCAAAGGGCTGATTTTAAAGTGATTTTTGAAGTTTATGTTTCTTTAAGGTTAGCAAATGAGAGTGGATTCATGGTTTGTCATTGAAAATCTAATATGCTACCAAAGAATCTACACTCAGAACACCTCAGAAACAACAAAACCGAGTACTCCATGGGTTAGCAACCCATGGGGGTGGTTGGCACCCTCTGTGCACTACACCACCACTCACTCTGGGCCACCCCAGCACCCCACAAGTGGCTTTAAGGTTTTTCTCCATAGGGAAGAATGGAAGTTTCAGCAGCCCCATAACTGCACTTGGGGGATGCTGGGGTGGCCCAGAGCAAGGGTGCCAACTGCCCCCATGGGTTGCTACGCTCCCTGGCCGCTTCCTCTTATGTAGAGAGAAGGCTTCAAACTGAGGCAAACAGGCTCAACAGGAATGTGGCCCCTCCCACCAGGTGTGACTCACCTCAGCCCTAGCTGGCACCTCCCCCCCACCTCCAGGCAAGAGAGAAACTTAAAATGAAGCCCCCAGACAAGCCCAGGCAAAAACCAGTCCTATGTTAGTATCTATAAAGAACTAGTCTATTCAGTGTTTGTTTATTTAAATCTGTCCTGGTGCTCTGGCCCCAACCATGGAATTTGCATGAGTGTGACTACATTTGAATGGATTAAATGAATATGATTAAAAATTAATCCTGGAGCTAGTTGGAATTGGTGAGTGGTTGGTACCACCATTTCTAGTCTGAGAATATTATCTGTGGTAGATGCTTGATAGTAATCGAACTTGTATTGGTTGATTTGGGTAAACTAAGACAAACTTTAACAGATTTTTAGGGTGTTTTTCTGGATACTTGTTCCATGTCCAAAGACAGTATATTACTCTAATAATCTTGGGGAAAGACTGCAGAGGAGGACTGATGCCTTCATGTTCTGCTTGTTAGCTTTCCAGAGGCATCCAATTGGAGACAGAATCCTAGTCCAAGATGGATCATTTTGGAAAGAAAACAAATGAATGAACAAGACTCTCCACTCTTTCTTTTTAAGAGGGTGATCTGATCTGTCCTAAAAAGAATGGGTATTTTTTATTGGGAGATGCCTTATCTCAAAAAGGATGTCATATATATGGAAAAGCTACAAGAAAGGGCAACTGAAAAATGATTGGATCACCTTCCCCATGTAGGAAGTCTAAAGTGTTTGGGCTTTTTTTAGTTTGCGAGAAAAATACAACTGGGCAGGGGCACTAGAGTTTTTTATACAACTGTGAATTGTGAAAAATCTTAGTGTTGTATTAATGTTTAGCTTTTCATCCTCTTGGCACCTCTTTTATCAATTACCCAAGAACTTAATTAGCATTAGCATATATTCAGGTGATACTGGCGACCTGAATATACTGGACTAGAAGAATGTATTCTTCTTTATGGCAGTTTATTATAGATTAATAGAATGTTTGATATTAAATAACACAGATGTAAGTTTTTTGAGTACTACTACCGAATGCATACAAAATATAATAGCCCTGCTAGATCAAACAAAATTTCCACCTAGTCTAGCATCCTGTTTCCAGCTGTGGCCAGCCACATACCTCTGGAAACCCTGTAGAAAAGCAATTGCTCAGGATCTAGCAGTCAGATGTATACTGCCTCAGAATTGGGAATTCAGCTTAGGTATCTTGGTTAAGAGCCATGGATAGACAAGTCTTCCAAATTTGTCAAATTATTTTAAAAAGCTTCATCAGCTATCACCATATCTTGTTGCAATGAATTTTATAATATGTAGAATAAATGAGTTATAACTGTAGATTCAGATGACTAGAAACAATTTGTATGTTCTGTTTGAGGTCTTCTGTGTGTTTATGAATAAGTGTGATGTTTCATTTTAGATTCAACAACTGGAGGTGCTGCTGCTTCAAATTATGCAAATTCCACTTGGGGTCCTGGAGCCTCCTCCAACAGCACCAATGCCAACCCAACTCACATCTGGGACAAGGTGATTGTAGACGGGTCTGACATGGAAGAGTGGCCTTGTATAGCCAGCAAAGATACTGAGTCTTCTTCCGAAAACACCACAGACAACAACAGTGCCTCGAACCCTGGCTTGGAGAAGAGCACTCTGCCAGGAAGCACCACTAGCAACAAAGGAAAAGGAAACCAGTGCCAGTCTGGAAGTTCTGGTAACGAATGTAATCTTGGGGCCTGGAAATCTGATCCTAAAGCTAAATCTGTTCAATCTTCCAACCCTGCAGCAGAGAGTAACAGTGGTCTAGCAAGCTGGAGGAACTTGAGTGGGCAGGACAGAATTGGTCCCAGCTCTGGCTTCAGCAACTTTAACCCAAATAGCAACCCATCTGCTTGGCCAGCACTGATTCAAGAGGGCAATCCAAGGAAAGGGACTTCAGAATCTGATAATGGTGTTTCCAATGCACAGATTAGTACAGCAGGTCAGACTTCTAGGGAACAGCAGTCAAAGATGGAAAATGCGGGTGTTAACTTTGTCTCTGGCAGAGAGCAGGCTCAAATCCACAACACTGATGGACCAAAAAATGGAAACACTAACTCCTTGAACTTAAATTCACCAAACCCAATGGAGAATAAGGGAATATCATTTGAAATGGGCTTTGGGAACCCCTCCAGGAGCACTGATGCCTCTTCACAAAGCACTGGAGAGAGAAAGACTGGGAGTGTTGGGTCTTGGGGTACAGTTAGGGGGCCTTCTGGAATAGACAGTGTCTCTGGTCAAAGCAATTCTGGAAATCATGGGAACAATGGAAAGGATAGGGAGGACTCATGGAAAGGAGTGTCTGTTCAAAAATCGAATGGGTCAAGAAATGATTCTTGGGATAACAGTAACAGGTCTACGGGTGATGGGTCTTGGACCTTTGGCCCTCAACACTCTAGTGAAAGCAAATGGAGTGAAGGGAACAAAATGACATCAGGGGTGTCTCAGGGAGAATGGAAACAGCCGTCTGGGTCTGATGAACTGAAGATTGGAGAATGGAGTGGTCCAAACCAACCAAATTCTAGCACTGGAGCATGGGACAATCAAAAGGGCCACCCCCTTCCTGAAAACCAAGGCAATTCCCAGGCTCCCTGTTGGGGAAGATCTTCCAGCTCTACAGGAAGTGAGGTTGGAGGTCAAAGCACTGGAAGCAACCACAAAGCAGGAAGTAGTGACAGTCACAATTCTGGACGTCGATCATATAGGCCTACACATCCAGATTGCCAGGCAGTCTTGCAAACCTTGTTAAGCAGGACTGATTTGGACCCCCGTGTGCTTTCAAATACGGGCTGGGGTCAAACTCAAATCAAGCAAGATACTGTTTGGGACATAGAAGAGATGCCAAGGCCTGAAGGAAAGGCTGATAAAGGAACTGAGGGGTGGGAGAGTTCTACCATACAGACAAAGAGCTCAGGGGGCTGGGGAGATGCACCCAGCCAAAGCAATCAAATCAAGTCTGGATGGGGTGAGCTCTCCACTCCAACAGAGTGGAAAGAACCCAAAAACACTGGAGGATGGAACGATTACAAGAACAATAGTTCTAACTGGGGAGGAGGAAGACAAGACGAAAAGGTGACACCATCTTGGAATGAGAATACCAACAAGGACCCAGGATGGAATGGACGGCCACCTAATCAAGGGTGGTCTTCTGGCAAGAATGGCTGGGGAGAGGAAGTTGACCAAACAAAAACCAGTAATTGGGAAAGTTCAGGAAACAAGTCCATGTCAAGTTGGGGTGATGCTGGTCAAAATGAGATTGGGACTTGGGGTAATGGTGGAAATGCAAACTGTTCTTCAAAAGGAGGGTGGGATAACAATAAAAGATCTCCAGCATGGAATGATACTGGTAGACAACCCAATTCCTGGAATAATCAGCAACAGCAGCACCATCAGCAGTCTGAGGCTCCTGGCTCCTGGGGTCCACCGCCGCCGCCTCCAGGTAATGGGAGGCCACCCAATCCTAACTGGAACAGTGGGCCACAGCCAACTGCCGCAAAAGATGAGGAACCCAGCGGCTGGGAGGAACCATCTCCCCAATCAATTAGTCGGAAAATGGATATTGATGATGGCACTTCAGCATGGGGAGACCCTAGCAGTTACAACTACAAGAATGTGAACCTGTGGGACAAGAACTCACAAGGCGGACAAGCTCCACGAGAACAGAATCTCCCTACTCCAAGGACTAGCAAATCAGCCACCTCAGGTATAATTTTCCTCTTTGTTAAAGTAGAGATAGTACTACCTACAAACTATCAATTTTGGATATAAATATAGTAAGAGGAAAACTTTCATACCTGTAGCTAGTTCTGTGCCATTGAAATGTACATTGAAATGTATCTCAAAAACAAGCATTTGAATGAATGAAGATGAATGAATTTATTATTACAATCAGTGACCAGCAATCAAAAATAAAATGGAAAATAAAATTAAAGTAAAATAAAATCAAGAACAGGACTAGGAATAGAGTATCAAAACATACATACAGAGGTCTTAATTACAATTAATCAACTGCTCCCACCTCAGTTTGCATGCTGCAGCACAGAATCTTGCTACCCCAGCTATAATTGCTGTATACTGGTCTGCCAGAAGGAAGGAAGTATAATACTCTTCTGATTGACCTTGCATGTTTTTAAAAAGTGGTTCAATCCAGGCAATGTGAATATCCCTATAATATAAAAAGTATAAAAGCACATGTGAGATGGACTCAATATTGCCCGAACCGCAAGGACATAGCCGGTTTCTGAGCGGTATTTGCTTAAATCTGCCATCCAAAATGGCAGAAAGCAGGGCATTAATCCATGCCAGCGAGAACGCTCTCCTCTGATTTAGAGTGATCAAATTTGTAAGGTACACCTCTGGCTGAGGGTAGTATGAGAAGCCACCCAGAATGCTTCTAAGGGTAACCAGAATTAAATCAGATTGCTTCTCCATATCCACAATATGTTATTTAATAATTTATTTGGTGGTGTCATCATGTCCCAATGAAAGTAGATATTGAGAGAGGCCATATCTGCCCAATTTATCATGAAGGCTCTTATACCAATTAGAATGGAACTCATCTTTCAATACCAAAGGGGCCAGCCCCTGATAGCAAAAATGTAATTTGAGCCAGTAGTTAAACGTGTGAAGCCACCCCCGGGCCTCGACTCTGGTTAAACCCGCCTCTAGACATAGGATGACATTTGAAACACATCTAGGCACCTGGAATATAGCATGAAGAAATCTAGACTGAACAACTTCCATGGGTTTGAAGTTGCAGGTGGAACAGATCTGGACCCTGTATAATATTTGTGCCAGTGTTTTGGCTTGCTATACCTTGACAGCCGCTGTGATAAAATAGCCCCCTCTAGTGTGGAAAAATTTTAATATTGCAGAAGCACTCTGCATTTGCTGCAGCATGTTGTTGTTGTTGCTATTATTATTATTTGCATTTATATTCCGCTCTTCCTCCAAGGATCCCACAGCGGTATACTACATACTTAAGTTTCTCCTCATGACACCCCTGTGAAGTAGGTTAGGCTGGGAGAGAAGCGACTGGCCCAGAGTCACCCAGCTAGTATCATGGCTGAATGGGGATTTGAACTCGGGTCTCCCCGGTCCTAGTCCAGCACTCTAACCACTACACCATGCTGGCTCCTTCGCATTGTGTACCCCATGTACCATTTGTGTGGAAAAACTATACCTAAGCACTTATAGCTCCTAACCTGCTCAACCCTACTCCCGTTAATTTGCCATTTGTGTTCTTTTGGCACATGCCATAACCTTAGTCTTTTGGGTATTTATAACTAGGGACTTGTCTTTGCAGAACTGTTTAAGTCTTTGTAGCGCTCTCCTTATACTAGCCAATGTCCTTGATAATATAGCCGCATCATCGGCATAAAGTAGGATTGAGATGGGTCTGCCTGCTAGTTTAGGTAGATGGAGGTTGGGATTATCCAGAAAGGGAATTAAAAAATTAATATAGAAATTAAACAGAAAAGGAGCAAGGATACAGCCTTTCTTAACCCCTTTCCATGTGGCTACAGGTTCGGACAGATGACCTTTATTATTGCACTTTACTCTCAATGAGGTGTTTTTATATAGCATATGGATGAGCAGGAGTAGTTTGCTCTAGAGTCGCGATCTAGAATGGAGTAGAAAGTGGCTTAATATATACATTTATTTATTTTATTTAAAATATTTATACCCTAGTCCTCCAGTACACTACTGCTCGGGGCGACTCACAACATTTTTAATGTTTTCAATTTTTAATTTTAAACATGAGTGTTTAAATTATGCTTGTGATAAGTGAGTTTAAAAACTAAATAACTGAAGTATCTAATTACAGCTTTCCTATTGAAATGTTGACCATTCACAAGTTATGCTGTATAAGTGGAGTGGAGTGTAAAGTTCTCAGGTGTTTTTCACTTGTTTATAAAGCAGGAATAGCGTAGCACAGAATGATCTGGTTCCAGTATTGCTCCCAACTCCATCCAGATGCCAACATAGGAATTGCATCCATGTGTAAACTGGATCCAGTGGTTTGGGGTGTATGTGTGTGTCATACTCATTCAGCCACTCAATACATATCCAACCTGTAGATTTCCACTGGTGAGAAAAAATATTTTTTAAGTTGACAATTCCCTTTTTACTGTAGTTTGTTCAGATGTATTCACTCATATCCATCAAGTGGGATCTCTGCATGGAAGAGCATCCCCTGCTGCATCAGGAACTGTGTACGTGTTTCACATAGTTGAATCCCCTTCTCCAGTCTCCAGGACTGAATGTATAATTTCAGTTGCTGAATTGGGATCTTGTGTGTCCTGCAAATTATTGACACTATAAATCAACACACACACACCCAATTCTTATCACCTATTGGGGGCCGTGGAGAGACTGAATTCAGCTCCCTCACCCAACAGGTGATTGGTGCTTCAAAGCTGACTATTTGATCACCAGGTAGACATGCACAATGTCCAGCCAAGTTATGTTTGGATTAGCAACACTGTCTCTTGCAAAGTGCAAATAATGATTCTTCTTCATGGTCTCTCTGCATCACACTTGGGTTATGTGCCTGCAAAGAGCCAAGGTCCAGAATATTCCATAGCTTCACCAAATTAGGAAAAACAAGTGGGAAATAGCTCCCCCTAGAGGATAGTACGCCTCCTTACCTCAGTCTTTTGTCGACTGCCACAAGAGCAATATCTTCGGAAACTTCCTCTGCGCTTTACCTATTCAAAACAGGCAGTATTATTGCTCCTTTCCATTATTATTTACTGTATTGTTTTCAACTTCTCCTTACTTTCCAGTTGTCTTTCTGCCTGTCAGTTTTGTTTGGGGTTTTTTGTTGTGCGCCTCCTCCCCGGCGGCGGGGGAGGGGGGGACCTGGCTGGCAGGCAATGCGTTATGGCCGCAGCTGCTAAAATTACTTTTAAGCGCAGCTTGGATTGTCTCTCTAAGATCCCATCGTTGGATGGACATTCCTGGTGCCTTCTGTGCCTTGGGGAATCCCATAGAGTGGACGTGCTCAGTCTGCCTGGGATTTGCAAAACAGGTGAGACCCAATAGGGCTTCCCATCTGGATGCACTTCTTTGGGAAAGAAGTGCAAGCGTTTCTGTAGCAGACAGTAACCCCTAATTGCCTCCTGTGTGATGGCGAAGGTAAGGATGGCCTCTATGCAGGCAGATCTGGGTTCCATACCTGTACCCATGGATCCCGTGCCAGTGGAGGCATCAGATGCAGTTTCAGAATTGACAGTTTTTTACTGGAGCCTGGGCTGCAGGCTCCAGCTCCAATTGCAAAGAGCACGGCACCTCCCTCAAAGCCGCCATTGGAGTGACCTATAGTCCCATCAGCAAAGCTGACCTCTATCCCAGCAAGGCAGCCATTAGCCCAACCCTTGACTCCTCCCCCATCAAACCCAACCATGGGATCAGCCCTGAGTTCAATCCTGATTGTGCTGTCAGACCAGAGACTTGAAATGCTTCAAAAGAGCAAGTTAAAACCCAAGCTGCTGGCAGTGCAGCTGACACCTCAGTTGGGGGTATCCACAAGCACTCAAGCAGCACACTAGTCTATGCTGGCCAAAAAGAAATGAGAGTTACAAATAGCTGAAGGCAATATCAATTTGTCAGGTCAGCAGCCAAAGAAAAGAAAGAAGAGGGAGCACATGGTACCAAAACCCCAACCTTTGGAGCAGCCTTAAACTCTCGCTCACTGAGCCCCATATACTTATCTCCTGTGCATTCTGACTAGGGCTATATTGATGCTCACATGCCCTTTAAGCCCCTACCAGAAGTGGAATCCAGCTTGGAAGAGTAGGATAACTTGTCTGCACCCAGCTCTCCTGATTCTCAGGGCTATTTTAGTAGGTTCCCCATTTATTCACTGGATTGTCCTTGCTCCCCAAGCCTCCGGGGCCTTCCCTGTTCTGCTTATAAACATAGCAGTCAGCAGTACTGGGATTAAAGCAACTGTCATTTGGTAGATGCTCACAGCTGTTTCCTCCCAAGACTATTGGGGTGGTCGAGAGAACCATTACAATTGCAGACCTGAATACAGGTCACACTACTGGTACTATGTCCCCAAGCTTACTATGCTCCCAGTCTACAACTTCTCAGAGGGCCCCTGCTGTCACAGGCACTGCTGCAAACCTACATTGCACCCATGCTCAGTGTCACTGCCTAGTTCAACACAGAGACACTTGTCTCATCATGGCCACCAGAAAGCAAATAAAGCAGTGTTGGGCTCCTCGTCCCACAGTAATCCCAGCTGTTCCCCTGCCACTGGGTCAACCGGTGGGAAAACCTCCAGCTGCTTTGATGGGGAAGCCCCCAGATCTGCAGTGGGGTGGAGCATGAGCGGAACCTCAAGAGCATGCAGATGAACGGTCTGATCCTGACCATTTGGGGGAACTGCCTGACTCCCCCGAAGGGGATGCTCTGGAGGACAGTACTGTAGAGGGGTCCACTACGTAGGAACAGTTTGAAGAATTCCGATCAGAAGAGATCAAGTACATGGAACAACTCCAAATGGCTTCATCAATAGGGCTAGAAATCAAAATACAATCTTATCCCTTGGAAGACCCAATTTCTGGACTGATTCAATCTGCAAATCAAGGCACGGTGACCCTACTGTTAGTGCCTACCTTCTCACGCATTGTCAAAACTGCCTGGGAGAAACTGGCCTCCTTTCCCCCTATTTGGGAGATGTTGGAGAACATGTATAGGGTACAACACAAAGATACCCAATACCTCTCCAGACATCCTATCTGCAACTCCATGGTAGTGGAATCAGCCCAAACCAAATCACAATCCTCTCAACACCTGCAGACAAGGAAGGCAAAAAGCTTGATGCAAAAGGAAGACGAATCTACTCTACTGCAAGCCTCCTGCTAAAAACTGCCAATCATCAAGTATAATAGGCTAGATACCAACACTTTATTCTGGAAAAAGCCCTTTTCTCAAACAGCTTCAACAAGACCAAAGAGGGGCAGCTGGAATGCTTAAACAAAGGCTCCCAACTGGCAACAGCTGCACTCAGCACGCCACTGTGCAGACTGGGGACCCAGGGCTGTGGCAGCTGCAATTTCACTCATACGGCACACTTGGCTCCACTCCATCTCACTGTCACAAGAAGCCAAGACTCGTATTGAAGTCCTCCCCTTCAATAGTGAGGTGTTTGGTCAGAAAATGGATGACACTCTTGAGAGAGAATACAAAAGCTTGAATATATCAGTGTCCTATTCCTCTTCAGACAGAAAGCACTACTGGCCCTGTCAGCACAACTGGTACTAACAGCTCTTTCTCCCTCACGTTGGCACCCAAACACCATTCAACCACCAAGACTAAGCCACCCTACACTAAAAGACGAAGACTCTGCGGCCTCCATATTGGCCTATTACTACGACAAATGGGCAACCATCACGGCCGATTTCTGGGTTTGGGCTATAATTCACTATGGCTACAGAATACAATTCCATTCTCTTCCACCCTTTTCTGACATCCAAAACTACCACTCCCTCACCTCACAGTCTAGAAGAGGCGGATGCCATCCTGCAAAAAGGGGCCGTCAAGGAAATACATATAAATTTCCTCAGAAGTTTTTGTTCAAGATATTTTACAAACAAAAAAGGATGGGGATTTAAGACCAATTTTATGGTTGCAATTCCCACCATCCTGCATCTCCTCTCAAGGAAAGATTGATTTACTTCCATTGATCTCAAGGATGCCCATTTTCATCTATCTATTGCCCCTCATCACCAAAAATACCTAAGGTTCTGCATTGGCAAGCATACTTCATTCATTCATTCATTCATTCATTCAATTTTTTTATACCGCCCTTCCAAAATGGCTCAGGGTGGTTTACGATTAAGAAAAACCCATTAAAATCAGTTAACAATTAAAACAGAAATTATAAAACAGCATAAAAAATAACAATCAAAACATCATAAAACAGCAATTAAACAATCAGAACAATTTAAAAACCCTGAAATACCAGGTTACAACATTAAAACTATTTAAAAACCCTGGAAGGCCAGGCCAAACAGATAGGTTTTAAGGGCACTCCTGAAAGCCAATAAAGAATTTAATTGTGGATTTCTTCAGGGAGTTAATTCCACAGTCCAGGGAGGTGGCTACAGAGAAGGTCCACCTCCAGACTCACCGGTGGTAACTGGAGATGGTCCTCTTCAAATGACCTTAACGTGCGATGGGGATCACGCAGAAGAAGGCGCTCTCTGAGGTAACCTGGACCGGCTTTAAAGGCAATAACCAGCACTTTGTATTTTGCCCAGAAACATATCAGCAGCCAGTACAACTGTTTCAAAACAGGCATTATATGATCTCTCCGGATTGCCCCAGAGAACAATCTCGCTGCCACATTTTGAACTACTTAAGTTTCTGAACTATGTACAAAGGCAGCCCCACATAGAGTGCATTGCAGTAGTCAAGCCTGGAGGTTACCTGCTGGTGCACCACTGTTTTGAGGTTGTCGTCCTCAAGGAATGGACACAGCAGCTGTTGAATCAGCCAAAGTTGATAGAAAGCACTCCTGGCCATAGCCTCCAATTGAGATACCAGGTGAGGCCAGGGTCCAGTAGCACTCCCAAGCTGCGCACCTACTCCTTCTGGGGGAGTGTAACCCCATCCAGCACAGGGAGATCTAACTCATCCCTCAGATTCTGAGCCCCCACAATGAGTACTTCCATCTTGCTTGGATTCAGTCTCAATTTGTTATCCCTCATCCAGCCCATTACTGTCTGTAGGCAGGCATTTAGGGAATGAACACCATTTCCTGATGATGCAGATGAAAAGGAGAAGTAGATTTGGGTGTCATCAGCATACTGATAACACCCAGCACCAAACCTCCTGATGACCTCACCCAGCGGTTTCATGTCGATATTAAAAAGCATTGGTGACAGAATGGAGCCCTGAGGGACTCCATATAACAGCTCCTGTTTTGAGGAGCAACTGTAAACAAGCTCTACCATCTGGAACCTACCCGAGAGATAGGAGCGGAACCACTGCAAAGCAGTGCCCCCATCCCCAACTCCCCCAGATGATCCAAAAGGGTACCATGGTTGATGGTATTGAACACTGCCAAGAGATCCAAAAGAACCAACAGAGTCACGCTCCCTCTGTCGATTCTCTAGTAGAGGTCATCCATCAGGCCGACCAAGGCTGTCTCAACCCCATAATCAGCTCTAAAGCCAGTTTGAAATTGGTCTAGATCCTCCAAAACCACCTGGAGCTGATCGGCCACCACCCTCTCAATCACCTTGCCCAACCAAGGGAGATTGGCCTATAACTATCCATCTCTAAGGGATCCAGTGAAGGCTTCTTAAGGAGAGGTCTAACCATTGCCTCCTTCAAACATGGAGGCATCCTACCCTCCCTCAGCAATACATTTATGATACTAACTAGGCCACCTCCAACAATCTCCCTGCTAGATAGAAGCAGCCAAGTTGGGCAAGGATCCAGAGAACAAGTAGTAGGCCGCACCGCCCCAAGCAGCTTTTCCACATCCTCAGGAGTCACAAACTGAAACTGATCCAACCTAACACTGCAAGGATACCTCCTTCATAGACCCTGCAGAAATAGTGGAGTCCAAGTCAGCCTGTATACAGGAGATTTTATCTGCAATGAACCCATTAAAAGCATCACAGCAGAACACTTCCAGGAACTGTTTTGAAGCAGAAGGAGCAGAAATTAAATTCCTCATGACCCGGGATAGGTCTGCTGAATGCAAACCTGCAGGCTGACCAAAATCTCTTTTTTGCTGCACGCA
Source organism: Hemicordylus capensis (assembly GCF_027244095.1). NCBI lineage: Eukaryota > Metazoa > Chordata > Lepidosauria > Squamata > Cordylidae > Hemicordylus > Hemicordylus capensis. Next base: position 215,111,351 of record NC_069661.1, on the reverse strand, counting down.
CCACTACTGCATAACCGCCCAGAGACAAAAGTTTGGGCGGTATATAAATTTGATTGATTGATTGATTAAATAAATAAATAAGCTTTCAAATGGGTCCTATGTGGCATCCTATCAAATTCGAGCCAAGTTCTCCTCCACTTGCGTTCGAGTTGCCTACCCAACCTCTTCAGCCCTCGCAGCTCTTTGATATACCATGGGGCCATTTTTGAAGCAGTCCGGGAGGAACGCTTAGGAGCAATTATGTCTACTGCCCTGGAGAGTTCCCTATTCCAGGTTCTCACCAGGGCATCGAAAGAATCAACGGCCACACCAGCTTCAAAACCCTCCATGGCCTTTTGAAAACCTGCAGGATCCAGCAGCCTTTTTGGGCGGTCCCAACCTAAGAGGTCTGTCACCCCTGCAGGGGTGGGTCATGGCTGTGAAACCTTAACCAGGTATTGGGCCATCTATGATAATGGGGAAACCACCGGATCCCCCACCCACAGAACACCCCCCCTGATCCGAACAAAAAACCAAATCAAGTGTGTGGCTGGCAATATGAGTTGGCTCAGAAACTAGTAGGATAGGCCCATACTTGTCATGGCCACTATGAACTCCTGAGCTGCACCAGACAAGTCAGCCCCAAAGTGGATATTGAAGTCTCCCAGCACCAGAAGCCTGGGAGACTCTAACACCAACTCCGCGACCAGCTCTGTCAGCTCAGTTAGGGAGTCAGTTGGGCAGCAGGGTGAATGGTATACCAACAGAATCTCCAGCCTATCCCTACTTTCCCTTTCTTTCGGACTACCACCCACCCTGCGTGTCTTCATGATATGTATGGTGCTGGCGGCAGCGCATCTCCAGCTCCAAGGAGTAACAAGTCTTTCCATACATCAACTGGCTCCTGGTCGCCCCCTCATGTCATTGCTTGCTCTCACATGTGCAAGTTGCTATCCAGTTGTTGAACTCCTTGAGGCTGTGGATACATTACAGAAAGTCATTTCTAACACCCACTTAGCCCATAGAATTCCTGGGTATCCTTCTCAACTTCAGATGGGAAAAGGCTTACCTTCACCACCACAGAATTTCTTCTGTCTAGAAGGCCACGCAGGGTTTCTCCAAGAAACAAAGGCACAAGCCACATTTTGTACAGCATCTCTTAGGACTGATGGCCTTGACCACGGCAGTCATCCCCCTGGCATGTTTCCACATGCGGATTGTGCAAGTCCAGTTCCTAGACAGTTTCAAACCCCACTGCCACTGCCAGGAAAGGGTCCTTGTGGTACCACCAAAGGTGCAAGGGACAGTTCAATGATGGGCCAACTGCATCAACTTCTCGAAGGGAGTACCATTCCGTCAGCCCTCTCCATCCCTCACCATAACGACAGACACTTCAACAACGGGCTCTGGTCACACAGCGAGGCACACAGGCACATAAGTTATCTCAAGCTCCTGGCAGTATTTCATGCCCTAAGAACCTTCCAGTTGTGGCTCACAGACAAGCCTATTTTCATTCTCACGGACAATATGACAGCAAGATCCTATTTAAATGGTCAAGGAGGCACAGTGTCTCGAGATCTAATGTGGCTCTTGCTGAAAATCTGGTTGTGGTGCATGCACAGGAAGATCTGTCCAGTGGCAGTTCACATACAAGCAAAGTCCAACACTTTGGCGGACTCCCTATCTCACAAGTAGTCACTGAATCCAGGGATACTGGGAGAAGTGTTCGGCAGATGGGTGACATCTACCCTGGACCTCTTAGCAACAGCAAATAATGCAAAGTATACCCAGTTCTGCAGCAAGGCAGGCTTGGACCCAAGGCTCCTGGGAGATTCTTTCCTCCTCAACCAAGACAGGGATCTGGTGTGTGTGCCTTTCCACAGATTCCCCTGATCTCGAAGGTCATCCAAAAGCTGATTGATGACAGTGCTCATGAACTCCTAATCATTCCATGGTGGCCATGTCATCCATGGTTCATGGCACAGTTACACTTGGCTGATCACACTTACCTGCATCTCCTTGCCTTTTTACCCTAGACAATGGCAAAAGGTTGCATCCAGATCTGCTTTCGCTACACTTGATAGTCTGGAAGATAAAGGGGAAATAAGGTTTACCGAACCAGTGCAGAGGGTGTTAAGATACCTCAAAAAAGCCATCCACTCACAAACGTTATGCTGTCAAGTGAAAGAAATTTGGTGTGCATTCTTTGAGCAAGGGCCTCTCTCCAGCGGAGGCACCAATCCTGGTCATCTTGGATTACCTGCTGTCTCTGGAGAAGGCAGGACAGGTGCATGCTCCAATTAGAGTCTACTTGGCAGCTATCTCCGCAAATCATAAGCTTTCGGCTCTGTTCTCTAACCCAGCAGTTTAAATGTTCTTAAAGGGTTTATTAAACTTCTTTCTTTCAGCTCCAGAGCTGCTGCCCCCATAGGATCTACAGTTAGTTCTAAATCAGTTAATGGGGCAAGTTTTTGAGCCCCTTGCCACATTCAGTTTGAGACTGTTATCTCTAAAGAACATATTCTTGGTTGCTATTATGTCGGCCAGAAGAGTCAGCAAGCTTAAAGCTTTGCAATGTGATTCGCCCTACCTAGTCTTCCACAGGGACAGGGTCATGCTATGGCCTGACATCACCTTTCTGCCCAAGGTGGTTTCAGATTTCCACATCTAACAAGATTTGCATCTACCTGTTGTCTTCCCTAACCCTATATCGGAAGTAGACAGGGTCTACCACTTTCTAGATGTTCACAGGGCCTTGGCATTTTACACAGACAGGACAGAGACTTTTCACAGGACCAATAAGCTCTTTGTCTGCTATTCTGGCCCTTCCAAGGGCTTTCCTACCTCTACCTAGAGGCTCTCCACCTGGGTTAGGGAGCCATCTCCTTAGCATACTAGCTGGTGAAGAAGCCCCTGCCACAACCTGTCCATGCACATTCCACTAGAGCAGTGGTGACCTCCATGGAATTCTGGAGTGGAATACTATTGGACAAAATCTGCATGACAACAACCTTGGCAAGCCCTCCATGTTTGTCTGCCATTATGCATTGGATGTCAGATCCCAAGTTCAGGCAGTGTTTTGAGACCAAGGTGCTTCAATCAGTATGCCCATGAGGCTGCTCCTACCATCCAGGTAAGAACAACTTTCTATTTGTGTGATGCACAGAGACCACGAAGAAGAGAGGAAGGTTTCCTACCTATTCTTCTGTGCATTCACACTACCCTCCCTACCTCCCTGCAGCAGCCTGCTCATGTTCCTACATGACTTTGTTATGGCAGTCTCCAAGACTCGGATAAGGAGGCATACTATCCTCTAGGGGTAGCTATTTCCTGCTCTTTTTTCCTAATTTGGTGAAGTTATTGAATGTTCTGGGCTTTGGTTATGTGCCAAGTGTGAATGCACAGAAGACCACTCGAAGAACTACAGTTACATGTAGGAAACCTGCTGTTTTGCCAGTCACTATGCCCCTATTAATATTGGCGACCTAGTTTTCTTCAGTAGAAATAATACCATTCATTCATACACACGTACACACTCTTTTATTTATATAGGCAGCATTTGGCCTCCAGTTGAAATTTGAATTAACATGGTTCAGATTATCTGATTTGCCTTAAATTGTTTGGCCTTTCCCAGGCATTTGAAGGGGTGGTGCAGTTCAGTAGATTTCCTCCTCTACATTAAGATTATTTTTGCAGCATTATGTAAAGAGCTATTTATTGGCAAAATACATACTGCACTGTAGCCCTGCGCACCCAAGCCCCAAGTGCCCTTTTCTCTTGCAAAAGATTGTTGGGAGGGAAGGTTGGGAGAGTAATAAGTATTTACTTGGCTGCAATCACCTCTTATACTGCCATTTCTCTGACCTTGTTCAACCCTAATGTTTACAAAGCACTCATTTAAAGTCTTTCCTTGCCCTTCTGTATACTGAACCTCTAATTTTTAACTAAGAAAACCTGTACTGGGGATAGCACCAGACGGTAATCTTAATACAATAATATTTTGTCACACTTGTATAGAATGCTTTCCTTTAGCACTAAGAATCAAGTAGTGTAAATGTTAAAGTATGAAGTACAACAGAATGGGGTCAGCTGTATAGAAAGATGTGGTGTTGTCCCCCCCACCCCGCTGAGATGCTGTACTAAGTGTTAAAAGCAACTTCCCTTCATAAATAGTGCATAATTGAAACTCTTTCTATATGAAGTCTGGAACAAAAGCACACCTCCTGCTCCAGATAATGGTACAGCTGCTTGGGGTGAACCAAATGAAACCAGCCCTGGATGGGGTGAAGTTGATGATGCAGGGGCTTCTGCCGGTTGGGGAAATGGACCCTCCAGTGCACCAAATGCCATAAAACCTAGTAAGTATATTCCATTTTCTGTTTTTGTGACAGTCTTGTGTAATTGTGCATTAGCCTTTGTATATGCATTGTGATTCTTATGAAATCTGTATGGTGCAGATTTGAATACAGTATCTTATAAAGGAGTAAAAAATATGCACCAGCTCAAAAAAAAGAAAGAAACATTTTTAGAACTAACCAATGTACACAAAGTAGTATACATTATGATTTTTGATTTGCACAAAATGCTTCCAGGTGGTTTTAAAGGGTATAAAATAGTTTCTGAATAGTGGTAAGCCTTTTCCTGCTGTTTATTTCATGGAGATAACATGGAAATGGAGGGAACTTTGCAGGCCTAGTTAAATTAGTACTGCATTTTGAACAAAGAGATATTTGTGCAGAGGCATGTTGAGATAAGGAAGCAATAGAGGATTCTCCTTTTGCAGTGTAGCTTAAGGTTAACCATGTTGTGCTCTATCAGAACTCTTGGGTCCCTTGTAAAGTAGAGAAGAAAGAGAAATTTTTTTATTATTTATTATGTTTCTATTCTGCCCTATCCACCCAAAGGCTCTGTGTGGTGTTTTTGTAGACCAGGCTGTTTCCATCACTAAAGCAGTCAAGTAACATTTTAGTTACTTTCTGCAGTTTTGTGCTATCCCCAGATACCTTTGAGTTACCTAAACGTGTCTCCCTGTTAAAGCATGGACAGGTCCTGTCCTATTTTCTGTGTGCTGGATAAGAAACTGCCCTTTCAGTACGGTTTAACTTTAGAATGAGTGGTGCCTCAGCGGAAGAAAAATCTGTCTCTTGAGCCTTCCTGTATCATTTTTGCACCCCAGGATAAACTTCTGTTATTTTGCACAGCCAGAGCTAGTGCAAAATATCTTCAGTCTGCACTGGAGTTAGTGGAAAGCTGTGTTGCACTTCTTGCCAACATGGCAGAGATGAACTGATTTTTAACCTCAGGTACTGCTACTCCTTATTATGGATCTCCAGTAACCAGATCAGCCTATGGACAAGTATTCTATAATCCAGTAACCTAGGACAAGTATTTTTTTATTTTTTATTTACTGAAATTCTTTCTTCTTGTATATCTTAAAGAATATGTATTCTCTTCTGATTTGGCAGAGATTTAAGTAAGGTTATTCCTGAGTACTATAGATTTGTACAGTTAGAAATTGGAAGCTGATAGAGTCATAATTCATTAATCCTATGCTACCTGTAAATTAAAGTAACCTACTGATTCTGAAAATTATTAAGAGTCCTACTGATCTATTCAGTAGATGTCTGCAACCATACTAATTTGTAGTGTTCATATGAGGGTGGATCTAGCACCGAATGGCTCTAGCAAGTAGGACGTGGACTGAGGTGCAAAATTGCGAAGAGGAGGAGATGACTGTTAACTTTTAACAAGAGTTTTAGTACCAGATCATTGACAAGTACTGTATACGAGAGCTCTGTTTATAAGTCAAGTCCTTTATTATGGTTGGTGACCAGTAACCTTTGTTTACTGGATTTAGTGAATGAAATTATTGCTGTATTAGTATAGCATTGTGACTTTTAAAAATGCAGTGCCATTATTGTACCTCTCTGTGCATGCTTGCTCTTTTGCAGAATTTGACTACAAATTAGCCATTAGCCCTTACTGTAATCACTGTAACAGTCAGAACAGCCTTCTAGTGTTTCTGTGTGGTTAGTTTCCATTTCTCACCTTTCTAATCATTCTTCCCTTAATTGGAAAGTAGTATTATACTTTAATAGAAAGGTTTTCTTGGATACTGTAAACTGAGGGGAATTCTGTTCTTGCTTCAGCAATGCATATACAAAAATTGAGGGAAATTCTTCTTCTTATGCTGCTGCTGCTGATGATTTGTTAGTATTATGTTTGGGGTTGTATGTCATTTGTTGCTATGTGATGTCACAAACACATATCTATTGATAATTGTGGTTATCTTTTGGCAATGATTTCTTTCCCATCAAAGGTTCCAAACCACCTCAAGATGGTTGGGGGGATAATGATGGGCCAGTATCAGGAACACGGCATTCCAGTTGGGAAGAGGAAGAGGAGGGAGGAGTCTGGAACACAGCAGGCTCTCAGGGAAGCAGTTCCTCCCATAATTCAACAAGTTGGGGACAAGGGGGAAAGAAACCACAAATTAAGGTGAGAAATCTAATGGTTAGATGATGCAATATTTTTTCAATCTATGTATGGTTTGTTGAGTATGTCAAACTTTTTCTCAATTGCAAACAATAAAGAATCTTAATTATGCATAATAGCTAGTATTGAAAAATGGCATCTGCAGTCATTGACGTGTTATAAGACTAGGCTTCTTAAAACTCTCTGTCAGGAATATGACACACAGTGTATGACACTGAGATGGTTTTCCATTGAGGTGGGGAAAACCACCTCAAAAATGACTGATGGGAAACAAGATTGAAGGAAGATGGGAACAAAAATGCTTTGATGGCCATAATGGGGCTGTTTAGTGTCCAGTTGGCTTCACTGCTGTATACTACCTCTCATTTAGTCGCATGGGACTATTTTATTTTTCAGTCATCAGTAGTTGAAACGTAACTAGCAGAGAGAAGTTCAGTGGCAAATACCCCTCTTTTTAAATTGTACAGTAAAAACACAGAACTTAATATGCTAAGGACATATAGAATTGGCAACATCAAGCCCTTATTTCTGCACTATGAAACAAGACAAGAAATAGACAAATCAACAAAATTGAGAAAGCCACCTGACTACTGCGTAAGAGAGTAAAATAATTTATTTTTAAAATAAAATATTTTGAGCTTGATGAATTTTCTTCATGGGGAGTGCTTATGACTAGAAAACATATGCATGTTGCTTGTAGGTCATAGGAACATAGGAAGCTACCATATACTGAGTCAGACCATTGGTCCATATAGCTCAGTATAATCTACACAGACTGGCAGCGGCTTCTCCAAGGTTGCAGGCAGGAATCTCTCTCAGCCCTATCTTGGAGATGCCATGGAGGGAACTTGGAACCTAGATGCTCTTCCCAGAGCAGCTACATTTCCTGAGGTGAATACCTTACATTGCTCACACATTTAGTCTCCCATTTGTATGCAACCAGGGTGGACCCTGCTTAGCTAAAGGGACAACTCATGCTTGCTACCACAAGACCAGCTCTCCTCCCTAAAACAGTCACAATAGCCAGGTTCAGATGTCACATGGGAAAATATAGCTTAATTGACATGGTATGCATGTTGGAAGAGTTCACATGCTTTTCCTTGTATGGAAGTTCTGTCTGTTTAATTTTTTTTAAAAGTCACATTTGGAGCAGGCTTAATTCAGCTGAAATTCCTGGGAATTAAGAAGCTTTAGGCCATAAATTAAGAGAATTTGTATGATTATGTTGGAACATTAATAACAGTATTCATTTAGTGGATGGTTTATGGTCATGGCTAGCAAGATATTGATTCCTTTTAGTACCTTCTATTTCAGTACAGAATTAAGGGAATCATGTCAACTAGGAATTGTTCACTTTTTTCTTCTTCTCTTGGTGCTTAAATTAGAACAATTTAAGTATGCTTTTAATGGAGTAATTTGTATCATATTAGCTAAAAATTATGTGTAGGGTGGTTCAGTCCTTATAGAGATAACTGGGAATGGGGGGTGTAGCTCAGTGCTGAAGATTCCAGAATCAGCATTTCCAGATATGGCTGGAAAAGATCTGACTGAGAACCTGGAGAGCTGCTGTCGGTCAATATAGGCAATACTGAGCTACTTTATGTGTGTGTTTTATGGCATGTTAATAGAAGAACACACTAAAGGTACAAAATCAATTTGACCAAATGTGGTTAGCTGGAAAGGAAGGAATATACTTGCCAGCTTCCTTAATAATCTTTTCCATTTCCCTGAAGCTCAGTGGGTACCTATGTTTTTGAAAAGAAAGATAGTAACAGCATTTAATAATTATGTTTATTATTTATATAATCTTCTCTAACCCAAACTCTGTAAGTTAGACCCCTTTTCTACAAGTGGAGGATTGAGGCTTTGAGATTAGGAATGTGCATGGAATGGGATGGAACACAAATTCCTGGAATGTTCCCTTGGAACAACTGGTTGAGCTGGTTATTCCAATGGAACGAACTTAGTTTTCTAGTGTCCCAAGCAGGGTGGGGGCGGGAGGTACAATTTAACAATTGTTACCTGGTTACTGTTTGCACTGAGGCTGCCCCACCTACAGCGTGCTTCTGGCTTCTGCGCACACGTGGCAGCCATTTGCATGCAGAGAGGCCAGAAAAGTGCTGATGACAGGGCAGCCTTGGCACAAGATGCTGGGAGGGGTACCATTGTTCACATGGGCTCGCAGGTGCGAGTGGTATCCAAGTAATGATTGTTAAAAGTACCTCTCACCACCCACCCTGGTGCTGCTCAGAATACCCAAAACGTTCTGACTTGGAATGGGGTCGTTCCGAGCTCAAAACAGGCCCTACATTTGAAGGGCATTCTGTTTCAAGCTCAGAACACTCAAAATGGGCTGTTTTGAGTCAGAATGTTCTGAGCTCGGAGTGTTCTGCATGTCCCCATTTGAGATAGTGGCTTTTCTAAGACTGTGCTTGGGTGAGTTTACAAAACAACTGAGAACTGAACCAGGGAATTTCATATCAGTACTCATTCTTAATCATTGTGCTACAAATGCTTATTTTTGTTGATGTTCCAAATGGTAAAATAGAAACTGACCACTTGTCTCTTTGCTTTAGTGTTCATTGAAAGGAGGAAGTAGTGATTCATGGATGAATAATTTATCTGATCAAATGTCAAGTATTGGATTGCTGGTAAGACTTTTTAAATGTCATAATTCAGTTGTTTTCAAATCCTTTACTGACCAATATTTTATAGGGTTGTAAACATCCACTTACCTAATCACCTGTGCTGAGCAAGAATTGTCTTCAGGTGACCAGGCCAGAAAATGTTTATAAACTGGGAGAGAAGAGATTCTCTTTTTGTTTCAAGGCATTCATCCTGTACAAATGCTAAAATGGGTTAATAAAAATGTTAAGCCTCTTTTGGAAGTCAGATTTATGAAATAATTAGGATTTGTCTGGTTCCGGATAATTAATATATTGGTTATGTCAAAACTATGTATTTTGGGTGTATAGTATAGTTGCAATCCAGTTGAAAGCGGTGTATGGTCCTATAATGCACACTCAACTTATACTTGAAGAATATGTTATGTGTACATACCTCTTTTTGTGTGTGTATACATGTGTAATAGATGAACTAGAGTTGGAGCCTCCGAACTTTACTTCTAAGATACATGATTTTACCTGGCACTGGCTATGCCTGGGCAAGTGTTGAATTTATGAGGATGGAACAGGGATTCATTAAAGCATTTGGGTTGCATCCAGAGTGTTGGAACTCTGCTTACACAACAGGGCTTTCTTGCCTCCCCAGTCCTGCTGCAGCCCTTGGAATTCCCTGAAAAGCATCTCCAGAGGATCATGGAGCCTTCTGAAATGACATGGGATATGGTGTGTGTCAGGGGTCTACATTGGGAGAAGAAGTCAGCAGAAATTGGAGAGGAGCCCCATTGTGTGAGCAGAAGTGTCATCCACTCATGGAAATAACCTTTTGAATATCTGCCCTTGGTTGGCATATTGAAAAACCTATTGTTTCAGATGGGGAAACAGATATTGTAGTGCTGTAAAAATGCTCATGGTATCCCATAAGAGTCACCCAGTGGTAGCTGGCAGCACATTGATTTCAACCCAAACTTCCAACACATTAGATTAAGAAGTTACACCTTTCCAAAGTTATGGGAACATCCTGTCCCAAGTTGCCAAAAGAAGAATTACTTGGCAGCACATTTAAGACTAGATGACTGGATGCATCTTGAGGATGAGATAACATTCTGGCTGCTCTTCTCAGAATATAATCCCTTGGCCACAGAAACATAAGAGTAGAAACTCATTTCCCAGAGCAGCTGTCCAGCTATCTCTCTCTGTGCAACAGGCGCATGTGTTTCTGGCTGTATTTTTAAAAACAACTTCAGTTGCAATTAGAATATGCAGTGTTCACAGATAGTTAAACTCTGCATTTTAACATAAGAAAAATTAGAATATGCAGTGTTCACAGATAGTTAAACTCTGCATTTTAACATAAGAAAAGCCCCTCTGGATCAGACCCAAGGCTTATCTAGTCCAGCCTCCTTTTTCACACAGTAGTCCACCAGATGTCTCTGGGAATTCCAGAGGCAAGAGCTGAGGGCATGCCCTCTGTCCTACTGTTATTCTCCTGCAACTGGTATTTTTAGGCATCTTGCTTCTGAGGCTGGAGGTGGCCTATATAGCTCTCAGTCTAGTAGCCGTTGATAGACCTGTCCTCCATGAATTTATCTAAACCCCTCGTAATGCCATCCAGGATATTGGCTGTCATCCTGTGGCAGAGAATTCCATGGGTTGATTTAAGTTGTGTTCCTTTTGTTGGTCCTAAATTCCTTGGCAGTCAGTTTAATGGGATGACCCCTGGTTCTAGTGTTGTGAGAGAGGGAGAAAAAATTATCTCTTCTCAACTTTCTCCATACCTCTATCATGTCTACCCCGTCATCTTTTTTTCTAAACTAAAAAGCCCCAGATATTGTAGCCTTAACTCGTAAGGAAGGTGCTCCAGGTTTCTGATCATCTTGGTTGCCCTCTTCTGCACCTTTTCCAGTTCTACAATGTCCTTCTTAAGATAAGATGACCAGAACTTTATGCAGTACTCTAGATGTGGCTGCACCATAGATTTGTATAAAGGCATTATGATATTAGCAGTTTTATTTTCAGTCCCCTTCCTAATGAATCCAAGCATGAAATTGGCCTTTTTCACAGCTACCACACATTGAATCGACACTTTCAATGAGCTGTCCATCACAACCCCAAGATCCCTCTCCTGGTCAGTCACCGACAACTCAGACCCCATCAGCGTATATATGAAGTTGGGTTTTTTTCATGCCAATATGCATCACTTTGCATTTGCCAACATTGAACCGCATTTGCCATTTTATTGCCCACTCCCCCAGTTTGGAGATATCCTTTTGGAGCTCCTTGCAATCTCTTTCGGATTTCACTACCCTAAATAGTTTGGGGTCATCTGCAAATTTGGCTTTTTGAAAGTCCTATTAGAAAGGATTTTTAGAACCTGGATGGGATTGTTTAGAAAGTCTTATTTTTCATCCTAATATTCTCACACACATTCATGTTTTTCTATTTTTTCATTTCATCTTAAAGACTGAACTATATTTTCTTTCAAAATTGTCCCAAACTAGAGTACGTTTTCTGAGTGATTGTTTTATTTTCCAGAATCAAACTGAGGACGCTCCAGGCAATAAGATGGACCTTTCTGTAGGTGGGTATCTAATATGGCGAGGGCTGTGTCTGATTTGCTTTATGAATTACATAGCATTTTGAATGGTATATCTGAGCAGTGCAATGTGGCTTTGTGCAAGAGATTTTGTTGTAACTGTGGGCCATGACTTACTGTGGTAGAGGTTATGCAGGAAAGTAAGATTTAAGGTAGGATGGGGGAAAGGTCTCAAGAACCTAGTGATCTTATCTTCCAGGTACACCTTTCTAAGGTTAGCGTGACACAATTGGGATCTTATATCAATCCAGCAAGTTGGAAGGTGAAAAAAGCTGCAGAGAGAAAGGTCACACCAGCCACTTCCCTAGTGCCAGTGACAATACTGCCAGCATACACCAATTGTGCAGTGGCATACCCACAACATCCCACATGGTCCAGGAAGGGAAGGAGTCAGTGCACCAATGGTGAAAAGCAGGGGTGAGGAAATGTTGGCTGTGTTCACCAGCCAGACAAAAAGTTAACTAGTCAAGCTATGTTGGTATGTTACTCATCAGGATTTTCTTTAATTGTAAGGCATAATTTTTTACTCGTCACAGACAAGTATTATTATTATTATTATTATTATTATTATTATTATTATTATTATTTCTTGTTTACACAGTCAGACAGGTGTTATTGACTGGTTTGTTTTATCCAGACATCGAGTCCTTCTCAAGGACCTGGGATGGCTGAATTTTATTGTCAGTTGTTATAGATATCGTCGCAGAATATAGGCTGTTACCAGTAAAGCAGTGGTCATTGGCGCCCTGGGTGCAGTTCCAAAAGACGTTGAAGAGCACCTCAATACCATAGGATCCACAGAAATCACCATCAGCCTATTATTATTATTATTATTATTATTATTATTATTATTATTATTATTTCGATTTCTATACCGGCCTTCCAAAAATGGCTCAGGGCGGTTTACACAGAGAAATAATAAATAAATTAGATGGCTCCCTGTCCCCAAAGGGCTCATATTCTTTTTAAAAAAAACACGATAGACACCAGCAACAGTCACTGGAGGTACTGTGCTGGGGGTGGATAGGGCTAGTTACTCTCCCCCTGCTAAATAAAGAGAATCACCACGGTAAAGTAGTAGACTACAGTTGTTCCTTACCAATCTTAGATTTGAATATTGGCAACTGGCAAACTGCCACCCCCTTCGCCAACTGCAGCCTGAGTATTTGCATTTGATGCCATTTTAAAAAATTTGGCCGGGTTTTTTTGGGGGGGCAATTTCCAGGGTCACAGGGTCAATACGGAGGTCAGGGGGTCATTTACGGGGGTCAGGGGGTCTGTTCTGGGGATCAGGGGATTTTAAAAACTTTTTTGGTGGATTTTAGATACTTTGATACTCGTGATTCCCGAATCCCCTGTTTATAATGTAATCCTGTGCCTCTCCAGCCGCGAATTTGCTAACCGTGAGAGTTTCCAGGAACGGAACACTTGCGGTTGGTGAGGGACAACTGTAGTAGGTTTCCTGAGTCCTGATGATAAAGGCATCCACCCTGCCCCCATGACTTCACCATATCAGACCACATATGCAACCTGCCTGACACAAAGATGCCACAGCACTTTATATTAAATGAGCAGGCTGTAAAAGATGGGAAACAGCCATCAGGGCCCCCCAAAGGTGGATTTTAATCCTAATGGCACAGTGGGGAAATGGCTGGACTACCAAGCCAGAAGTTGCCAGTTCAAATCCCCGCTGGTATGTTCCCCAGACTATGAGAGACACCTATATTGGGCAGCAGCAATATAGGAAGATGCTGAAAGGCATCATCTCATACTGCACTGGAGGAGGCAATGGTAAACCCCTCCTGTATTCTACCAAAGACAACCACAGAGCTCTGTGGTCTCCAGGAGTCGACACTGACTCGACGGCACACTTTAACCATACTTGACACCACCAATAGTCACCTTTTTAAATCAAGCTACTCAGTGAAAGAGAAAATATTTTATTTATTTATTTATTTATTTATTTATAATATTTATACCCTGCCCCTCCAGTACACTACTACTCAGGGCATCTCACAACATTCATAAAATTATTACAACATAAAATCCAATTAATAAAATTTACCAAATCAAGTTAAACGTTAAAAATCCAAGCTTAAACCACAATCAGAATCACAGTTTTATAAGTTTCAAAGTTATTTAAAAAGCTAAAAACCAAGAATTATAAAAACTAAAACTTTCTTGGGAGGGGAGAAGCACATGCAAGGAACAAACAGGCCTTCCCAGGGCAAGGGTTTGTTTCCTGGAAGAGCAATATCTATATGCAGGGAAGGACCCTTCTTCCAGGGGTGGGCCTGGAATAAGTCACATGGAAAGCTGGAACTGCACTCAGGAATGGGGAAAAACACTGGTGCTCACTACCTAGAAACCCAAGAGGGAAACCAAACAATCCAGGTTTTAGCCCAGCTGGAGTGAATAGTAAGCCCAAAATATGTGTGGAAAAGTTTAGTAATTTTCTAGCTGCTTGACAACTGACATGGACACTTCAATATATACTTATTTCTTCAGGTGGACTCCAGGATAAGAAGTTTGATGTGGACAAACGAGGCATGAATCTCGGGGATTTTAATGACATAATGAGAAAGGGTCGGTCTGGTTTTCGTCCTCCTAATTCCAAAGACATGGGAACCCCAGATAGTGGGCCTTATTTTGAAAAGGTGAGACTATTGTCTTTAAACTTGAATGCAGCATAATAATTATGATACTGTATCATCTTCTTAATGACTTCTATGAAATCCCACAGTTGGGTTCTATGCCTGTGCATACCATCAGTTTAGATAGTCTAGCCAAGGAATAACTTCCTGTTCTTTAGAGTTATGAAGGCCCGGCGGGGAAATGGACATTGGAAAGAGGAAGGTATGGGAGTGGTAGGGGCGGATTAACCTCTTAAAGCTGTGTTTACACTGTTTATAGCAAATACGTTGCTACAATTACATTACAGCTAATAGAACTGCTACAAATCTCTCAGATTCAAGATTTCTGCTATGTTTGTTTACTTACCAAACGACACTAAGACTTGATACTGGAAGTGTAGAACATTTTCAGATATTTCAGTTATTAGATACAGAAAACCAGTATGAGCCTCTGCCAAGCATGTTACTTTAGCATCATGGTGATGAGATCTTTATACAATATTGCCGCTGGCTTTTCACTCACTTCACATTGCTCCATCTTCTGCATCGAATGAAAGGAAAAAATATACAAAAAACCAAGGAACAAACTAAAGAACTCTTCTCAAAAGTGTTGAGAAGATTGTTGCAATTCATGCAGGCCTTTCATTTTCCTAGAGTTCATGAAGCAGATTTAAAGTGAAAGAACCATTGTTGATATCCTGGTCTGTTAGCTATCTAAAGTAAACCAAAGTTCCCCCGGGTTGTGCATGATTGAAAACAATAGTTTAGTCAAAAATGAAAGCAAAAGTTTTCATTCCTACTCACATGCAGAAAAGGAGAGGGAATAGGGAGTGCATAAGTCTGAGACTTGCTATGGTTCATACTGTTAAATCATGGCTTAGTGTTGTGTCTGAACTGGGCCTAAATCTGATAACAGAAATAAACTTATGCTATTGTTTTCATATATATATTTACTGGGGACCAGGATATAATCAAGGTGATTTTGTCTGTTTATACCATAGTTGCTTTGATACATGTTTTATCAGGAAATAACATTGGACTCCTCATTTGCATTTTAAAGTATAACTGAATATTCAGATTTATTGTCAATTATGTGATAGGGATTATATGAACCACTTCTCTAAAATATGAGGTATTTCTATATTTGTACTATAATGTTTCTACTATGATTTGTTTCTACTTTTGCTTGATAATGGTAAGGTATAAATACTGTTTCTGTGTCCAGGTAATCAAGATTTTTGCAGTGCTGATGCTTTTTATTTTCAACTGGTCCCCCCCCCCGCCTATACTCTCAACTATAAGATCTAAGAGATACTTGGATATTGTAATAAGAACAGTCCTGCTGGATCAGGCCCAAGGCCTATCTAGTCTAGCATCCTGTTTCCCACAGTGGCCCACTAGATGCCTCTGGGAAGCCCAGAGGCAAGAAGTGAGGGCATACCCTCACTCCTGCTGTAGCTCCCCTGCAACTGGTATTTAGAGGCATTATTCCTCTGAGACTGGAGTTAGCCTATAGCCACCAGACTAGTAGCCATTGAAAGACGCCTATCAACCATGAATTTATCCAAGCTCCTTTTAAAGCCATTCAAGCTAGTGGCCATCACCACATCCAGTGGGAGAGAATTCCATGAATTAATTATGCACTTTGTGAAAAAGTACTTCTTTTTGCCGTTCCTAAATTTCCTGGCTTTCAGTTTCATGGGATGACCCCTGTTTCTAATGTTGTGAGAGAGGGAGAAAAATTTCTCTCTGTCCATTCTCACTATTCCAGGCTTCATTTTATACATCTCTATCATGTCTCCCCGTAGTCGCTTCTTTTCCAAACTAAAAAGCCACAGGAGCTGTAGTGTTGCCCCATAAATAAGATGCTCCAGGCCCCTGAACATCTTGGTTGCCCTCTTGCACCTTTTCCAATTCTGCACCATCCTCATTACAATATGGCCATCCAGAACTGTACGCAGTACTCTAAATCCACCATAGATTTGTATCAGGGCATACATATAGTAGCATTTTAATTTTTAGCCCCCTTCCTAATAATCCCTAGAATTTGCCTTTTTCACAGCTGCTGCACACTGAGTTGACATTGTCAAGAAGCTGTGTACCACGATCCCAAGATCTCTCTCGTGGTCATTCACTGAAAGCTCAGACTCCATCAGTGTATATTTGGAGTTAGGGTTTTTTTGCTGCAATATGCATCACTTTATACTTGCTTACATTGAACCGCATTTATCGTTTGTCTCCCACTCACCTAGTTTGGAGAGATCCTCTTGGAGCTCCTCACAAACAGTTTTGGACTTCACTACCCTAAATAGTTTAGTGTCATCTGCAAATTTGATCACTTTGCTGCTTACCCCAACTTCTATATCATTTATTAACAAATTAAAGACATTGGTCCCAATACAGATCCCTGGAGAACCCCACTTCTTACTTCCCTCTAGGGATGTGCGTGCTGGACATTAGCCTGGTTTGGCTCAAATCCAGACCAAATGGCTCAGGCTTGATCGAGCCTGGCTGGTTCTAGTCCAGCCCCTGAGCTGGCTGAGCAGACGAAATGCTTATTTTTTAACCTTTTAAATGAAGCCCCAGCAGCGGGGTTGCTGCCATGGAGGATACTTGGGAGGCGGCGGCAGGGGCTCCTCCAACCACCCCAACGGGGTGAAATGGTCAATTTTCATGTGTAAAAAGAAGCCCTGCCAAGAGTGGGGGTGACTGCTTCAGTGGCGGATACTCGG
This sequence comes from Hemicordylus capensis, assembly GCF_027244095.1. Lineage (NCBI taxonomy): Eukaryota > Metazoa > Chordata > Lepidosauria > Squamata > Cordylidae > Hemicordylus > Hemicordylus capensis. The sequence goes on along the minus strand of NC_069661.1, from coordinate 215,094,295 downwards.
GAGGAGGAGGCGGCAAGGGCGATAGTCTGGGCTGGCTGCCTTTAATTTTTTGGTTTTTTCAGACAGTTTAGAACATCCTCTCTCATCACCTCAAATTAGCCCAGTTCTTCAGCTTCCAAGCCTGAGAAGTTCAGTTCTAGAGTGGGTATATGGTCCATATCCTCCGCCATGAAGACAGTTGCAAATAACTCGTTCAGCTTCTCTGAAGTCTGTTTATCCTCCTTAATAATCGTTTTGATGCCCTCATCATCTAAAGATCCAACCAGCTCCCTGGCAGGTTTTCTGTTCCTGATATAGTTAAAGAAGTTTTAGTTATATGCCCTCAAACTCTGTTTGTATCCCTTATTGTCACCTTGTATTTCTTATGCCAGAGTTTCTCTTCTCTTCATTTGGGCAGAACTTCCATTTTCAGAAAGAAGCCTTCTCCCCTGTGATAGCTTCCCTGACTCTACTTATGTTTTCATTAGCAACCAAGCACTCCAGCTCACCCATCTTGGCTTGGAAGCATCTGGTGTTGGTATATATACACCATGTATCTTACCTGGTATTGGTGTGTGCTAACTCCCTTACTGTCATTTGACCTTTTTGACCAGCTGTCATGTACTTCCATCTGCTCTACTCCTGGTCGCCCCCTTCTAGTTTATCTGAAAAGTGTGCATCCTTGCACTTTGCTTGCTGAACCAGATACCACCCAGTCCCTGTTGGCATTCTAACCACTCAATTTCCTGTTGGCATCCAGGCATCGTTTTAAAAGCTGCTCTGCTAGCTTTTCTATTTTACGTGCCGGCAGTCTAGTGTCACAGGTATGATGCTTTTGATGAGATATATGTAGGCTTAGACATTTTCTCTCCCAGCAAAATTAACTCCTGTGATATTATACTAGGCAAATCCAAGGTTTATTCAGACAAGGAAAAACAAAAAGTGGGATTTGTTACTGCTCTAATATATCTCTTACTAGTTATCAAAAAGCAAAGCTCAAACATTGATATGATGTCAAGGCACATCACTTCATTATCAGTTTTCAGTTAGGAGGACAGTAGCAAGAACAAAAAGACAAAACCAAAAGAAAATATAAAAACAAACTCAGAAATACAAAGTCTCTCTCTCTCTCTCCTCTGCCCACCCCCTTCTCCCGGAGGGCCTTTCTAAAGAAACAGCTTGATATATCTATCCCAGGTGTCTCCAAGCTATGTTAGTGTCCATTGTAGCGTTTTCCCTTCTGCCCCAACACATTGTTTCAGGCCTTAGTTAAACAATTCCACTCTCACTTTCACTCCTTCCAATTCAAAACAAAAGTCAGGTGCCAATGATCTAATGGTTTTGTTGGGAGGACATAGGTGAAGGCCAAGCACAGAGTGCAAAACAGGTGCTGTTCTCAGCAAAAACAAGGGCTCACACCAAGACTGCGCAAAACAGCTTTTCTCATTTTCACTTTAACTTCTTTTAATCATCTGGGAGCAAACACTCATCAACTCTACCTGAAAAAGGACTGTGTTCCATATCTTAGACCACAGCAGCTCCATTAAAATTGGCCATATTTGTAATAGTTGTTTTCACAAAGCAAAGGCATTTATAATTTTAATTTTCATAAATATACCAAGTATTGTGTGCTAAATTATGCATAATTTATTTATGTTCTTGAATAATAGAGTTTATTTTTAAAAGTATTGAATATATTTCAGATTTTTCCCAAATTATCTATGGTTTCTCTGGAAATTTTACGTCCCTTCTGACTGCTGCAGCACTGCTGAAAACTTTCTGTGAGATGCCTCAAGAGCTTCATTCTGTTGTCTGTCTTCTCTTAAAGAGTCTCTTCATTTTCTGCTCTGTTTAGTATTTTGGTTAGTGGATTATAACTTTCTGTTTTTGTAGAGTCACTTTTCTTTAGGTTCTTCTCTTTTATCACCCCCGCCCCCAGTGCACATATGCCCATGGCAAAAGTGTCATAGTTATGGGGGTAAAGTCCCCATTTCACTTGGGTACAACTGTTGCTTCATCTGTTTAGCTGAAGAAAAACAATGTTGCCTGTTGTGTTTATTGCCAGAAACATATACAGCTGCCTTGCAAGAAATTGTTCTCTAGACCAGTACTTTCAGTGCGTGATATGAGTACCATGGTTCTACAATATGGCAGGTGATGCTCTGTCTTGTTAACACAGGGACTACATTACAGTGCTCTGCCTGGTTTGATATCACTTGAAGTGGAGGTAGCTGGGGTAGCAGTCCCAGTGGCAAAGTGCAGCTGTGTGGTGACACGGTACTTCAAAAGGTGTAGGTCCAGGAAGTAGAGTGCAGTCTACTTCCAGCAGCAGCAGCAACAAGAGAAGCCTCTCCCTCACCTTAACAGCAGCTTAGGTACACAGTAGCCATCTCTGGTGTCAATGGTGGACTTGCAAGGGTGGTATTTGGAAAGGTGGTATCTGTCTCATGGGAGGGGTGTACAAAACCCCTGCTATAGGCTCCATGTTTGAGAGCAAGCTTTATAACCTTTGACAACATTTTTACTAGACTGGCCTCTGTATCATTGCTGCCTACTATATAACAAGCTCTGAGCTAATTCCTGTTTGGCTTTAACTGTTGAGGCCAAATATGTGAACAAGTCTGCCTTGTAAATCTCAAAGGAGTGGTCTAGGTGTTATGAAACAGACTGTAGAACATCAAACCTGTCTGCCGCTCAGAACCCTGATAGAAAAAGAAGTAGCATAGTACTGAAGAGAAAACTATCTACTTCCACATTGGCTTCCAAGAAACCCACTGAGTTTCCACTGACAGCTGCTATAGGCCTGCAGCCTTTGCTGCACCAACTTTTTAAGAGTATTACTTCAGATTTTTTTTTTGCTCCGTATGAACCAGTCTTGCATCTTAATTTTTTTCTAAACTTCCTCTGTACTCCATCCCCAGTGGTTGATATCATCTTGGATATACAAATTCTGGCTTCCATATTGGAAAAAGAGAGTGATGACACACTGACTACTTTGGCTACAATTCATACTCCCTCTTTGAACATCTGGATGCTCTTTCATCTTGGTATCATGATTGAGTTTTCCATGAAGCCCACTTGCCGGCATTCTAACTTCCATTACATCTGGGATCAAGACTGCACCCTGGGATGCAGATCACCAGATAGATATGATCACAAACATCCCTCAGTACTACCAGGACTTGCACTATATCACAAAGTGCATTCTGTTTCTACCCATTTGGATGGGCATGCTTATCATCAGAGACCAGAACAGTTATTTCTGAGTGAGCTCAGTATGTTGATCTCCTCATAGAGAAACTTAAAAACTTCAGGACAATAGAAATGATCATCCACTTCACAATGTGGACATCATTCCACTCACATTGTCCTCCATTCCTGGGCCCACCAGTTTCATCACCAACCTGCATCTGCCATGGTATCAGTTCCAATACTGACCATGACAGCTTCTGTTGCAATGAATCCACTACCACCTACTGGACTGAAGTGCCTCTGCCCCACCCCACCAACTGCCACCGCAGAGTGACCAGGGACCATCTTGCTCTGAGGGGAGGAGAGAAGAAAGAAGTGAGACTAAGGCCCATGTAAACATGTGGCTTGATATATTGTTCTTTATATTTAAGGTTTTCATGAACCGCTTTCGGAGGTTTGCCTGAAAAGCAGTATATAAATGCAAAATAAATAGTGTAACCACTCCTTGGACATCTCTTACTTCTACACAACTTTTCAGTTACTGACAACAGATGGCTCCCTTGGTATGACCTCCATTTCTAACTAAGTTTAACTTCATTCTTGGTGCTGCTTCTCTTATGTTGATATCACCACACACCCGATGGGTTGTATCACTTCTGTTATTTCCACTGACTTAAACTATACCAATATCTTAGAAGGTGCCTTAGCCATCTTACCATAAGAAACTTTCTTCAGCAGAGACAGATCTGAATCCTCTCATGTAGATCAACTTCAGTAGGCTTGAAGGAGTCCCATTCACATTCAAGCTTTACTTTCACAACAGCAGATCCCTGTGGAAGTGGGGCACCTACCTCTAGATAGACCATACCTAGAGCAGAGGGTCCACTTTGGGACAGATTAAATTCAGTATGAGTTTTAATCTTGAGCTGTTGGTGCTCTCAGTGGCATTTTTTATCCCCTCTGCTTTGGCAGCTGATTCATGAGTGACACTGTGATTTCTAGACTGAGGTCTCACAAGACCTCTGCAAGCTGCATCCTCAGCAACATTTCCCTGACAGCATCACTCATCTGACCTGTGCCGCAAGCAGTAGCAGTCTTTGTTCATCCTATTCTGCTGCCCTGGCCCCTTCATACTTCCCCTTGGAAAACTGTCCTTGGCAGCAGTAGTGTCAGGTAAGTTGTGGGCATTTTCTCAACCTGAATTGAAAATTTCAGAGCCATCATTCCACACTTTATAAACCTTGTAAGGAAGCATTGGCAATACATAATTGAGGACCCCTCTTCTCAAGACACATAATCAGAACTTAATACTAGAATAATTAACTCACTTGCATTGTTTTTCACTATGGAATTTATTTTTACACTGGGTTATTTATTAAACCTCTGCCATATCACAAGAAACCATCAACCTGGCAATGTATGACTCAGTTACTAGTATTAGTCTCAGAGGTGGAACCTCATTTTGCTTTGTACAGGACATCTCATTGTACTCTGGTTCATGGGTTAATTTACTCCTTGAAGGTTTCCGATTCACCAGTTGCATTGTAACTTAGATGAATTGTCTGCTTAAGGGAGAGTGCAGTTCCTGATCAAAGGGTGAAGAAAGCTCTGTCCTCTTGGTTATACTTTAATAGTCTTATGTCTGAAGTCCTTTAGTGTGAAAGGAGCAGCTTGTCAGTCCAATGTGTCCAGGTTTATGGCATTGTGCATCAGGTACACTCTTTACAAGATCTGGGAGCACCTTTGTAAGCAACTTAACCTTTGGTTTCCGTTTACTGTTTGGCCTGTTCTGTGGCTTGTTAGAATAGAGGATCATTTCAATACATTAAAAGAGGCACCTTTTTACATAGTGATTCTCTTTATTTAGCAGGGGGAGAATAACTGGCCCTATCCACCCCCAGCACAGTAACTCCAGTGACTGTTGCTGGTGTCTATCTTATGTTTTTATTTCTCTGTGTAAACTGCCCTGAGCCATTTTTGGAAGGGCGGTATAGAAATCAAATAAATAAATAATAAAAATAAAATACCTAGCTGCACTCTTAGATGACACAACCAGTTTCAAGAGCTCTGTTGGTCACCACTGAATTCTTGTGTTATATCATTTGGGGTAGAACAAAGAGAAAGTTATTGCAGAGTGATGACCCAGAAAGGGTCCCTGGGTTTGGTCTCAAAGAGGAGACATTCAGGTCATTTTATGGAAGTGCTTATCATGTAAGAAAGCACAGACATGTGGTGGGGTGGAGGAAAACTTAAGTTGTGAAGCAGTTCTAAGCTAACGGAGCAGACAATGGAGGATCACATCATTCAAAGAAGCCAGTGTCAATCCCAAGATGAAAGGAACAGAGCATCATCAAAATTGCCTCCTTGTCACTGGACTAGCCATTGGGCCTTTCTTCTTATTTTCTTATGGCTAGAAGGGAGGAGACAGCGTGAACACTAGCAGTAGGGTTCAGTATTTCATACTAGTCTCCCAAACTGACATTGCACACATGAGATAAATCAACCTGAGGGAAGGAATCCTAAGAAAATGACCAGAGCCTATGTTAGCTACCAGGTTTTTCTTTTTGTGTTTTGTTTGCAAAGACTTTTTAGTGACAAAATATCGCTCTCTTGTAAGGCTGTCAGTTCTCTTGTTTTGTAAGAAAGTCTTCCATACCAATATCACTAAGTATGGGTAGTATGATGTGTTTGGTGGAATGCCAAAGCCTTTAAATGGTCAAGCAGTAGGGATTGTTTTCATTCTCAGTAATACTTGGAAGAAGCATTTCCTTTCCCACTCTGCTAAATTTGATTTACTTCCATCAGCTTCCTTGGTTTTATTCATCTGTAGGTCTCATAAAGAGAAACAGAGTTTGTCGATGAGAAATATCAGCTTTATACCTTTTGAAGATGCTCACTTCTGTAAGCAGAATAGTATTAGCTGTGGGAAATAATTTTTTTTTTAAATGAGTGAATTGGTGGCTTTAACTGTCTCTTTAGGCCACCTCCCAAATGTAAGTAGTGTAGTTTGTTGGAATTTAACCTTTTAATGGTTAAAATCATGCTTATTTTGCATATTCTTGATCACTTACAGTCACTCTTTCTCTTCTTGCATTTTCTTGCTTCACTAACCAACTCCTGCTGATTGGCTAACTACTGCTTCAGCTGACTTTGCCTTTCTCCAATCAAGATGGGTGCCTTGGGGATGAGGCTCTCTGCTCTCCCTTCTCCCCTTCTCCCAACTACAAGCTATCTCCCTCTGGTTCCACACTACCCAACGTCTGCCTTGGGGCAATCGGCTCAGGGCTCAACCCCCAAAACTTCGCTACTAGACAAGTAAGGAGGTCACGTTCTTGGTTATATTACTGCTTGGCTGTACCATATACTTTATCCTGGTCGGCTGGGTTTTAACCCCTGTTAAGGAAAACATATGAAAATCTGAAACTCAAATTTAGGAGGCCATCACAGTCCTCCTGTCTTCATTCTAATCATTCAGTAGTTGCTTGTATCTGTTACTTTGACCTCTTACTAACACCTTGCAGCGGTTTCCATGGATCTACTTTCTCAAGGAGCTTCATTAAAAGTCAGTGAATGAACTTACTGGAACACAATGCAATAACAACTTTTTTCTGCATTGTTCTTAAAACCTAATTTGGCACTAGAACTTCACATTAAAATTGCACAGGAATATCTTTATCTAGTTTTTATACAGAAGAGAAAGTAGCTTTGTGTTTTTAAGAAAAACTTTCCTAAACTGGAAATATCAAAAGAGAAGATGGTCAGTTTGGAAGTTCTGGAAGTAATGGCACAAGCTAGATCCACATAGAAAATAAATAATGTTTAGAAGAAGTACAATGAATATATCCCAGCCTATGATCGAGTCAATTCCACAGGAATTTACTCCGAAGCAGAATTTATTAAATGTAACATGGAGGCTTCAACTCACTTTTCCTTGCTAAATTAATATGCAGCTGAAAACAAAGAATAGTGTCAATTATTCCCGGCCTTTTCTGTATACAATAAAACAGTGTACAGTAGTCAAGATTTAAAAAGAAAAATCACTTGAAGTCCAAGTGTGAAAGTATTCTCAAGCATTGGATTATATTATTTTCTCTGGGCGTTTTCCTCTCCTCTTTAAAAAGTTTGTGCCATGAAATCAAGTTTCTTAGAAGGGGATATGGTTGAAACACTGGCAGGCAAAGGAATCAAGGTGAAATAATAGTAACTAGCTCTGGCATGTTCTAAATAATGTAGACAAAAGTGGACTCCATTGAAATATTTCTACAATAATTTTAATTCCAGCTAAAGCATTTTAAAACATTGTGTTCAATATTTTATTTTTATTTTATTTTATTTTATTTTATTTAGGGTGGCAATCAAGGTCTGTTTGGAAATAGCACAGCACAATCGAGAGGAATGCACCCGCCAGTGCAACCACTAAATCCTTCACCTAATATCCGGGCACAAGTGCCTCCCCAATTTCTTTCTCCCCAGGTAAGCAATTTAAAAGCTTCACTGTAGATAATTTCTTGTCTCCAGGTGTTGTGGCACCAGCCCAAATTTGAGGTTGGTTGGTTTACAGAAGAATTGTAGTTTTGAACAACCCCATTTTCCTGTTTACTGATGGCTTTTAATAGTAAATCAATTTGTTTTCAACAAATTAGCACAATAACTCTCTAAGGTATATAATATATTTTCCATTTCATTTGTGTATCATAAACAGTGTAACAGATATTGGATTGCTACTGAATAAAAGACCTAAGAACAAGCTAGTTTTCCATCTGTCTTAGATGATCTACCCTTCATCTTTCAGTTTTACTCCCCACCTTTATTTTACGTCATCCATTGTCTTTTTTGTTTGCTTTGAGTGGGCAATTTGTCAATCTGCCTGGGTGCTCATCTTTCTCCCAGAAAGGTGAGGAAAAAGGCAACAGGTTGAACTTTCTTGCATGTGGTGTAACCTCTCCCCATTTTGTATGATGGGGTGGTGAGGCATGAGCTTGACTGTTTTCTCAGTCACATAAACACACCATTAATAATCTTTCTTCCAGCTTAGAATACTAAATCTATCTTCTTTAAAATACCCAGTATTTTATCAGAAAATAATCTCCAATTCACCAGTTTTCTTTCTGTCTACTTTTACATCATATTCTTCATGTTCAGTTTTTAAATCATTTTACCTTGCTATAATATTTGATTGCATTATGTTAACTATTTAAGACCTGATGTGCTTTTTTGTTTTTTAAATGGAGGCACTAGGGTTTGGGGTACAGACTTCTCTCTACAAATTTGTTTGTAGTTCTGCTAGTTTTTTGTTTGAGCCCTGTATGTGTTTACTATTTTTGCATAGGTATCTGCCTCTATGCTCAAGCAATTTCCCAACAGTGGTCTGAACCCAGGTCTTTTCAACATGGGGCCCCAGCTTTCTCCCCAACAGATTGCTATGCTGAGCCAACTTCCACAGATCCCCCAGTTTCAGCTTGTAAGTAGTTGTCCTATTGTGATAGGTTGAATTTTTTTATCCTTCCAAGCCTCTTTTTGTAGGTTTTATCTGCTTGGGAATGTGTGTGTTGAAACTTTGTTGCTGGAAACTGCACACAGAAATCTCTTATGCCGTCTATGTTAGTGAGACCTTTTGTTGTCACTTGGTAATCTATAATATCTTAAAACGTTACTAGAAATACCATTTCAGATTTCTTTAGGTGTAAAAGGGAAAGCACTGGGTTCTCCAAGAGCAGGCTTGCACAGTATAAAGCCCGGGGGCCGGATCCAGCTTGCGGAGACATTTTTGGTGGCCCCCAGGTAGGAATATCCTACAAAACAGTAGGAGCCATAAAGAGTTTGTGGCTTATCCCAATGACAAGCTATAGCAGCTCAATGCAATTGGCTGCTTGTGGCCAACAACAACAACAAATATTTATATACTGCTTTTCAACAAAAGTTTCCAAAGCAGTTTACACAGAGAAATAATAAATAAATAAGATGGCTCCCTGTTCCCAAAGGGCTCACAATCTAAAAAGAAACATAAGCCAGACACCAGCAACAGTCACTGGAAGTACTGTGCTGGGGGTGGATAGGGCCAGTTACTCTCCCACTGCTAAATAAAGAGAATCACTACGTTAAAAAGGTGCCTCTTTGCGCAGTTAGCAGATGAGATGCATGTGGCAGATGCACATGGCAGTGATGGAGTGGCGATCAAGCGATCTAGTTGCTGATGCTTGAGCAGCAGCAGCAATGCATGGAGTGGGCGAGGGCAGAGGCAGAGCACCATCAAACATGCACAAGTAGAGCACACCCCAGAAAGGCAGAGGGTCACTCTTTTGGTTGGTTTCCTCTTCTCTCAGGAGGGCCATCCTCTCTCCTTTAGAAATTTCTGTACAACGCCACCCTGTTCATGTTTACTTGGAAATATGTCCAATGGTTAGGCTTACTCCCAAGTAAGCATGTCTAGGATTGAAGCCTAAAAACAACAGTGACTTAAGGAGAGGAGGACTAGGCATTTGTTTGGGGCTGGCATGCACTCTAGATTCCCCATTGACTGAGCAGGGACAAAGCCTGTTCTCTGGCCACTGTTCTTGGTTAAAACTGTGGGTCCCTTAATGGAGGGAAAAGATTCACGAATAGTTGTTAATTGCGTTCATTAATATTGTTAATTCATTTTAATGTAATAACTGATGCGCTGGAAATTGACCTCGACCCCTTCACACCAAGTCATGGTTGGTTCCTGCCCACTGACTCATTTGAGTTGTGCACTCCTGTTCTAGAGTTTAAACCTTTTACAGTAATGCTCTTTTGTTATAAAGGACACTTAGTGTTGTTCACATCTCCTGAGCATTTATTGCTGTTTGCGTTGCCAGAAGTTAATTCCAGCAAGAGCTCTTGCTCAAATAAGTGAAGTTCTGTTCTCTTGTCTTGCAGGCTTGTCAACTCCTCCTCCAGCAGCAACAGCAACAGCAGCAACAGCAACAGCTGTTACAGAATCAGAGAAAGATTTCCCAAGCTGTGAGGCAACAGCAAGAGCAACAGGTATAAGTTTTAATCTGTGAGGCATGTGAGTTGGTGGTGTGTAAGGAAGCCTGGTGGAATATAGGGAAGATATGGTCCAAGGCAGAGCACATCCTTTGAGTGGAAAAGGTCCAAGGTTTCATTCCGGACATCTTCAAACAGGTCTAAGAAAAGACTGCTGTCTGAAGACTTACTGCTGTCAGTCAGTGCAGACAATACTGATCTAAAGTTACCAGTAGTTTGATTTGGTATAAGGCAGCTTCATATAAGCTCATACTAAAGCTTGATTGTAGCAACTGAATTAGTATGCTCTCTGAAGTGTAACCACTTGTTTGTGCTCATAATGATCTAACGTAAATAATGTCTTGTTTCCTTGACTGCAGATTGCCCGTATGGTGAGTGTTCTTCAGCAACAGCAGCGGCAACCTGGCATGAAACATTCTCCATCCCATCCAGTTGGGCCTAAGCCACATTTAGACAGCATGGTACCTGGTGGTCTGAATGTGAGTCTCCCAGATATACAGACCAAAGGACAAATTCCTGGATATAGTTCAGGTGAGTACTGCAGATAACTGTACTTCATAATTTGATTTCTTGAGCGCAAAGAATCTCTTTTAATACTTTGGCACACCAGAATATGATGTTTGTATTCCTTGTACTCTTGAAACTGTCTTTCTGCATAGAGCAATCCAGCTTTGGTTTCTTCTGTGCAGAATATAACTGTGTGTTATGCTGAGTCACTAACTTTATTTTAAGACTGGCTTGCTTAATGTGGGATATCATTTCATAGGTGATTTACTAGTTCAAGAATGTAAACCAGCCTCACAGTGACCCACTCACTGGTCACACCATAACATGTATCATGTGGTTTGAAACTCTAATCAGGAACCAGTTTTGTTAATTGTTGGAATCTGGCTGTAGCAATTAAGCATTATAGTAGCACCTGTTGTCCACAATCATTTTTGGGGACTTCAGTCCTATGCTCTTTAGAGTCAAAATAATGCCAGGTGCAAGAGTACTGAATCTCATAACACAGGATGTGATGAAGGTCAAGCACATTTGTCCAGGTTCCTGTATTTGTAGCCAGTGGCCTCTACAGTAATATTTCTGTGTCCCCATATTCATGTATGTTCATCATGAAGTTGTCTAAATATTTCATGCAAATAATCTTGTTGAGAGGTACAGGCCTTATTCTGTGTGTAAGAGATCCTGTGTTCAAATCCTTGGTAAAATCATGAAACTGAGAGGCAAAGAATTGTGGCTTTTGTCCCAAATAACAATAATAAGGCACATGACATAGTTCTGCTGAAGTTAAATGGGTTTTTCCTTGAGCACTATTTAGGGACCGTAAGTATGTCACTCTGAGATTCTTGATGTGATCCAGTTGGTATTCACACTAATGGGCAGTGCTCATGTGCAACAGCCTTCAGAAGGACTTCAGAAGCTCTGCCCAACTCTCTAGCTCTACCTACGTTCTTGTGCACTACTGTTAGAAAGGGCAGCTAGAGCATCACCTTCCTTGGTTTCTTTCCAGCTGCTGTCACTGCTGAATCAGAAGGAAAATGCTCAAGGTCCTTCACAATTTTTCCTCAGGGATCTGGAGAGATTGAGAGAGCAACTCAACACATACATTTTACTAAATTACATCTGCTCTGAGCTCAAAGCTTACTTTACTTTTGATGACAACAGAAACCATTCAAAATATTAATTGAATGCAATGTGACATTGCCAATATCTCATCAGCATGACTTGTGCCTCTTGTGTTTGGTTTACAAACACAAGTACTTGCAAAATTTGCTTGGCATTTTCCATGCAAACCAGAAAAAGCAGGGAGCTACACTTAAAAGATGCTCTTCACAGATTGATGTTGAGCCTGGCTTCAGCGATGTCAGCACCAACATCAGCACCACCAGTGACTGCCTTGTTATTGTCACTACTGGCAAGTGTCTTAGTTTCCAGTGGAGAAGCCATGACATCAACAGTACGGTCTGTATTGATTGTCAGTTCTTTGATATCAAAGTAGCTGCTGACAATGCCCAGCTCCTCTAAGGAGCAGCAGAGGAAGAAGCTGAAAGTAGCCAAAAAGAGAACTCATGAGGAAGATGCTCCAGTTAAACAAAAGAAGAAGAAACCTCATTCAACATCAGATAATGTGCCATCACCAGTGGGAGATGCATCAATAGCAGAGGCTTTGGTGCTGAGGAAACTTTTGACATCAAAGCTCTTTATCCCGGAGATGCCATTGACACCAAGAACATCATCAACATTGAAACATATGGTGAAGGAGAAACATACAATTCCTTCGATTGTGAGAGCAACCTCGATATTGAAGGAGCATACACTCTTAGAGCAAACAGCACCAGTCCCATCAGTGTCTACAACTACTTCAACATTGACAGCGTTCACTTTAAGATCATTGACAACAGATGCAATGGTTAACATGCAGAGTGCAATTGTTCCAAAAGTAGTGAAGGAACTATTGAGGCTGACTCTGCTTGTGCTTCCATCAGTATCGATGCTCCATTGCCCACCTAAATATATGGCACATGGTGAAGTTAAATAGGTCTGTCCTTGAGCACTGACCATAAGTAAACCACTCTGAGTTATTTAGGAAAACACTGTGAGCTCAGTGTTTGGACAGAGAGTTCCAACAGTTGACTTATATCCCTCCCCCCACCATTCATGAGATGTGCAGACAGTGCATAGGCACATTAGGGGGGATGGGAGGGTCTGTCTACACTTTCCATAGCCCATCCAGCTCTGCCTTTTGCCTCAGTGCAGGTTACTCAAGTAACTCACTGTACCCGTGGTGTGAGTAGATGATAGCCAAGGTTTGTAGGATTGCAAAGAGATTTGCCATTTGATCTGAGATTTTGAGAGTTTAAGCCGTTAAAAACTGGGCACTTGTAGTTATCTAATAAAATATGGGCAATTGAGAAATCAAGGGACACCTAATAAAAGAGAGAATAATAGTTGGACAGGTTTTTAAAAATAAAGGGTTTTTCCTATTGAGCAAAAAAGCACAATTTCTAAATTGGTGTGTCTGTGTGCTTCTAGATATTGTGGTTAAATTGCTACTTTGGTTACTGTAAAGGCAAAGTTACGCCGCCGAGTCGATGTCGACTCCTGGCAACCACAGAGCTATGTGGTTTTCTTTGGTAGAATACAGAAGGGGGTTTACCATTGCCATCTCCTTCGCAGTATGAGATAAGGCCTTTCAGCATCTTCTTATATTGTTGCTGCCTGATATAGGTGTTTAGTCTGGGAAACATGCCAGCGGGGATTTGAACCGGCAACCTCTTGCTCCCTAGGCAAGTCATTTCCCCACTGCACCATTAGGTGGCTGGTTACTGTAGTTTGTACTAAAAAGTACTTGGGTTATAATAATCTTTACGTCATTCACTATGCCAATGTGGAACATGCTTTCTCCCTGTATCAGCCTGATAACATTAGCAGATTCGGACAGCAGGAAAATGTAGGGAACAATTGGTAACAGTTTTACAATGTGATACACAGGAGAGAGAGCAAAGCTGCTTACAGAGATCTGTCCAAAGTGTGCAAAAAGTATTTTGTTTCTTCTAATTCATTGCTACAATTACCCATACAGATATTTAAAATAAAACAAAATAATGTTGTGTGGTGTCTTCACAGGTTTTGGCTCAAGTGGCATGGATTATGGCATGGTGGGAGGGAAAGAAACTGGAACAGAATCTCGCTTTAAACAGTGGACTTCTATGATCGATGGGTTGCCCTCTGTAGCTTCCCAAGATGCGAATATGCACAAAAATGGTGAGACTGGATAAAAGGGAACTTTTATAATGCTATTTTTCATCCCTAGTAAAACTCTTGCCGAAATCACCCTCAACCTCCTTTAATGTCTTTGATCCTTTACAGTGAAACAAACACACTTCTGCTCCTAATTTCTGGGCAGCTTCTGACACAAATGAAGTTCTAACATTCTTTCTATAGTTCACCCAGACTGTTTCCTCTCATACCATTAGTTTTATCATTGTTCTGAAGTTAGTGTGATTTGGCACTCCACTTTCATATTAAATCTGAGCCCTGCCTCAACTGCTACCCTAATTTTCTTGTTTCAAAATACATTTTTCTTCTGCTTTCCAGGCACGATTGTGCCCCCTGGAAAAGCCCGAGGGGGATCACCCTACAGCCAGTTTGATATGCTCCCTGGTGACCCGCTGGGCAGCCACACAGGTCCTTCTGGTGATAGTTGGTTACCTGCCAAATCTCCACCAAGCAAGATTGGAAGCAAATCCAGCAATGCCAGCTGGCCTCCAGGTAATTTAAGGGTATTCCTTGAAATTTGTTCCTAGACTGTCAGTCGAGTAGACATTTCTACTGGAGAACATTGGGAGGAAAAATTAATCCAGAATTGTGCATGTTTGCTCTTTCTTAAAAAGTTGTATACTCTGCTGTTGGGAGTTACTGGTTTCTTTCTTTTTCTGTTGGTATTGCTTGTTTGTAATTATTTACATAATTTTTGTTGTTTTTCTTCTTGTAATTTTAAACATTTGTTTTTTTAAAAAATTTAAAATATCAGTGGAGAAAACAAAAGAAAATTTGACTTTATGGCAGAAGTAACGTAGCCGCCTACTATACAAACACCTCCAGTGGCAATTTCTCTGTCATAACATAGAACCTAGGAAGGTGGTGGTTGGGAATCTGATCATGTTGATCAGACAAAGAGGCACAGAAGCCCTGACTATTATAACAAGCTTGCTCTGCTTGCACTTAAATGGTTCTCCATAACATCCCATACACACAAAAACAAACACAAAACTGGAGATTTTCAGACGTCCTAGATCAAAGGTGTCAAACCCAGTTCGGGTGGTGGGCTGGATTTGATTCTGGTGCACCTCTGGGGTGCCGCTCATAGCCTCGCCCCACCTTCTTGCACCTGCCTCACACCGCCTTCTTCTTCCTCTTCCACCCTCTTTCTCTCACTCTCTTCCTTTCTTTTCCCCTCTCCCCTCTTCCTCCCTCACCTTGCCATTTAATTGGCTGAACACACTCCATTTTATACCAGAATGTGCTCAGGGTTAGGTGGTGGTGTTTTGTATTTTTAGAAGAAATAATTGAATGACCTGCGGATTCCAAATTTTGCATTGGCAATCCTGCCACTTAAATTAGCTGAATGGACTACTATTTACACCAGAATATACTCCAGGGAAGTAATAGAAATATAAATGAAAATGAATTTTAACTAATATTGTTCTCAACATATTTTTAACATTCAATAATCAGGTCAATAATACCAAAACAACACCATGTTCAAGAAAAGCAGAAGCCCTCTACCTTCCACTCACTCCGGCTTGGCCTCTACCATGGACTCTTTTCCTCCCTGCTCCATCCCTTGCACTTGCAGAGGCCTGAGTGCCCATTCTGCCAGCCTCTGCTTTGGAGCATGGCAAGGTGGTAGTATAGCCAGCCAGCCACAGGAAGCTTCATAGTGTAGCGAGGGGTGGGGGAACATACCGGCCAAATGGCTGGCTGGTTCAAGCTGCCACCACAGCATTTCTCTTCTCTGCCCTTGGTGCTTTTTCCTCTCCCAACCTTGCTGTACTCCGAAGCGGTGGTAGACCTCCAAGCAGAGGCCAGCAGACTGGGAGTGCAGGGAGGAGGAAATGTGCCAGGAAGGTAATCAGTGGCTTGTTGGGGGGTGGTTGCTGAGCTCCATGGGCTGGCAGTTTGACACACTGGTCCTAGAGTATATTTTAGTTGTGAAGGCTTATGCAGTAATGTAATAATAAATGGTAATAATAAAACCTTGAGAATTACACTTGAAATAGCATCTGATTGTTGTTCTGTTCCAGAATTTCAGCCAGGAGTGCCATGGAAAGGTATTCCAAACATTGACCCTGAATCTGACCCCTATGTGACCCCAGGAAGTGTGCTGGGGGGTACAGCCACATCCCCCATTGTAGATACTGATCATCAACTTCTGCGGGACAACACCACAGGTTCACTTATAATTATCTATATATATAATTATCCTGGGTGTGCCTTGGAATGTGCGTCCCAGTGCCCATCTGATTGGCTGGGTGGCAGATGCGCCTGATTGGCTGAGGCGCACCTAGGCGGATTGGTGGCCGCGGCGGGCCTGGCCCAGACACGGAGGCAAGGCCTAGGAGGGGGGAAAGAAAGTGGGGCGGGGGGGCAGAAGTGGTGGTGGGGAGGAGGAGAGGCGGCTGGGCCCGGAAGCGGAGACTGGGGCAGAAGGTGGAGGGGGGAAGGTAACCGCTGGCCCCAAAGAGCACACAGATGCTCTGTGCGGGGTCGGCTAGTAGTATAAATTTCTGTAAAAGTGTTGTACTCTTTTTTTTACTAAGGGTAGAACTGCATATTGTGCAAGCAGACATGTTTTCCAAACCTAAGTAGTAGTAATATGGGGGCAGCATTTGCAAGGAAGAATCAGCAAGAGAGAAGGTGCTTAACTTTTCTCCAACTGATTCTTCCCTGAAATTGCATTCCTGGGCTTCCCTGCCCCCAACCCAATCTTCTTTAAGGTTTCAGAGTCTGCTGAAGGGAAAAACAGGAAAAATGAGGCTATGGAGTAAGGGCTATGAGGGGAAAGTGTTGGTGACCTGGTTAATAGTTAAGCATTTCCCTCCCACTTTTTGATTTTTCCACTGCAAATGCCCCTGACAACATTGATTTTATCAGTGTTGGAAACTCTGTGTTTGCCTTATAACATCTGATTCCACCCTAAGGTTTGAAGGTGAAAGCTGTATGTCTTGCTGAGAAGGCTACATATACAAAACTATAGTATATTCTTCTATTTAGTGTCATTGATAGAAACCGTTTTATCTTCGTTTCTGAAGGCTGTCTGTTTTGTTTGATTGAGTTTGCTATCAATCTGTGACACCTCTTCTTATCTGCCCTTATTTTATCATAGGGTCTAATTCTTCCCTCAACACCTCGCTGCCTTCACCTGGTGCCTGGCCCTACAGTGCCTCTGACAATTCTTTCACAAATGTTCATAGCACTTCAGGTATGAGGCTTTCATTGTCAGTCTGTTCAAACTGGTTTTTTGTTTGTTTTTTTAACTGTGGATATGGACAGTCGGAAGAGAGCTGGTCTTGTGGTAGCAGCGCATCACTTTTCCCTTTGTTAAGCAGGGTCCAGGTTGCATATGAATGGGAGACTATATGTGAGCACTGTAAAATATTCCTTTTAGGGGATGGAGCTACTCTGGGAAGAGCATCTGCATGCTTGCATACAGAAGATTCCTTCTCTGGCATCTCCAAGATAAGGCTGAGATTCCTGCCTGCAACCTTGGAGAAGCTGCTGCCAGTCTATGTAGTAGACTGTAGCTAGATGGACCAATGGTCTGACTTCGTATATGGCAGCTTCCTATATCCCTATGACAATGAGTTTAAGCACACTTAACAAGGAATGTTTGTCAATGGAAAGGTCTGCTTAGTGTCCACTTTCCTGAATATGACGTTTTAAAAATGCTTTTTAAAGTGTTTGTTTACTGGAGTTAAAATGCCCCAGGAGACAACTTGCAGTGGATTTCAGTAGTAATAGTTTAGGGACAGACAAGCACACAAGCATAGGTTAACAACGCTTAGCCTCTGGCTAATGGTAGAGACCAGAGGATGTGTCTTTGCTTCTACCATCTCCAGGCAACTAACTGTTGTTGTTGTTGTTTATTTTTACATTTATATCCCGCTCTTCCTCCAAGGAGCCCAGAGCGGTGTACTACATACTTGAGTTTCTCCTCACAACAACCCTGTGAAGTAGGTTAGGCTGAGAGAGAAGTGACTGGCCCAGAGTCAGTTGGAGCAGAGGGGGGGGTTTTCTGGCAAAGAAGGAAGCGGGTATATCTTAAGCAGTAACTACTTACTGAGGTCGGTAAAATGAGTACCCAGAATGTTGGGGGCAATATGCTAAATCATTGTAAACCGCTTAGAGAGCTCCGGCTATAGAGCGGTATATAAATGTAAGTGCTATTGCTATTGCTATTGCTACTTTGAGACAGAGGGTCTTGTTGACCATAAATTATGCATTATGAAGTTAGGAGTACAGGAATTTGAGAAGTGCCAAAAATGAACAAATATTTCATAAGAACATAAGAATAGTCTTGCTGGATCAGGCCCAAGCCCATCTAGTCCAGCATCCTGTTTCACACAGTGACCCACAAGATACCACTGGTAGCTCACAGGCTGGAGCTGAGGCCATGCCCTTTCTCCTGCTGTTACTACCCTGCAACTGGTACTCGGAGGCATCCTGCCTTTGAGGCTGGAGGTGGCCTATAGCCCTCCAACTAGTAGCCGAAGATAGACCTCTCCTCCATGAAGTTATCCAAACCCATCTTAAAGCTATCCAGGTTGTTGGCTGTCACCACATCTTGTGGCAGAGAATTCCACAAGTTGATTATGCATTGTGTGAAGAACACTTCCATTTGTTGGTCCTAGATTTCCAGGCAATCAATTTCATGGGATGACCCCTGGTTCTAGTGTTATGTGAGAGGAAGAAGAATTTTTCTCTATCCACTTTCTCCACACCATGCATGATTTTATAGACCTCTATCATGTCTCCCTGCAGTCGTCTTTTTTCTAAACTAAATAGTCCCAGGTGTTGTAGTTTTGCCTCATAAGAAAGGTGCTCTAGGCCCCTGATAATCTTGGCTGCCCTCTCCTGCACCTTTTCCAGTTTTACAATGTCTTTTTTTTAGATGTGGTGACCAGAATTGTATGCAGTACGTAATAGTTTATTACAACAAGTGCTTGAAATGTGAAAGCATAATTATATACCGGGAGTGACCTCTTAGTGAGTCTTGCCATATGCCAAATACAGAATTTGAGGGCAAGTCGTGAAGCTTTGTCTTCTAGCTACACACCACATACAATTGCCTCCATGAGTGTGTGAGGCCACTGCCAGGCTTGCAGCCTGACTGGGATTATGTCTTCATGTTTAAATGACACCTTCCCACTGGGGCTCTACACATAGCTGCTGCAATTTGCACAATCTTGACAGCTTGAAAAGGGGCTGCCACATGCAAATCAGGGTGGTAGTAGGATGTACAGTTCCTATATTGAAGACATTGCTCCATGCAAATTGTGGAGCAAGGTCAGGCTATGAAATGATTTTTGTACTTCATATTAGTCAACATCTCTGTGATGCAGAAAATATGTATATGATGCCTTTGCTGAAGAAGAGAAGAGGCCATTTAATCTCTTGAATGTTATATCCAGCTTTGAAGTTTTTCTTGATCTTTAAAGCATTGTAGATGTTTGTGTACTTGCAAATTAATGCTTAGATCAGTGACTGGCTAAATATGCATTTTGTATTGTGTGTATTAACTGTCATTAATTATTCCCTTTATCTCCATTTTAGCAAAATTCAGTGATTACAAATCAACATGGTCCCCCGATCCCATAGGACCCAATCCCACTCATCTCTCCAACAAGATGTGGAAAAACCATATTCCCTCAAGAAACACTACAGGGCTGCCCCGCCCACCTCCTGGTCTGAGTAACCCGAAACCATCCTCTCCCTGGAGCAGCACAGCACCCCGCTCAGTCAGGGGGTGGGGGGCACAGGATTCGAGGCTTGCCTCTGGTGAGAAGAATCTCCTAGCACTAGCACTAATTGAACATGGTGCGGGGAGGGGGGAGACTCCATTGGTATGAATATGATATTTTCAAAAGAGCAGCAGTTACATTTGCTCAGTGAAGGAAGGAATATTCCTTTCTTAAAAGGAGTTGGGCAGTTATCTGAAATGTTTCCTAGAAGCTGCTGGGAGAACAGAATGAGAAGGAAATTTAGAAGTTCTAAAAGTGGTATGCTATTGCAAGGGTCTTTGAAGGTGTAATTGATGAGGAGCATGTTTGTTAGGGGTGGGTGATTGGTTCTTGAAAAGGTAGTGGTGTTGGTTGAGTCCTGAAAATATTCTGTTCATATTAAATGTGGCAAGTGAAATAGTTTCTGTAAAGTACAGATTACCTCTGGTTTTGTGTTTAAGATTTATGTGTAAGGTGATCTCCGCCAAATGTAAGCAAGTGTTGGTTAGAATTTAGTTGTCTGTTGCTCATAATTATATGAGGAATAATTGCTGTTTAATCATTTGTAGCCTCTGCTTGGAGTGATGGGGGATCAGTTCGTCCTAGCTATTGGCTGGTTCTTCACAATCTCACTCCACAGGTATGTATTTCTTCTGCTTATTCTTCATTACTGAAATTTTATTGTAAAATTCTGTATTGCTTTAATAAGTATCATTGCAATTGTGTGTGCCTCAGTATAGTCACACAAGCTAACTGGTATGAAGGGTATGTTTAGGGCATAAGGTACCTGCTATTAATCACAGTGTCTCATCTTCAACCTAGTTCATTCTTGACTGTGAATTAAACTGTAGGACTTGTTTTCTTAGGAAAGCAAACGATTTTGTGAATGCAGTACATACTGTTTATCACCAAGGCTCCAGCTTCTTGAAGCCACTGTCAAAGCTAGGCAGAACTGCCAGTTTTCTTCCTTATGTTTCCATAGCGAAACCACAGAATGTTTCCAGCATTGCTGCCAAAAACACAGCCTAGTGAGACTGCTCCAGCATTTATTTGTGTCAGCTTCCCCATCTATATATATTTTTCTCTTAGGCGTACCTATCACTAATCCCATGTGTCGCAGCTCTCGCAAGAGTTCACAAGTGAGCTGCCGGCAGGGGAAGAGGAAAGCAGTGCGCTGGACAGGCTTGCAGGCAGGCGGTTGGGGAGAAGACGGCAGCGGACAGGCAGGGGAAACAACAACAGCGGGTGTGGGGAGAAAGCAGAGGGGGAGAAGAAGGCGGCACCAGGGGGAGACCTAGAGGCGCAGTTGCTCTGTGCTCGGCCCAGCTAGTTCAAAATAAGTGCTTTTACACCCCTAGTTTGAACAAGATTTTGCAGTCATACCAAACTCATTTAAAAATGAGTTCCCAACAAGGAATATTGAGATTTTCAGAGATTTTCTTTGTAACCAGGGTAGCAGGTTGTACCACCCACACTCTACATTTCTCTGTCAAAATGTAATGGAAGGGGTGGGTAAATCTTTGAATCAGCTGAGGTGGAAAGGAAGTCTCTCTAAGTATAAATGAATGAGGGGAAGATGTTTGTTACTTTGATTAGTAACTGAAAAGCAGGAATTTGTCAGTAACAAGAAACAGAACTGTGGTATAATTGACCCTTTTGTTAAAGTTCGCTGTGAAGAAGCTGAAATGTTCTTTATTTTTAGAACACATATTCTGAATATTTGGAATCTATTTTCAGTGTTCTGTTAACTATTTTTATGGATTTTTCTCCATAAATGCCCAGAATTAATCACTGTATCATGTCCCTTAGCTGTTATACAGGAAACAGTTAAAATAATTTACATGGGCTATCTCTGCGGATCTCTGCTTTTATATTATGGTTTATGAAAAATGCATCAAAATATATTTATTTAGTGAATAAATGAACATTAGGATGAGTAGCATTTTAGTGCTAGTACTAATTTCTTATCCAAATGATATTTGGAGTTCTTATTTACTGTGCTTCACTGCTATGAACCAAGTTGCTGAATTTGATGTTGTTCATTATTATAACAGTTATCTGAGAACAGACTGCCCTCTGTTCAAGAGAGGAAACTTTGCTCTGGAGTAACTGTCTCTGCTGCTACAGAGCACCAAGGTTTATGCCATGAACAAAACTAGTTAATTGAAAAAGTGTGTGTGCCTGTGTGGTTGACTGTAGAAGTAGGAAGAAGAAAAACTTAGATTGGATTCTAAAAGAGAATAA
Organism: Hemicordylus capensis; assembly: GCF_027244095.1. Classification (NCBI taxonomy): domain Eukaryota; kingdom Metazoa; phylum Chordata; class Lepidosauria; order Squamata; family Cordylidae; genus Hemicordylus; species Hemicordylus capensis. Next base: position 215,072,369 of record NC_069661.1, on the reverse strand, counting down.
TATAACTTGTGAAATTCTCTGAAGTAGTCAGTTGTTTAGCTTGCTAAAATATAATAATAATTATCCCCCAAGAAAATGCAGTTATAGGGCCTGAAATGCCATTTTCTCTCATTAGGGGCAGTGTTCCCCTAAGGCATGTGCATACGCTCACACATTTTTTGATGGCCGCTCACACTTAGTGAATTTTAGATCCCGCTCAGGTTGAATCTGGAAAGCCCTACTCTGTATGCACTTGCGCGCGCACTGCCTTGATATTACTGCCCAGAAGGAAACTCATTCTGCATATAGATGAGAACAATTAGAGAGAACACTGCGTAGGAGTTCACATTATTTCCCTTGGGCATTTATAATAATAATACATTGACTGATATTGCTTTTCATTTTTGCCATACTGCAAATATATCCATATGATGAAACTATTCACATGCCCTTTCTTTCAATAAACTTTGTATTTGTGTTTGCTGTTTTTCCAAAGATTGATGGGTCAACCTTGAGGACCATCTGCATGCAGCATGGTCCACTGCTGACATTCCATCTGAATCTGACCCAAGGCACCGCCCTTATCCGATACAACACCAAGCAGGAGGCAGCCAAGGCCCAGACTGCACTGCACATGTGAGTTATGCCAAAAGCCTTCTCCAATTACTCTCATCCTTATTTTGTCAGTAGATATATCAGTCATGTCTATTGTTTGGCCAGTACCCCAGCGATTTGACTTGTTTGTACTGAATTTCTTTATGAAGGCCTCCATCCCCAACCCTGCTTTTTTGCAGGGATTGAGTAAATTGATCATATTCTAACTGAATTTAGAACTACACTTCTAAAATTGGAACTTGAAGGAGGGGCATGGTTGGAACCCATTGGCAAGTTAGTAATCAGCTCACTTCTCATGAAACTTCATTGCCGCAGATAAGCATTAATTCTCAGTCTTTGAAGGAAGACTTCAAGAAAGGCTATAGTCAGTTCCTTGTGTTACTCATTCATTTGCCTGTCTTCTATCTTCTATGATATTTATTTTATGTTGATACTCTTGTTAAGAGTCATTGAGGGCATGGGCAGCTTCTAGGGTTGTCTTCATGCTCTTTGGATTTGCGGAGAGGTTTACTTCACACTCTTTGGATTTGTCTCTAGGATTAGACACATCCAAAGTGCCCAAGCAGTGTGTGGAGGATACTTTCCACTCATGCACAGGGAGATTTCTTATTCTAACCACACCCTGGATTCAGTATTTTTTGCTGCATTGAATGCATGCTGTTATAGAGGGGCTCCTGGCCTTCAGGAGTAGCTTTTTAAAGGATGTAAAGAGCTGTAGCAGGAAATGAAGGTGAGAAAGCCCTGCTCTACCAGTGTAACACTCCATGGTGGTTCTTTAGATTTAAGCTGAAGTTTTTAATTTGAGAATCATTTTACTGTGGCTAAAACAGATTGTGTCCGGTGTAGATCCAAAATCCCTTCCCCCGATACTCACTCGGAGTGTCTCTTGTGTTTGGGGGAAGCCCACATAGTCAAGATCTGTCTGCATTGCCAGAAATTCACAAAACAGGCTCACAAAAATAGGGCTTATCGCTTGAGTGCAGCCCTATGGGATCTGGCTCTCCAATCTTTGGAAGCCTTGTCTTTGAAACGCGTGGCGAAAATAGCTTCGTTGGTGGCATCAGATCGCCGGGCACCCACTGAGGTGGAGACTTGGAATGTAAGCTTGGTACCGGTATTGTCACCATGGTACTTCCTTTGACTGCAGTAGTTGAGCCTGTGGCGACGGAACGCTCTCCACGTAGTCCCATGGTCACGGTACTTTAGTCAGCTCCAACTTCGGGGACTCCAGTACCCAAAAAGAAAAAGAAGAAGTCTAAGGTGCGTCGTGAACTGCCAGTGGGGCAACATCTTCCCCCGATACCCAAGAAGAGGTCGGCCTCGTCCAATCTTCCTCCTGAGATTCCAACAACGAAGAAGGCTAAAGGGGATCGGGATTGTGCAGCACCAAGGTCAATGGTCACGGTTCGAGCGCGTTCTCCAGAGGAGGACTGTTTCAATTTAGTGCCCGCTAGGGTTCGTTCTAGCCAGGAGCATTAGGTTGCGTCTGAGGAGCAGAGATACGCGTTGTCGGACAGAGGGGCCTATTCCCCTGATCGTCATTCACCCATTCGGGAGCGCCTAGACTATGTTCCCGTTCGAGATCATGCCGATCGCAGGGGATCAGAAGAACGACCCGCCAATTATAGAAACTGGGACCGCCATGAGTCTGCCTACTCAGATTGGTACCAAGGAATGGAACACCAATCTCCTTTGGTTGCAGTAGAGCCAGGCTATAACGCTTGGCACCAGGATGTGAGCTCCTACAGTCGGTACCCTGGAGACTATCGAGCAGAGTACTCTGATTATGGCAGGCCTCAGTACGGCTCCTATCACGCAGAGGTCCCCTCGTATGGGCCCTATGGTTCGGTGAGAAGTTGGCATGGACCCCCATCACACTCTGAAGGGAGGCCACACTCCCACTCCCCACATCATTCCCCATGGGACCAATCAGACTCGAAGCCAGTCTCCCTTTTAGAAGACCTCAAGCTTTATTCAGCTTATGTTATTCGGCTCTGGGCGTCAATCTCGGTACCCAGCAGAAGGGAGAGCTGGATCCATTGTTCAGCTTGATTGACTCGGAGGCCAAGGTACTGGCTGCCCTACCTCTCAACTCAGCATTGCTTGGGGTTATGAAGGGTCACCGGCAGAAGCCAGCTACCCTCTCCCAACCTAACCGGTGCCTGGAACATTTCTACCAGGTGCAGGACGACACGGCATTCCTAAAGAACCATCCTGCACCCAACTCTATCGTGGTGGAAGTGTTGTTGCAGAGGACCAGCGGTCCTGGCCAGTCGGCGCCTAGTGACAAAGAGGGCTAGTAAATGGACTCCTTTGGGAGGAGACTTTACTCAGCTTCCACCCTCCACCTGCGTGTGGCTAACTATCAAGCCTACAACACACACTATAATCTCTTCCTGTGGAAGAAAGTAAACCCATTTCTTGACTGCCTGCCACAGTACGGGAGGGATCTTGCAAAGGCCTTCTTTCGAGAGGCTGTTCAAGTGGCCGAACAAGGGCTGTACTCCGCTAGACACTCAACAAAGTGCACCGCTAAAGTGATGGCTACATTCGTGGCCCTTCGACAGCATGCTTGGCTGCGGTCATCTGGCCTAAACTATGAGGCCCATGCCAGAGTGGAGGACTTGCCCTTTGAGTGTTCCAGTCTGTTGGCAGAGCAGACCGATGAAACTTTGCAAAAAGTGCAAAAGTTAAGAAGCACAGCTCGTTCGATGTCCCACACACCTTCAAACTCTAAGCCACAGAAGTTGGCCAAATGGGCGCCTTACCGGCCTCAGAGAGCACCAGCTCAACATGGTTCCCCTTTGGGGAATTCCTTTCGGAACAAGTCCCAGCCCTGATACAAGCAGGGCTCCCAGCCTAGCAAGCAGCATGCCCAGAAACAGCATCTGGGACCGTACTCGAAGAAGCAGTGACTCAGGGCATTTCTGGACATGCCTGGCTCCGTTTTTGGAGAACTGGGACAAGGTAACTGCAGACCAGTGGGTCCTTACAATAATGCGTCTGGGATATGCCCCGGAGTTTCTCGGTACGCCACACATGTCCGAGGTGGTGACTACTCCGTACACTCGGGAATTGGACCAGGAGGTCGCCAAGCTCCTGTCAAAGGCTGCAATCGAGGAAGTCACCAGTCTGGACAGCCTCGAGTTTTATTCCCGGTACTTTATTGAACTGAAGCCGGATGGCAGCAGGCAATCCGATCCTAGACCTCAGGGCCTTGAACAAACATCTCATGTACAGAAAGTTTTGTATGTTGTCTGTGCCCACTATTATGTCCTAGAAAGAGGCATGTGGATGGTCTCTCTAGACTTAAAAGACGCATATTATCACGTCTTGATTCGCTCGCAACATTGGCGCTTCCTGTGCTTTCAGATAAAAGGGGTGGCCTATCAGTTCAAGGCCCTACTGTTCGGCCTTAAAACAGCGCCAAGGGTATTTACAAAATGTCTGTCCCCAGTGGTGGCATTCCTACAAGAGAAGGGGTTGCAGGTGCTGCCTTCCTTAGACGATTGGCTTATCCTGGCAAGCACCAGACAGGGGGTCCTGAGGGCGCTGGATTTGGTCATAGATACCCTGCAGGGACTAGGGTTTCAAATGAACTTCAAAAGGTCACAGTTGGAACCAACCCGCAGGATACAGTTCATAGGGCTCATATTTGATACGACCCTAGAAAGAGTTTTCCTTCCAGAGGCTCTCATAAAGGTACTCAGGAGGTTGACCATGACCACCGTTGCAGGAGGCCTGCAATCCATGAGATCAGTGCAGCACCTGCTGAGCCACATGGCGGCCACCACTTATGTGTTGCCCTTAGCACGCCTCCGTATGTGCACCATACAGAGATGGTTTTTTGATGTGTTCAATCCCCTATGGGATCCAGGCCATCTAAAGTGTATACCCCCTCGCAAGGTACAAATGGCAGCAGGATGGTGGATCAAATTCAGCCATCTGGAGGTCGATGTTCCCTTCCAGTCTCCCAGTCCCCATTTGGTGGTCACTACAGATGCATCAGAGCTCGGTTGGGGAGCTCACCTGCGAGGGCTTTGCCTGAGCGGTCATTAGACCCCAGGGGAAAGGTCACATCACATCAATTACTTGGAGCTGTTGGCGATTTTCAACGCTCTTAAGGGGTTTCTGCTGGTGCTCAAGGGTCAGGCTGTGATGATACAGATGGACAATACGACGGCAAAGGCCTACGTCAATCGACAGGGTGGCACGTCTTCCAGGAGGCTCCTGTTTTTGGCTCTAGACCTCTGGCACTGGTGCGTGGTGTATACAGTGTTGCCCCATGCTGTTCACATACAAGGCTCCCTGAATGTTCAGGCGGACTCCCTGAGCAGGATGACAGTAGTTTTCCACAAGTGGGAATTGAACAGGAGAGTTCTCAGGGACATATTTGTCAAGTGGGGAGTCTCAACACTGGACCTTTTTGCTTCCCGGGACAATGCAAAATGTGCCAGGTACTGCACCAGGGGAGGGAAAGGTGAAAGGTCTCTAGAGGATGCCTTCGACCTGTCCTGGACGAGCCCTCTACTGTGTGTGTTCCTCCCTCTGCCCCTCTTACCGAGGGTCCTGCGCAAATTTATTTATTTATTATTTATTTGATTGATTTCTATACTGCCCTTCCAAAAATGGCTCAGGGCGGTTTACACAGAGAAATAATAAACAAATAAGATGGATCCCTGTCCCCAAAAGGCTAACAATCTAAAAAGAAACATAAGATAGACACCAGCAACAGTCACTGGAAGTACTGTGCTGGGGGTGGATAGGGCCAGTTACTCTCCCCCTGCTAAATAAAGAGAATCACTACATTAAAAGGTGCCTCTTTGCCAAGTTAGCAGGGGTAAATAGAAAGGGGATTGGGCCAGGGCAATCTTGATTGCCCTGTGGTGTCCCAGGAGGCCTTGGTTTCTGTTCCTGAGACGCTTGGCTGCGGACTGGATACGTCTACCGGTGCTGCCTCACCTACAGTCCCAAGCGGAGGGGAGAGTTCTCCATCTAGACCCTGGGCCCCTCCACCTGACAGCTTGGAGGGTTCTGCCAGCTTCCCCTTGAGGTTGAGGGAGGTTCTGGTGACCTCTTGTAAGCAGTCCACTTGGAAGGCGTATGGTCATAAATGGACTCGTTTCTGTTCGTTTGAGTCATTGCATGGGTTTGATGCCTGTAACCCGTCTGTGCAGAATATATGCAATTATCTGTTGGCTCTTAAGGAGTCAGGGTTGAAACTCTCCTCACTTAAAGTGTATTTGGCTGCTGTGGTGGCACGTTCCCCTACAAACCGGGCTTCATGGTTTAAGGAACCGGTGGTAAAAAGTTTTCTGAAGGGCCTATCACACATGTCCCTAAATGATCCTATAATGGCGGTAGCCTGGGATCTCTCTATGGTGTTGGCAGCCTTGCTGAGGCCACCCTTTGAGCCATTGGTGTCCATTGTTCCACGGCTCCTGACCTGGAAGGTTGCCTTTTTGGTGGCTGACCTCCGCCAGGAGCGAGTTGAGGGCACTGAGAGTTGACCAACCGTACCTTCAGTTTCACAAGGACAAAGTGGTTCTCAGGCCTGATATACAGTTTCTGCCCAAGGTGGTGTCCATGTTTCACCGTTCATCAGGTCTCACCTTACCAGTATTTTTTCCAAATCCTTCTTCGGATGTGGAAAGGATGTTGCACCGTCTGGACATCCGCAGAGCTTTGTCATTCTATGTCCAGAGGTCGGCAGAGTGGAGGAAGACTCCTTCCTTGTTTGTCCTTTATGATGTCCACGTAAGGGTCTCCAGGTGTCGGCCCAGTCCTTATCCGGTTGGATAGTTTCCACAGTTGAACTCTGTTATCAGTTAGCTCACGAACAGTTGCCTGCTACTGTTAAGGCACACTCAGTTCAGTCTGTAGCAACCTTTGTGGCCTTCGATTGGGCTGTCCTGTTGGACACTATCTGTCAGGCTGCTACTTGGGCTTCTCCCCATTTGTTTATTCAGTGTTATGCTGTTGATGTTAGAGCTCGAAATGATGCTGTATTTGGCAGGAGTGTCTTGCAGTCAATTTTCAGTTAATGTGATGGTTCTGTAATAAAGAAATTTTATGGCATATTACAGATATTTCTGTGTCTTTCCTCCTCGTTGGGTGCTAGCTTGTTATGCGCCCATATGTGTAAAAGACAGAGACCACGTTGAAGAACTACAGGTTTCTTAGTCCCAAATTGTGGATTGCATGCTCTTAAGTGTTTCACTTGCATGTTCACTTCCAAAATGAAGAGACTCCTGCAAAAAATATGCATAAATGCATAAGAAATGCTTGTTTTTCTTTTTCAATGGAAAAGACTAGCTTTTAGGACATGGTTAAATTCAATGTTGTATAGATGGTGAGACTATGTGAACACAACACACTAATTGATCAATGTGGGATTTTTTCCATGTAGTATACAAAATTGTGTATTATCTCTCATTGAATTTAACTTCTGTTTCTTTCTGTTCTACTCCTTTGGTTTTTTATAGGTGCGTTTTGGGAAACACTACCATCCTGGCTGAGTTTGCCACAGACGAGGAAGTCAGTCGCTTTCTGGCACAAGCTCAGCCTCCTACACCTGCAGCAACACCCAACGCACCTGCAGCAGGCTGGCAGTCTCTAGAGACAGGACAGAATCAGACAGATCCAGTTGGACCTGCTTTGAATATTTTTGGTGGGTCAACAGGGCTTGGACAGTGGAGCAGCGGTGGTGGCGGCAGCAGTGGGGGCGACCTTGCTGGTGCTTCATTGTGGGGCCCCCCAAATTATTCTTCAAGCTTGTGGGGGGTTCAAAGTGTAGAAGATCCCCACAGGATGGGAAGCCCTGCTCCCTTACTACCTGGAGACCTTCTAGGCGGAGGGTCGGATTCAATCTGAACTTAAAACTTTCAACTCTGACCTCGTGACCTTTTTTGGAACAGCAGCAGCACTAACTTGACCTTTTCTTTTTTTTCAACTTGCAATAAATACATTTTAAAAGGAAAAAAGAAAATGGAGAGAGAAAAAAGGTGGGTCATTGACAGGACTGTCTGAGCACATAGTTGCCTCCCTTATAACTTCAGTTTTTTCGTTTGGAATATAAATCCAAAAAGAGAACATATCACTCTTGAAATACTTGAATCATGAACGCCAACTTAGAAAGACAATGTGAAGCAAGTACACATACCATTTAAATCTAAACACAAAAATTTAAAAAAATTAGTTTCTAGTTTTTCACTTTTTCATGTTATACGGAAGTTGTTGCTAAGAAACATATATACTGAAAAATAGCTTTTTAACTTTGTTTGCACTGGGTGTGTTTCCGTCCTTAGGTCTACCATGTTGGGATGGGTCAGGGTTCAAAAGAATTGGGGGTGGGGTGGGAGGGGAAGACTTGACGGAGCCTCACTTTAAAAAACAAAAAAAGGAAAAAAAAACACTTTGTGATTGGCTGGTTGATATATACCAGTATGTTCTGGCACATGTAGCTGCCCATGTGTGTTTGTTTTTGTGTGAGTGCGTGTGTGTGCATGATTGTGTGTGTGTAAGCATTTCTGTCTTGGAAAGCTGCATTGCTGTTGGTCAGCAACCTATCTGACTAGACTCATAAACTGAATTATGATGGTGCCTGTGACCGATGCAAATCAAATTGACCTGTGTTAAAATGTCAGCTGGTGGGATTTTTATTTTAGCAGGGCATTCAGTGCAGTACAGATCTTGTTCTGACCCTGTCATAGAGCAAAACACTGCCATATCCTAAGGATTTGGTGAGAGGGGTGCCAGTGTGGGAGTCTGGGGCAGGGGGAGATTCTGTTTTGCCTAGAAGTGTATTTGTGTCTCTAATGAGACTTTTGAGTGAACCCAAGCTTATTTTTTATGACAAGGCTTTTCTCCTTCCAAGTACACCAGAGGGAAAAGGGCATCACATTTCTTTGTGACAAAGACCTATGTAATGGTTGAGGCTTCTGCAATCCTTAAGAATCTAATTCTGTATCTGTTCCTCAAGTCTGTATCTGAAAATCCTTATCTATTCATGGAAAATCCACCAAAAATTCAGGCCTAACTGTATTTTCTTAAGTGATTTGCTGTTTGTGACAAAACTAAAATGTCAGTAGTTTGCTGGCCTATCTTGTATTGTGAAAGCACATGCAGCAACATTTGTTCTCTTTTCTCCATGGTGAGCGTTACCTGTGCCAGGCCTAGGTGTATTACAGCACCAGACCATCACTGACAGAAACGTTTACTTACGAATGTTCTTAAACCAGTGTGTACTTTGAGCATTTTTTTCTCTGTGTATTTTCCTGTGTATGTCTTGCTTAGGTTTTGCTTAGGCAGGCATATAACTAGCAAAGACTTCTTTTGTTTATAAAGTATTGCACCTTTATTATTTTTACTTTTCCCTGTACTGTTGCTTTTTAATGTTGGTATTTAATGAAAGGTTGTGTGTTTTTTGTTTGTTTTTAAACATCAGTGTAGTAGTACTATGGGCAGGATAGGGGAGACCTATAATTAATTCAGAAGATAGCCAGTTTGTGTGCTGGGATCAGAATTGCTTCTTGTGAAGAAAGCTGTAGCAAACATTGCCTTTACAGTAAGCAGTTTGTGGGGTGGGAAAGGAAGAGAAGAACAAGAAGGGAGATGCAAGCATCCTTCTTTGAAGTGTTAGAAAGTAGCTCTGGCTTTTCACTAGCTCTACATTATACTGAGTTTAAAAGTGCTGCAATATTCTGTACCAGCAAATATCTACCATATTCCAGCACTCAGAAGTAGCAGATCATATTGTACAGGATCACAACTCTCCCATTCAACAGTTTCGCTGACAAATACAGTGATGTCTGGTTTTGATCGCAAAATTTCTTATTTGCATGTCGAAAGAGGATAAGGGTTTGTGAATTCTGTACATGAACCCAGTGTCACAAAGAAGACTTAAATAATGGAATTGCTACATTTACATCTGCCTGTTGTTTTGCTTTGTACCAAGTTGGGTGGTAAATGTAGGCAGATGCTTCAGAAACTGCAGCATATTTTGTGAGCCTTTAAAGTGTTTTCGCTTATTTCTCCCTATTACTCTTATCTCAGATTTGCAGCAAAATGGTTTTTCCCCCATTCCTGCCAGTTAGGTTTCCCTTACAGCCCCTATATATGCCTGCTCCTAATACAGTTGTATTTGTCTCGGGGGCCTCAGTGTTGAAAACATGCAGGATAAACTATTAACAAAAACCCTGAGCTGGGAGAACATCAACATGCAGCACCTCATGGCCTGGATAAGCAGCTATGTGTTCCAATATGTGAATTGACACACAAGCTGGTTCACTACTGTGTTACCACTCTCTCCCAACCTGCCCCATGGTCCCTTTGCCTGCACTTTGGATTTGTTAGTTCATTGCGATACTACGGTGAAAGCCGGGTGCTAGAGCCCCTCTTGTTTACAAGACATAATGAGGGATTTGAAATATTTAAAAAATGAAAAGCTAAAATGTTCTTCCATCACAAGCTTAAAGGGAAAAAAAATTAAAACTTACAAAAAAAAGACCAAAAAGTGTGTGTGTGTGTGTGTGTGTGCGCATATAAATATAAATATATATATAGATAGATATATATATAAAAGATGAAGACTAACTCTGGGAGCATTTAACAGTGTTTTTGTGTTTTAACATTTATTTTCCTGCTTTAAATTTGCAAGCATTCTCAGGAATTCTAGGGTAGGAAGCCAGTTATTGAAGATGGTTTATTTAACCTTACCTTATCCTAGATAGATGGCTGTTTCTTTCTTAAATTTTTACAAGTTCCTGAATCTTAAAAAAGTTTTAAATTTTTTTTTCTTTACAAAAAGCAAAAAAAATTGAAAAACAAAGCCTAACAAACACAAACTCCAATTGATGTCAGAAGTGGGGATCAATTTTTTTAAAAATACAAATTGATTGCAAAAGAACTCTCAATAGCAGCAAGAAAAATAAATTATATTCTTTAAAAGTCCAAGTCGTGAGAAGATTTATACTTGTAGAGCTTAGTCTCCAATGGGAGTGTATGCACAGTTGTATGGGGGAGAGGATTGTGTGTGAATGAAGCTATAATTGCCTAGTTATTTCACAGTGAAAAAACATGAAATCTTCCTCCAAGCACCTTTTTAAACATATATAAAAATGCAGTTTGGTTTGACTGAGGAAGTTAGCCACAGTTAGGAGGAGGAGCTGGGAATACAGGCTGGTACTTCTTGAAACTGCTTTTAAATTCGAAAGAGTGCTTCAGAAAAGCTGTATCTATATTGTGTACCAGTAATGGAGCAGTTTTAACTTTCATTCATTTTAAAAACTGTAAATGAGAATGATTATGGAGGAATTCAGTGAGGTGTACATTAGAGAAAAACCTTGGCTGCCACTTGGTTGACTTTAATCATCATTTTGAAGGCTTTGATGTTTGCTTCTTCTTTTTTTTCCCCTTCCCCATTTCTAAGCCAGAGATCTTTACATAGAGGTTTTGCAATGTTGGGGGAGGTAAGATAGTTAACAGTGCCAGCTATCGGGATGCCCATCCTTAAGAACCAATACACTGAAGCTCTGTTCTGGGATGGATAGCTCCTAGCTCCCAGCACAATATGAGAGAGAGGGTGACTTAATCTGCTTCAAGTTTTTTTAGATAGAATGGAATCACAAACCACTTTAGTGCCTTTGTAATACACCCATGCACCCTGCAAAAGGTGAGAGGACACATGCAGTCCAGTCACTCCCATGAAATGAATGAACCCATTTTTCTAAATTAAAATAGTTACTCTGAGCATGCTGAAAAGAAGCCTCAAAGGCCTGTCGTGCTAAGAGTTACAAATGATGTAAACGTCTTTCTTGGAAATCTGAAGTGCAACTTCATGCATTACTATTTTTTTGTTTTGAGATAAGCTCTACATTAGAAAATCTTGGTTTACTAGAATGCATGGAGTGTGATGCTAGAGTGTTGTTTTTTCCAGTGCAGTTACTTGGTTGGTGTGCTAATAGCACCAAAACAAACTCATACTGCACTTCATGCATTGCTGAACTCATGCTGTCTTACACTAATGCTGTCTCAATGTTGGGAAGATTAAGTATAGTGTGAAGTAGTGCTTGGTGTTCTGTGATAACAGCTGCCCTCTATACCTGTATGATGCATTGTTTCCCTCTAGTGCAAATTGAAAAAGATGCACCAATTGATGGTTAGTGTGATAGGCCACTTAGGGATTCCTTTCTGGGTTTTTTTTCTTTTTGAAAGAAAACTATCTTAATGCTTTGTCAGAGGCTTTGGTGTATTAGCTGACAGACTCCCAGAAACCAGCTTTTTATTAAAATAATAATAATAATAATAATAATAATAATAACCTAAACCTGTTACTTGACAAGACTCTTGACTGACAACTGCTGAAGAAGTTATTACAGTAAATGCTTTACTGTGTCATATTTAAAGCATCCCTTACCTCTCAACATTTCAACCTATGCAGACTGAAGTTGCGTCGTAATTTTTTTTTAAGTCAGCTAAAATATCAAAATAAAACTTAGCAACCTTCCATCCATGTCTGAAATGTCTCTTTTTGGACCACACTGGTAATACATGTTTCCAAACGCATGTTCCTGTTTTGAATCTGATTTGCTCTCTCTGCCAGTGAGAGATATTTTTGAGAAAGATACATAAGCACCAAACTTTAATTGAGAACATTTTTTCTAGAGGAAAGACTGGCTTGTCTTGACTCAAATGAGAAGTAGAAATATGCATTAAGGCAAGCAAGGTTTTGCAGCAAGTAGTTAAATGTGAGTTTTGCTACTTTCAAGAAGGAATAAGAAATCACAATAGGCAGAGAAAAAATTTTCAGTAGTTAATGGTGTCAATGATGTTACCATTATTTTTTTATGTGTAGACATCTTAGAATTTTTTGGTATATCCTCTGCAGCTTGAAGCCACGTGTCAAATTATTTCTGTTCTCAAAATAACAAGCTTTGCAATCCTCCAAGAAAGAGAAACACCTCATATCGATTTATCTTTCTTCCTTTTAGCCATATGTTGTAAATGTATATATCTAGGTTAAAATTCAAACTTTAGTTTGTTACCTCTTCTGGTTCTTTGCTTTGCTTTGTTTAAAATATGGCTTATGTTGCCGGCTTCAGAATATTGTTTGGATAAGTGTCGTGTTTCCTCTTGTTCTAACAGCTTTTATATAACAATACTATGACATTTCCAGAAAGCTGCTTAATATAAAATGCTGATATACTCGGGAAGACTTGCAATCTTTCTCTACATACCTATAAAAATTTGATGCCATGACTTTTTCTTAGTCCTTGGTTCCTTTTGTCAAGGAAGAAGAGTATGTCTCTCCTGCCACATGACCTAAAACATAACTTCACCTTGGCTGCAGTATACATGTCAGAAGATTAGAAGCCAGTTTTCCTTTACAATTAATTGGGACACTTTCCCTCCTTGAAACTCACCTTTTGGGGTGTGTGTGTGTGTGAGAGAGAGAGAGGGGGGGGGGGGTTGGGTTGGTTGGTTGGTTGGTTGGTGAATGTAAATAGACCTTTCTGGTTTAACACACATCTTTAATGCTAGCTGTCCTCTACTGCTTTGACGAATCTTGCAGTTTCTTTAGACTGAACTTCCTTTTCATGTTAAGATCACTTACAATACCAGTGTATAAAATAGAAGTGTATTGTTTCAGGAAGAGCGCACATGTATGTTAATATGGGCTGTTCTTTCAGAGTACACAGTTGAGTAGTGAAGATCATCCCCACTTAAATGTATTTGAAAGAAAAATCTACAATTGGTATACACTTGTGCCCTTCATAACTGTAGCAATATGTTTGTATTTTGTTCTTGGGTATTGGAATTTAATTGAAAATAGGAAGCAGCTCTTCAAAAATGAAAAAAAATGCTCTTTATATACAACCCTAATTAATCATACACAGCTTTGATTTAAACTTGGTCTATGGCATCAGATACAGCTTTGCTTGTTTATGTGAGTAAACATAGGGTGTATATAAAAAGGGGGCTTGCAGGCTCACTCATATAAATCATAGCTGGAGAGATACAGTGCCACCTGTACAACCAAAAAAACACCTACATCTATGAAAACATCAGATTCAGTGTAAACTGAGGATTAATTCAAGATTCTCCAATGCTCTGAAGTACTCCCTTTTTTAGTTACGGCCGATTGAGATAAAAGCTTTTGTTCTCCCCTGAGAAGATTCCACTTAGCTGGGATACATTGTTCCTTTACTATAAATACGCAACAGAAAAAAACACTCTACAGATAATATAAATGTTATCCAAAATGTAGTTAAAATTTTGTATGCTGAAACTAATACATGCTCTCAGGAGCATGCATTGAGTTGATATATTAAAGGCACATGTAAAGACTATTGTTTTGGTTTCCCTAGTTTTCTAAAAGCATAGTCATTGATACAACCTCCATTGATTAGCCTCTGTGTTTTTAATATAGGGAGCGATATGCAGTTGTATGACTTGATAGGTATGTAAAACCTGCTGTGAAGCTGAACCTGCTGTGCACAAGGGTTAGGCAACAAAGACCTCATACTGTTGTGTAATAATCTCTACTCCAGGGACATTTTATAGAATTTCCTACTGTAGCAGTCAATCTCAAAAGTTTAAATCTTCTGTGATAAGTTTTGAAAAAATACAATACCTTCTGAATCTGATCTTTATAATTTTAGTCATACAGTTGTTAATTATGAACATGTGAGGTTCTTAGACTCTGTAAGTGATATTTAGGCTAAGAAGAATGAGGGAAACATGATGAAAATAAGTCCTCTTATCCTGCTTCAGAACATTGTTAAAACATCTGTATGCAGTAGTCAAAGGCATTATGTCCCCTTCTGTGCCACAAAAGAGGACAACTTCTAACAGGTCTTGAGACTGACAGCCCCCATACCCTTAAAATGCTTAGCTGCTGTCAGACCAATATAGGTGCCTTTTAAATGTTCTCCCAGCCATAGGGTGTGTCAGTTCCAAAGGAAAGATCCATGGAATTAGCTCTGCTCACATGATTAGATCATTTAGACACAGTCCCCAACCATGTGGGATCCTCTCACAGATTAAAATACCTCCCACATGGCTGGGAGAACACTTAATAGGCACCACAGACCAACCAAAATTGATATGCAATGTTATCAATATACCTACTCCTTGTTTCTGTAGTATAGCATATATTGCAAATCTCTCAAAGAAATGGGCCACAGAAGGACAAAAAGAATCAACCTCAACTAAGAGCCAGTTTCCTTTTCATATAGTTGGTGGTCATGACACCTAGTTAGAGCCTTGTAGGATGTTTTTGTAACTTAGCCATATAATGGGAATGTGTTTTTACTTGACCCTGACAGCCAATTTAACACAAATAACCTCCAGGTTATTGAAGGCAAAGCTTTGTGCCAGGAAGCCTGCATGGGTATGATTGGCTGTGTGTGGAACTGAAGAAATTAGGGATTTGGGGGAATTTCCCATGGATAAACAACACAGATGGGCAGTGTTGAGCAAGAAGTGTTTTTTTTAAGCGCTTAGTGCCTCATCTTAGTGTACCAATCAATGCATTCAAATAACTAAATTCCTCATTTTTTACTATGTTTTAACCAGGAAAAATAAATGCAACCTTTAACTATTAGTCATCCTTATGGAGATTGTTTAGCTTGCTGAATATTTTGTGTGTGAGTGTGTGTGTGGCATGGTTGTGACTATCAAGTGCTTTTCTTCTCCTCCCTTATCCCAGCCAGATTGGCTCACCACCACCACCCCTTTTATATAAAATGTTGAGTGCTTTGCAGTTTGGGTGGGGGGGGCAGGGGCATAAAGGAAATAAAAGGGAGCCAAGGTAGAGCAGCCTTACTTTTAGGGAGTAGCCTTACAACAGAGCTTTATAGTGAGGGTGTGCTGTATTCCAAATTTTGCAAGCCAAAAATGGGGAAAAAATTCATTTATGCAAAAGAGGTATTAACTTCTTAAAGAAATATGTACCTTCCGAAGGTAGAGTAGGGTCTCACGAAGTGATACATTGTGATGCTTCTTGCTGGGTCAGTAGGTATGGGGTTTGGGATATAAGCGCTTAACATTCCCTTGTGGGTTTTTTTGTTTTGATTTGATTTTTTAGTTTTAAACAAGCAGTAAGTTAAAAGTGGTATCTCTGAATGTGCCTTTGTGAGTATGTGACTGTCGGTTCAAGGAGACTACTTGGGCTGGGCAGGGGGAGATGATGGTCAGTTTATTCTCTCTAAAGGTCAAATGCAAAGATTCCAGCCTGCTGGTACCTTTTGACAGTGTCTTTTGGGGCTGGTCTCTAAGCTGCACAATATGCAGTTGTGTGTGGCAGATGCATCCAGGTGTGGATGGGTTGTAATTCACATAAGTTGACATTATTTAGGCTAGCTCTCAGTTACTGGTTGAATTTGTATCTGTATTATGTATCTATTATGTTTGTGTATGTGGCTTGCTTTAACCATTTTTTTGAAAGCACTGGAAAACTGAAACGCAGTGATGTTTGAGACACATTTATGCATGTAGAGAAGAAGGTATTTTGTAGCTTCTGCCATTTGTGGGTGTAGGCACACCTTTGCCCTCTCTGTCAGTGTCCTGATGATAGACAGAAACAAATTCTACCCTAGAACTTCTAGCACACTTAATGTTGCCATTTAAATGAACAGGGTATTACACAAGAAAATAAGATGTTTTTGAAATGGTGAGGAAGAAGTGTTTTTTTTTAAAAGATAAATCTAATGTAATTCTTTGTTTCTTTGAAGCTGTTTGTAGCTAAACATGGGAATCTGCAGTGTTTCCTTTCGTTTGTTCTTTTGTATGTATTCCACCTCTTCTTCTCCCCACCTCAAATCCAAGGTGTACAAAATCAAGAGCTGCTGTAGCATCTCTCAGCTCCCTTCCCAAATGAAAGCTCCAGCAGACTCTCTTCATCTCCATTCAGGAAGACAAAGAGAGGAGAGATGCTGCAGCTTTCTTTGCTTCGCTCTCATTCCTCTCTAATGGCCTTGAAATGTATTATTATGCAAATGTGAATTTTGATACTGAACTTTAAGAAGAGGTTGTTTCTTTTTCAAACAAAAAAAGGTCCCATATGTGGTCAGCATTGCTTCTTTATCTTGTAAGTGAATTGTAAACTATGCATTCAGCAAGGGATGGTTTGGGGGAGGAAGAAAGAGCCCTGCTAATCTGTTTCTGTGTCCTTTGAATTCCCATATTGATATAGGAGGAAAGAGGTTGGTGTCATTGGAGGACTCTTTACAACCTGTCTCTTCAGAAGTTGACATCTTTAACTACTAGGCAAATTGAGGGGGAGGCATAAATATAGACTAGCTTCAAAATTAAAGTCAAATCTACCTGTTCTGCAGGACTATGCATTCTTGCTATGCAGTGTTAGATCAAGGTCAGCAGCATGACACACAACATCCTAGTTTCCCCAAGGAGAGAATTTACCACCACAATGTCCTTCATCATCTTTGCAACCTCAGGAAATGGCACCTCGGGCACTGTCTAGTGTTTTATTCGGCTTGCTCTCCATTACAACTGCCCATGTTCCTCAGGAGAGTTGAAATGTGGCTTTTCCCATCTTGCTTTTCTAAACCTTTTGTCCTAAAATTTTCTACCAGTTTCCATAACAGATGCAACTCAAATAACAAGACCAACCAGGAATTGCTGTGGAATATATACTGTAGTGGCATTAATTCCTTCTCCTCTAATACTATTCAAAACTGGTCAAGGAAAACTTAGACATGCTAGTGACCATCTGTGACTTGCCTGGGTTAATGCTACCGCTAATGAAATGGAGGTGGGTGATAGCAGTAACAAGGGGAAATTGATATGGAAGGCAGTCTGTGTCTTTATGTGTTTTAAAGGCCTTCTAGATTCAACTGTCCTTACTGGCGGGAAGCTGCTGTGAAAGGCAAAACATTTCATGTTCTTACCTCCAGAATGTAAAGTCTGCTTCCTGTGTTCATGGAGGTGTGTTGCCTTGACTGTCTCCCTTGGGTGTTGTGAATGATGGTATCTGCCTTGGTTCCCCTTGGCATTATCTTGGATGCATTGTCATATTCAAGATGTTCTCCTAATTGTAATTCAGTGTTTTTCATACAGCAATTTTTTGTTGGTGTTCACAGTACTGTAATGAATAATAGACTTGATCACTCGTTCTCACATGCATACTTGCCTTGCAGATGTGACTTTATAAGAATTCTGCTCTGGTAGATTGCCTTTTTTAAGAAACAAAAAAGGTTTCAACTCCTTGTCATAAAATACCTCGTGGTACATATTTACCTTTAATATAACCAGCCTTTAGAAATTTTATATTCTGTTTCATCCTCAGTGAGATTTTATTCTACCTTAACTTTCCCTGTAAAGAGCAGCTTGGGTTAGTGGTTTAAAGATTGGATTGTCAGCTGAAACTCTTTGAGTTCTAACCCTGACCTTTACTCTTCCCTCTTTTTGCCTTAGGCAAGAGTAATTTCACTTCTGCCTCAGTTTCTGCATCTGTAAAACTGAGATAATAATACTTATTACCTCACAGGGGTTTTGTGAGGACTGATTAAATGTTTTTGTAAAGTGCTTCAAAGAAAAGTACTTTTTATAAGTATTATTATATGGAGGCATAATTAGCAGGATCCCTCCCCTCTCGTGTTATTCTAGAGGAAGCCCTGCAAATTTCTGCTTTTTAACCATCAGAACGTCATACTCTGAACTACTTTTGACATTTAGAAAGGAGTTTGTTTCATGTTGCTTTATCATCTCCTTCCGTTCTATGTCAGTCTTCCTCTTTTGACTACATACAAATAGCGTACAGAAATGCCAATCTTTAACAGGTACATTTTAAAGAAAGTACACCTCTTCTTCAATTGAAATGTCTTAAGCGACTTCCCATCTCTTACACCAGATCTCTAAATGGGATGCAGCATGTCCCCACCACCCTGGCCCACCTTTAGTTAGATGTTAGTTTTTTATCTGGATTCATCCTACCGTGGAAGATGCATCTCTCTTTGCCATTGAGAAAGAAGGAAAGATCACTGTGCAGTTTTTTATTGCTATAAAATGACAAGATTATCCAGTAGTCTGCTTCAAGATGTGGGTGCTATCCCAGCTTCCTTCCCTGTTTAAGGGTGTTAAACATGCTGCCTCATTCCCAATATACACAAGCCATTGTATGCCAATAGAGCATGGAAGCATTGCAGTGTATATTAATAGATGCTGCTTGTGAATATGCCTTACAGCCTTTCCAATATTTTTGTGGAGAGAGCAAAAGAGATTTGGGGGAAATTCCACAGTTGTCAGGGAACCTTTGCTACTTTCTCCCTTTCCTGCTCATGATGTGGTCACCACTTCTTCATTCTTGGATGTGCATCTCAGGGATGTGCATGTTGAGCCCAGGATTTGGATTTGGATCTTGGAAAACATAAGGTTTTGTTCCATTCTTTATTTAACGTCTCCATCTTGGACACTCCCCTGGTATTTCCATCTTTTGCTCTCCAAAGAGCAGCCCTATTGCTTCTGATCCCTGCACAACTGTTAGATGATTAGTAATTTTTGAGAGAGCAAATTCACCATGATGCATATGTATATTTAGGAGCTGTGCATAAGTATGCTTATCCTAGATTCTGCCTTTCACTTAGGGGCGGGGAGGGGCGGGACCTGAAGTGCAAACCCCTAACATTAACATATATTTGACAGCTTTGCTTTGCTAATAATTCTGCACTGCTTCCCTTGGAAAAAGATGTAAAATTTTAAAGTTTAAAAAGTATAGGGTGAGAAACAAGGAAAGCAGTAGCGTGAAGAGTCTAGAACTACTTTAGCTTCCTCTATCTAGATAGAGACTTGAAATGCTGCTTTAATTTCAGAGCTCCTAAGGGGCTATGTTTACAAAGAACTGATCAGGCAACTGACCAATGGTTGTTATCCATCTTAAGTGAATTAAGTGAATTTTGCTTCATTTCTGATAAGCAAGCCATGTAGTAGAAAATGTCTTAAGGGGGAATTGAAGGTGAACTCCAACTAGCCTTATTTGTGAAGCAAATAATCCTTTATGTCTAAAATATCTAGATTAGAAAGGGCAGTTTTTCTACTTTGCACATAAATAGGTAATACGAAGGTATAGCTGAAATGCTATTGCCTGAAACACTGTCCCTTCACCGAGCAGGCATAATAGTGGATACATGTATTGAGACTCTTTGCGAAGATACCTATAAGTATTTTTCCTTATACTTGAAATAATTTCCCCTTCTCCATTTATCTGTTGGGCATCCAAAAATACAGTGCAAGACAATGGGAAATAGGAAAAGGCACAATGTTATTTTTCATACTAAAGCTTAATCTTAATTTCTTCCCATATCCCCTTTGTTTACTTTCTATCCTAGGGATTCAGATGGACACAGAAACTCAGCACTTGATGTGCTCTTGCATGGCATGTTGCCCTCCCCTTCTCTCTCTCTTCTCTATTTTTATTTTAGTATAGTGGTACTTAAAATCACTGGTTCACTTAAAAAGACAATAAAATGTTTAAACTCTACTAATGTACAAATAAGCTGAAATGTTGCATTTAAGTGTATTTTGCCATAGCAGGTACTGTATTTCTCATGCTGGATTTCAAACAAACAAAAGGGTGATGTTTTATTGGAGTGTGACAAGTTAAGAGTAATAAGGAATTAAGTCGTCGTCATTTCATTGCAATTGAGAGATGGTGTAATACATGTTACGTTTTCTGAAGGGTTTTTTTTTCTTTTTTTGCTTTTAAACGGCTTTTGTTTTTATTTTGTTTTGTTTTTTAAAGATATGATTGTATTATGTGCAACTCAGTTGCTTACATTATAACTACAAAATATTTTTGGGTTCCTGGAAAAAGAAAGACTAATAAATGTGTTTGGCTGCTAAGCATTTAATCTTGTGACTCCCTGTCCATTTATTTTGTTTGTTTTTATCTACACAGTGTTGTCTTACTGGGAGGTAATTCTTCAGGGCTGTGCACTACCACTGCAGTAGTTCATCTTACTATCGCCCATCTTGCAGCAAGTCCTGTTGATAATCCTAAATAGTTCCGTATACAATAATTTATTTATTTATTATTTTTACATTTATATCCCGCTCTTCCTCCAAGGAGCCCAGAGCGGTGTACTACATACTTGAGTTTCTCTTTCACAACAACCCTGTGAAGTAGGTTAGGCTGAGAAAGAAGTGACTGGCCCAGAGTCACCCAGCTAGTTTCATGGCTGAATGGGGATTTGAACTCGGGTCTCCCCAGTCCTTGTCCAGCACTCTAGCCACTACACCACGCTGGCTCTTATAATAATAAGTGAAATATACAACACAGTGTATTTCTTCTGTACTGTTCAGACTGTGCCCTCAAAATGATGTTCTGGAGAGAAACAGATGAGTCCTATCAGTAAGAATACTATCTAAAGACATGGGTCCACTAATTTCTGAGGCACAAATGTGTATTATTACCCATGCATGAAAATGATCAGAAAAATCAGAAATGTGGCTTCTTCTTTTTTAAGAGAGAGGAGTGCAGTTGTCTCTGGGCCTTGGACATCTAAGGGTCTGTGGAGAACTGCTATTTGAGGTGCCATCCCCATCACACCCTGAAATCCTTCATGCTGCATTTCCCCCCTGTGAAATATTGTATTTCATCAAAGTAGCTAATATTTGTGGTTTATTCTGGGCTGGGTAAATTGTGGATTTCACTATTGTGCCTGTGAAATCATTTATCTGGAC
This sequence comes from Hemicordylus capensis, assembly GCF_027244095.1. NCBI lineage: Eukaryota > Metazoa > Chordata > Lepidosauria > Squamata > Cordylidae > Hemicordylus > Hemicordylus capensis. The sequence goes on along the minus strand of NC_069661.1, from coordinate 215,051,075 downwards.
TCGGCAACAATTTCACAGCTAACTGCTTCAAGCAGCAACATTTTCTAAGCAAAAATTAAAGGGAGTCTGCCATTCTAAGTAGAAGCGCTTATGTATAGGAAATTTGTTGCTATTTCTTCTAGGACAGCAAACGACAAAACAAATAAAACATGACCTGTGCTGGTCTACATAGCTGAAGCCTTCATATTAGTGATAGTGATTTAGTGATTTGACTAAAATATTAATCAAAGCTTCCTTTGTATTATTATTAAAGTGGCGGGAGGTAGACTATTTTACGTTTGACATCTATTTGTTTGTGGCCCTAAATTTCTTCCAGTGCATTCGTCTCTCTCCCTACTGTGCTGGCTCCAATCACTGTGTAGTTCTTGCACATTACTACCTCTCTGCGTCTAAGAAGATGCTGCTACATTGTTGCTTGCCTTGGTCAATGAGTTTGTAAACTCTGCTGCTGGCTGGTAGTACATCTCCCACTGTATCCATAGTAGCTATTTCAATAGACACGATCAGAGACCTTGAGCAATGTCATCGTGTTTTCTTCCTACATTCATGGTAGAACCTGGTTATTCCTGTATTAAATATCAATCCAGGGCTTGGAATAGGGTTGGGTTTTCCTGCACACTAAGGACTCCAGACAGCTGCACAGATTGACCAGGTACTATCATCAGACCTCCCTGCCTACCTTCAATTGTTGGTGCAGTTCAGGTAAACTGTTCAAGCACTTTTTATCAGGAAAATGGGGTACCCTGTATCTTAATAAAATTCTCCTCCATGATGGAACCAAGTGAGCTGGAATTACCAGTTTGACTAAAATATGCTTGAACAGCACCAGATCGTTAGGGAAGCACCTTCTTTCATCCATCCAGCAAGAGTGCCTTGATGGCAAAGTGCAGTGTGTTTTCTTTCCTGGGCAGTATAAGGATTACAATCTTCTCAGTTCTTTAACACAAGACACATTGAACAGCATGAGCAGACTGTGTGTAAAACGCTATACTAAAATGTTTACAGATTGTTGTGAGCCAAGCCTGATTTGTATACTAGATATGCTCCGGAGCTAGCATATGAAATTAGGCTTGTTCCACCAGTGTCACAAAGTGACCCGTTCTTTTATACAGTGACCATGTATAGTCTGGAAGACTATACATGAAGATAGAAAGAAGACCCAAAGTACTCTCAATGGGCTTTATTATTTGAAAAACAGCATCAATCTAACTGAACAGAACAATCAATCTGAACTGCTAACAATATTTCAATTATGGCTAGCAACATCAACCCAGTGTTCCTAACGTGTGTGTGTGTGTGTGTGTGTGTGTGTGTGTGTGTGTGTGTGTGTGTGTGAAATCTTCCTAAAGCCTAACACCATTCTGATATAGATGGAAGAGAAGCGGGGGTGGGAGGTAAGGAAGGCACAGGAGTGGGGTGATTTGGGGAATCAGGAGTTAGTAGAGGGAAGAGGGAGGGGAAGAAAGGGGAAGGAAAGAGGATCCAAGGATGTAGAAGCAACATATTATCAGGGTCTGAAGTTTTGAGAGTGATGAAGCTTCAGATGGAGAAGAAGTGCTGGTGCTGGAGAACAGGAGCCTGGGGAGCGATGCAACCTTCAAGCAGTCAAGTAGGCTGGTGACAGATGCTCAGAGTAAAGAGGAGAGCGAGAGCACCATGACGGGGGGGCGGGTCTTGACTTCTCACTGTGCAGCAGAGGTCACAGACCCTTTTCCCTGGAGAGAGTTCCTGCTTTAGCCCCGCGGCTTTGAGCAGCCAACTCTGGGATCGCTTTTGACCAAAGATCTTCCTTTGATGTCCATTGTCTTTTAACTATTGAAATTAGCTCAGGATATTAGGTCAGTCTAGGGTAAACTTGGTATGAGTTCCATGTCTTGTTTGGGCAGAGTATTGTTCTATTGACATTCCCAAAGCAAATTTGCCTCTCTTGAGCTTGCAAATTGACATCTTCTTTTGTCTCCAGATTCTCTGGCCTGGTCTCCCAAAGAGTGTTAAAAGTCAAAAGGGGTTGTTTAAGAATGAAGAAGCTAAGCTATATGTGTGAGACCGCAATTAAATTACTTCTTGTGTACATCTATTTAGTGTGTGATTCTAAGAAAAAGAATGTTTAAAGTAACAGCAAAAGGGGTGCATGTTTGAGGCTAGTTAATCAATACATTTGACTAAGGCAGAACAATATAGGTGACATGATGAGCATCCTGTCAGTGGTGGTAAGGGATTAGCTACCCCCCCCCAAGACATTACCTGAGAGCAAGTTAATTTTTAGCATTTGGATACAGGAGACCAAGCCTGGCCATTGTGTCTCCATGAAGAAACAATGGTAGGTTACCCCTACCTTCACAAATCAATTACCAGAGACAGTCATGAGACCTGGGTGTCATGTACTGGTCAGTTCATCTGAATTCAGGCATTAACTGATTCCTTAATAAAATGGAATCAGACACAGGCCTGGATTCTACATAATTCTGGATTGGTAATCCTGGGGTTTAATGTTGGAGTCATGGTGTCCACAACAAGTTCTGAAGCCAAAAGGTGAGTGTGAAAATACTTCCCTTTGCAGAAGCTGTGATGATTCTTCCTCAACAGGACTTTTAATGCCTTTCGCAAATTCTTTTATATGGACAACAATCAAACTGACAGGTTTGTAATTTCCCTGATTTGGTACATACACCAAGGTCCTGACGTCGTAATTTGAGAACATCAGCTTTCCAGTTTAGTGAAACGAGCAGGGGAAGATGCTGCTGTGGGCCCAGAAGCACCACCACCACTGTAGAGAGCTACACTTGCACTACAAGCATTATTGCAGTTTTTGCCATTTGCCACATTGAGAAGAACAGAAACACACTTGGAACACAATCACGGTTCTCTACAGTTGTGCTGAGTTTAGCAATAAATCACATTTTAGTTAGGAGCTCCCTCAATTAATTTACAGTTTTACTGATCATTTACTTCCAGGTAAATGTGTAACTTACTTAGGGAATAAGTCCTACTTTGCTCAGTTGGGATTGCTCCCTAGTAAGTATGCATGCAAATGCATCCAAAGAGGTGCAATCCAATTAAAGTTTATTCCCACTAAGCCTGCAGCCAGGGCCTTTAAGATCCTAAGGGGCCTGGGAGACAGGATATTCATTTGAAGTACACACACTTTCTTCTCCCTGACTAACATACAGTGCAGTTCATGGTGGACAGCTCATTGAAAGTGTCGACTCAGTGTCCCACAGTGGTATAAAAGGCAAATTCCATGCTAGGGATCATTAGGAAGGGGATTGAAAATAACACTTAATATTATAATGCCCTAAATCATGGAAGACAAGTAAACATGTACACCTTCTACCCTGAGAGTCCATCCTTGCAGCATGTAGTGGTGGAGGTTGCTGTGCACACACTAAGGTGTGTAATGACTGCTGTGTCATTACTGCCATTATTCCCAATTCTATTACACACTAATGTGCATGCAACAATAGCCCCTGTCACCACGCACTGCAAGGATGGGTTCTCAGGGTGGAAGGGGTGTGTTGCGCGTGCATTCCTCTTCCATGGGTGGCAGGCTGCACTGTACGGCACTGCATTCTGTGTCAATGTAAGTTTTTTTTCAGTTTGAAAAAAAAAAGCAAGACACGTACACTTCAAAAACAACATGTTGACATCAATATGTTGATTATGTGTGTAGGTCAAACAGGACCACCATTGTACATTGAAATCAATGCTCCAATCAAAGGAATGTGGGCAGAGACCCAAACTACTAAAACAACCCTTGATCCTAAAGTTACATTTTAACTGGATAGTTTTACTGCCTTGAATCAAAATGATCCATCTGATTATTTCAACCACTGAAGCATAGTTTGGATGTAGGCTCCTCCCTCCTCCCACAAAGGCCCTGGCTGAAGCCCTAGATACATATGGGAAGGGATGGCTTCTGAGTAAATTCCTAACATAAGAACAGCCCTGCTGGATCAGGCACAAGGCCCACATCCTGTTTCACACAGTGGCCCACCAGATGCCTCTGGGGAGCCCACAGGCAAGAGGTATGTGCATGGCCTCTCTCCTGCTGTTGCTCCCCTACAACTGGTATTTAGAGGCATCATGCCTCTGAGGCTGGAGATGGCCCACAGACTAGTAGCCATTGATAGACCTGTCCACCATGAATCTGTCTAAGCCCCTTTAAAAGCCATCCAAGCTGGTGGCCATCACCACATCCCATAGCAAAGAATTCCACAGATTAATTATGTGCGGTATGAAAAAGTACTTTCTCTTGTTGGTCCCAAATTTTTCAACCTTCAGTTTCATGGGGTGACCCCTGGTTCTAGTGTTGTGTGAGAGGGAGATAAATTTCTCTCTGTCTACCCTCTCCACTCCATGCATAATTTTATACACCTCAATCATATCTCCCCTTAGTTGCCTCTTTTCCAAGTTAAAGAGCCCCAGATGCTGTAGCCTAGCCTCATAAGGAGGGTGCTCCAGGCCCCTGATCATTTTGGTTGCCCTCTTCTGCACCTTTTCCAGTTCTACAAAATCCTTCTTAAGATACAGTGACCAAAGCTGTATGCAGTACTCCAGATGTGGCCGCACCATAGATTTGTATAAGGGCATTATAATATTTATGTATTTATTTATTATAAACATTTAGTACACCGCCCACTCCAAAGACTCTGGGCAATGTACAAAAACATGCAAAGCAAGACAACATTAAAATTACATTAAGTAACTAACAAAAAAGAAAAAAACCAAATAGGTAACCTACAGGGCAAAAGCCTGGCGAAAAAGGAAAATCTTCAATAGAGATTTAAAAATCAGTAAGGAAGGGACTAAACGAATCTGAAGGGGAAGGGAGTTCCAGAGAAGTGGGGCAGCAACCGAAAAGGTCCTTTCACGGGTCCTTACACCCCGAACCTCTCGGAAATCAGGGACCAACAAAAGGGCCATCTGAGATGATCTGACCGGACGGGATGTAACTGGATGGGAGAGGCGAGTCTGTAGGTAGACAGGTGCCAAACCCCGCAAGGCTTTGAAGGTCAAAACCAGGACCTTAAATTGAACTCAGAAGCAAATAGGCAACCAGTGCAATGACTGCAGAAAAGGTGTTACCTGTCATATTTTCTGGCACCCATGAGTAGGTGAGCTGCTGCATTCTGGACCCGTTGTAGCTTCCCGATCGTCCTCAAAGGTAACCCTAGATAGAGAGCGTTACAATAATCTAAGTGGGAGATAACAAGGGCATGGGTCACTGTCATTAATGCCTGCCGATCAAGGTACTGTAAGGGTGTAATTGGTGAATCAGACAAAGCTGGGCAAAAGCACTTCTGGCCGCAGCCTCCTGTTGTAAATCTGTTAGCTCGGCTCACCCAACAGGATTTACAACGCCCTTCAGCACTCCCCCTGTGAGTTAACAGAAAGCAGCAGCGAAGCTATACGAAGGAAAATAAAAGGCTCACAAAGAAAATAGTAAATGAATTAAGTTCCCCTGAACTGAACTAGGTACCCCCCTCTAACAATAACTGAGTAATAACTGAAAATAAAACACAGAGCAAAGAATGAAAGAGCGAATGACACCAGAAACAAGTTATTAATGGAACAAAGCAGGAAAGCATAAAGGGCAAACTGGAATTCGGAAAAGTTAGGAATTCAGAATAGCACACAGACTGCAGTCAGTGACGTTGCTAACAGCATCTGAGCAATTGACAGACTGCTAAATATATATGGCTCAAGAGAACCAGCAGCCAATCAGGCTTCCCTGAGTCAGCACTTCTGCTTCCTCTCTTGTTATCTCCTGCGCCTGCCTGACTCCCACTGAGCTTGCCTCTTGAGATGTCTTCTCAAGACAGGTGAAATCCCAGGCTCCTCCTCATCAGAAATCATGTCTGGCAGCTGTTCCAAATCCTCAGCTCCAGAGTCTGGTCTCCCTGCAAAATCCTGTTGCTGTGCCTCTGAGCCCTCACTAGCAGGCAAATCCTCCTGCTCTGACTCTTCTGAGTCAGAAGTCTGAGCCATGACACCTCCACCTGCTGTTCAAGCAGGAGGCGTGAGTCCAAAAGGACCCCCAAATCATGACCAAGCTCCTTTGGGACAGCACAACCCCATCTAAAACAAGGTTCACATATTAATATTAGCATTTTTATTTTCAATCCCCTTTCTAATGATTATTAGCATGGAATTAGCCTTTTTCACAGCTGTCGCACACTGAGATGACATTTTCAATGAGCTGTCCACAACCCCAAGATCCCTCTCCTAGTCAGTCACCGAAAACTCAGATCCCATCCACGTATATGTGAAGTTGGTGTTTTTTGCTCTAATGTGCATCACTTAACACTTGCTTACACTGAACCGCATTTGCCATTTTGTCTCCCAGTCCCCCAGTTTGGAGAAATGTTTTTGGAGTTCCTCACAATCCATTGTGGATTTCACTACCATATATTGTTTAGTGTCACCTGCAAATTTGGCCACTTTGCTGGTCACCCCAACTTCTAGATCATTTATGAACAAGTTAAGGAGCACTGGTCCCAGTACTGGTCTCTGGGATACTCCAATTCCTACCTTCCTCCATTGTGAAAACTGTCCATTTATTCCTACTCTCTGTTTCCTGTCCTTCAACCATTTACCGATCCACACATGAACCTGTCCCCTTATTCCATGACTGCTAAGTTTACTCAAGAGCCATTGGTGGTGAACTTTATCAAAAGCTTTTTGGAAGTCCAAGTATACTATGTCAACCAGATCATCTTCATCCACATGCCTGTTGACACTCTCAAAGAACTCCAAAAGGTTAGTGAGGAAAGACCTTCCCTTGCAGAAGTAATGCTCATTCTCCTTCAGCAAGGCCTTTTCTTCTATATGCTTAACAATTTTATCCTTACGTATGCTTTCCATCTTACATGGAAGGAAGTAAACCTGAACATCTCTGAGTGGACAGAACAGGATCTAGCTGCAGGCAAACGTGGATTAAAACCTAACTAGCTTAACCCGCGCAGAGCATCTGCGTGCTAGTACTTGATTGCTCCCCTCACTCCCTGTCACAGCCCCCTTCAAGTCAGAGATCTCTTCACCCTCAGCTGAGCTGCACTCCTGCTCCTCCTCCTCCATCCAGTTGCTTCCATTCCCCTCACCCCTCCTGGTCACTCCTCCATCCCTTTACTCCACCCCCTCACCCCACTTGATCACAGCTGCAGCATTGCTGCCACCTGTTGGCCAAGTTGCAGCCCCCTATCCCAAGAAGCCTCCCCACCCTCACCCCATTCCTGCTCCTCCCCACAGCAGCAGCAGCGGTTGACTGGGCCCTTCCTCGCTGCTGCCATCGCCACGGCTGCTCGTCCCCCTCCACTTCAGTGCTAGAACTCTTGCACGCTCTACAGCATCTGTGCGTTAGTATTTGACTGCTCCCCTTACCTCAGAGATCTTCCCACCCTCACCTGAGCCGCACTCCTGCTCCTCCTCCTCCATCCCGTTGCTTCCATCCCCCTCACCCTTCTTGGTCGTGGTGGCAGCATTACTGCCGCCTATTGGCCAAGCTGCAGCCCCCTATCCCCAGAGACCTCCCCACTGTTTGAAGTTAAGGACTTTGTGCTGTCTCTTGTCTCAGACAGTGGAGGACCGACTAGTGAGTCAGAGGACTAGAGGGTCAAGACATTGGTCATCCCTTCTCTACTGCTCTGACACTATCCCTTTTGAAATGTAGATTGGTACTCTTAGGGATTAACTTCCTCCCTCTTTTCCCTACCTGTCCTTCTACCTTGCAACATGGCAAGCTCCACTCCCTGCACCATGTGTGCAGAGAAGATGCAGAATCCATCTGCATCCAGCTAGCTAGCTAGATTAGAGATCCTAACTCCTCACTTTCCTATCTAGAATGGAATTCCTTAATAAATGCCTTATATATTGATTTGAAACTATGAATTGGCTCCAAGTTACTTTACTCTCAGCATGACTAAGTAAATTCCGCTGCGTTGTGCCTCTGTGCACTCTGCTATAATGAAAAAGGGATTCTCTCATCCTCTATAATAAAACCCTTCAGCGTGATCCTGTGCCTGTCTTCGGCCCGTGTCTTTCTCGGCCGTTCTGGGCATACGCAGAGCGCATGCCCAGAACGACAGTGAAAGATACGGCCGTCCAGACACAGGCGGCCATGTTTTTAAGCGGCAGGGGGACCGGGGAAAAGTGAAGCAGCAGCTGGGGAACTGGGAGGGCTGAGCCGGCAGCGGGGGAACCGGGAGGGCTGTGAGAGTAGCCGCTCTCTCACTTGAAGCCACCAGTCAACCCCGCCGCCCCCCCACCTAATTAAGGGCCAAATCGGCCCAAACAATTGCCGCCGCCGCCGACCGCCGGCGTCCTTTGCACCCAAACCGCCAGTTCGGGCAGAGGCTTTGCAGAGAGAGGAGCTCTGTTTGTGAGCTTCTCTCTCCTTCTCAGATTATGGACCTTGATCGCCTGACTGACACGGGCCGAAGAAGGGGGTGAGCAGGACTCGGGCAGCTGGGCGGGTCGGCGGCGGCGGCAGTTGTTTGGGCCAATTTGGCCCTTTATCAGGTGGGGGGGGTGGAGGAAGAAGGAATAAAGGGGGGGGGGAATCTAGTGCCCGTTATTATAACGGGCTGAAAAATACTAGTCAAAGATAATTCCCAACACCCACCTTCACCTGAACCCCGCTCCGGCTCCCCTCTCCTGCAGCAGCAGCAGTGGTTGACCGGGCCATTCCTCACTGTTTCTGCCACCATGGCCACTAGTTCCCCTCAGGCTGCTGACCAGCCCGGGCCCATCCCTTGCCTACCTGCCTGCGACCATGGTCTCGGTAGCCCCAAACAGCAGCAGTGGTAGACTGAGCCCTTCCTTGCTGCTAGTCTATATATATAATTCTCCTAGGTGTGCCTTGGAATGTGCGTCCCGGCGCCCAGCTGATTGGCTGGGTGGCGGAGGCGCCTGATTGGTTGGGGCGCACCCAAGAGAATTGGCCGGGCGAGACTGTGGAGGCAAGGCAGAAGCACCTGATTGGGCAGTGGGGATTCCATATGCAGATAGGGAGAAGGAGGCAGATAGCAGCCATGGCAGCACTAGCAGCAAGGAAGGGCCCAGTCTACCACTGCCATTGGCTGCTATCTGCCTCCTTCTCCCTATCTGCATATGGAATCCCCACTGCCCAATCAGGTGCTTCTGCCTTGCCTCCACAGCCCTGCCCGGCCAATTCTCCTGGGTGCGGCCCAACCAATCAGGTGCCTCCGCCACCCAGCCAATCAGCTGGGCGCCGGGACGCACATTCCAAGGCACACCCAGGAGAATTATATATATAGATGCTCATCCTTCTTTGTTACACTGGAGTGTGGGAGCGTCTAAGACCTGACCCGTTCCTATGCCACAGCCGTAAGCTTGTGTTTAAGCGGTATAATTTCAGACTTCCAAATAGGATCTCATATAACTGAATGCTGTTCCTCCATACCAAAACAAACAAACAAACAAACATCTGAATAGGAAAGTGGGGGTCAGAAGGTGGTTTCTAGTCTACAGAGCAGCTGATTTCTTTGGCATCAGCCACCCTGGGTCTTTCTGCTGCACCTCTGGCTGAAGGCAAGAGCCTGGTCCCTGTCAACTGCCAAGGAAGGACCAGAAGGTTGCCATACCGTACATAACCTCACTTTCTCTCCTAACTGTGGATTTTAACTATATGCTGCTTTGGAAACCAATCCCGGTTCGAAAGCAGGAAACAACCAGTAATGTCTCTCTCGCTTTATTTGTCGGGTCGGGGGGTGTTTTGTGGGTGTTGGGGAAAACAGATATAAGCCCAGTCCTTTGCAGTCTGAAGTTGTATAGCCAGCTTTACCAGTTCCACGAGCATTAGTTCTGAGAACCAGTTTGTGGCTTACCTAAACCCACCACTCAACTGGCTTCATACTCTGCAGGAACCGGAAGCCGGGCCTCTCACATCTTGACCCGTTCATTCACATTTGGGAAAGAAAAAGCAGGCCTTTCACTTCTTGGCCTGAACAAACCCAGCCTGAAAGATGGAAATGTACATTCATAAAAACATCGCTTCCCCCTTCTGAGGAGCAGAGGCGTCTGCAGAGGTCCACCTAGGTAATTTTGGACCCTGGACCTAAAGGCCTTTGTAGGCCTGGTTTGTGTACAAACCACATCACCCAGGACAGTCTAAAGAGGATTTGGGGAGCTACCTAACGGAGGAGCAGGGAAATGAATAGCAAGCCAAATGTTGCTGATTTGAATCCCTGCTGGAAATGTTTCCAGACTATGGGAAACACCTATATTGGGCAGCAGCGATATAGGAAGATGCTGAAAGGCATCGTCTTATACTGCGTGGGAGGAGGCAATGGTAAATCCCTCCTGTATTCTACCAAAGACAACCACACCACAGGGCTCTGTGGTCGTCAAGAGTCGACACTCACTCGACAGCACACTTTACCTTTAGCGGGCGTGTGTGGAGGCCCTGGACTTCGGCCCGAAGTCCAGGGGTAAAAGCACCTCTGGGCCGCCGCTGCGGAGCCTCCCAAGCAGTAGAGGCCGCTGCGGAGCCAGGGACACTCACCGGCTGACTTGAGACGGGAAGGGCCTGGCTGAGACGGAGGAGGCGTGGCTGAGGCGGGACTTTCCCCGTTATCTTTATCGCGGCCTTGCGTGTCCTGCCCTGCTTTCCGCGTGCTCTTGAAACTAGCCGCCTCCTTCCGTGCCACTAGGGAAGCCCGGTGGCTTTGGGTCCCTTCGCTCTTCCAATGGCGACTCCCGGGGCTGAGGAAGATGCTTTTGGCCGCTACCGCTCCCCTCTTGTCTCGCGTTACGCCAGCCCTGATATGGCCTTTAACTTCAGCGAGAGGAAGAAGTTCGGCACCTGGCGGCGACTTTGGCTCTACCTGGCTCAGGCTGAGAAGGTGAGTGTCGGCGCCTCGCTCCTGTCAGCCCGCCCGCCCGTCAAGTGGTGGGGAGGAGGAGGTGGTGGTAGCGGCCGCTCTTTCTTTCTCTCTCCCTTGACCGAGCCTGCTTAACTCGGCTTCCTAGACGCAACGGGGGCCCATCTCCCTTTATAAATATAGATGCGCTGAAGTGGAATGTTCTCCTCACCTCTGCCTCTGCTTGACATACCTGGTTACATTCCTTCTTTCACACAACGATTAAAAGGACAGGGATTCTGCCCTGTGTTTTCTCTCCTATTAATAATCATCTTCTCCACCTAATCCCTTAGTTATTAGAAGAACCCCACTCTGCTTGTTAGTTCTCTTTGTGCACCTATAGAAACTTGAAATATCGCTTCCCATGCTTGGTTCAAGCTGCTTTCCTTCATGCCTCCTGTTTCTCCTCTTAGAACTAAGGAACTTAAGCTATTTTCTTCACACGTGAACTTCTGCTGCATTTCAAGGAATGCAGCACATCTGCGTGCCCCATGCTACTGTGTTTTTCTCCCTTCCTTTGTCTGGAGTGTATGCCTCATATTGACAAAATGTCGTGGCTGTTATTCATATTTATTTGTGAGAAGACTGAATGATATATGTTAAGGGAGACCCTATGCAGAGACGCCCTATCCTGAAGTTCACAAACTCAAGTTGCATTGTTTTTTGCAATATTGGTATTCCCTCTGTGATGAAGGGATATTGTGGCACCGTAAAAACACAGGAGTGTTCAGCATCAATAGCCACTAGGATCTGGAGCTCTGCAAGTAACTTCATGAATTTGTATTTACATTGTAATGCAATTTAACTGAATGTGAATTGAGTTAATGTGTTACATACAGTTCTTCATTCCTGACAGGGATCTAAGATACTTCTTATAGGATTGTTCCTCGAAAAGTTCCGTCTAATTCTTGTTTAATTTTTCAGTAAGTGTCTGTACAAGGGATACTTCAGACTATCAGAACCAGAGAGCCAGCATGGTGTAGTGGACTAGGGAAACCCCCACTCAAATTCCCACTCAGCCATTAAACTCTGGGTGACTCTGAGCCAGTCAATTCTCTCTCGGCTTAACCTACCTCACAGGGTTGTTGTGAGGAAAATGTAACCATGTACACCATTCTGGGCTCCTTGGAGGGAGAACAAGATATAAAAATAAAATAAATAAATTACATACAACTGTACGATACAAATGATATACAACCATTCAGTTATTCTTTTGTTATCTAATTACCAAATGCTGATTCTGTTCTTGTATAGTGTTATCTTTATCATTCAATAATCTGTTTGCATATTATAAAGCTAATAAAGTTTTCAGAACAGAAAGAAGATATCTGCATACCTTGCCTGCATATGCTTCGGATGAGAAGAGTAACAGTATGGGTGGTGGTTGGGGTATGAGTGAAGTGTCGCCAGCAGTGTTCCCTCTAACAGGGATTCCCAAATGTTGTTGACTACAACTCCCAGAACCCACAGCTGCAATGGCTTTTGTTTGGGGATTATAGGAGTTGTAGTCAACAACATCTGGGAATCTCTGTTAGAGGGAACACTGGTCCCCAGCTGCATGTTTAATTTGGGATGTGGTGAGGGGAAGAAGAATCAACTAAGTCTGACCCTCATGCTTTCTCCCTTTGGCAGAACTACTCACCCAAAGAAGCAAAGTGACTTGGAAACAATTGTCAATTTTTATGCTGCCCATTTCCTGCGTTTTCTGAAATGGTTTCAAGTGACCTTTCCTATTACTTCTAAGAGTTGGGAGAGGGAAGTATATACACGTCTGTGATGTCCATCAACATAAATTAGGAAGAGCAGCCTTGACATGCTAGCATTTCCAAATAAAGTAGAAAAAGTTTAAGCAAACAGATTTCAGAGCTGTTAGATACTGTATCTTGATAATGGTTGATCAACACTGAAGTTTGCATTTTGTGACTTGTCTGTGTCGCACATCTCCAGCAGCTCTTGCTCTTTGCTGCCTGTGTTCTGAATAATGTTTACAAGGTCACTAGAGTGGTATGTTGCAAATGTGTACATTTCACTCTATTCAATATATCTGACGTCAAGGAGGGAGTAGCAAATCTTGTAATACGTTGGTTACACAATTCTCCTGCACCACCGTCTAAATTGTACTTAGACACTGGATGGGTTTTCAGGTCACGTTTTATATGCCCCATTGCTAAATCAGCAAAGAAGAGACAGACCCGGGCTATCAACACTTTATGGCATGAGTTCTGCTTTGCAAACAGGTTTTGTAAGACAAAAGTAAACAAAGTGGATGTTGATCTTGTTAGCAAATGTTAAATTCATTTCCAACCATAGTGAAATCAGTCTTTTGCCCAAAAATCTTTAGTTTCCTTTATTGTAAAGTTGTCTGTCCTAGGTGGCCAAATCTCTGCTAGAGATGTCTCAATGAAAATGAGAAGCTTGGGATTCCTTTGTGATCCAGGTTGTGGCCCACCGATTTAAGGTGATCCATAGACAAACTAGCCCTGGAGATTGTTTTGCTGCCTGTACACCTTTTCCAGAACATGCTGAAGCTCCGCATATATTGTTTTGTTTAAATACTGTGCCATATATTCTGTGTTTCAATATTAATTTAATCATAAGGTCTGCCTCAGACAAAAAGTTTACAGGTCTGCAAGTAATGTCTATGGAGCTTGAAATAAAGATGGGTGTAGGTGTAGCATCTCAGCATACTGAAGTCTAGATGAAATACTGGGAATACAAGGTATCCCAGGAAAATCATAGGCATTTTAGGACAGGGATATAAAGAGAGTACACCCAGACTGATGCATTCAGCCGAGTGCTCAAATTTCAGAGGAGCCAAAGGAAGTCAGATCTGCTCATCAGTTTTGCTGGCTACTTTAGCTACTGTTTATGACGTTAACAGGAGCCATGAATTGGCTAAAATTAGAAGTGGGGCTTAATTAGCAACCCACCACCACCATTCTTCCCGCCCCCACCAATAATTCAAGAACTACCTCCGCTCATTCCCTAACCCTGATTGTGTTTCAACACTGTACAGTTCTCATGCACCTGCTGCCATGGTTCCCTCTTAAATTGTGCTGTGTTTCTGGATTGGAAAAGACAGTAGGGTGCAATTCATATGGCATCCCAGCATTGAATATGGGGAACAGGCATGTTGGATAATGCAGTGGAACTGGTGGATTAGAGCTAGAGTTAGACAAGTTGAGCAAGAAGTTAGGCAGCCATTTTGCTCAAATATTATTTCCAATGCTTCATTAATTATCATACTTGCTAACTAACATTTTGCTCAGTTAGCATGGGATTAAGTATGATAATTAGCAAAGAAGCACCTTTTAAAAGTGGCGATTCTCTTTATTTAGCAGGGGAGAGCAACTGGCCCTGTCCAAGCACAGCATCCCTCCAGTGGCTGTTGTTGATGTCTATCTTATGGTTTTTTTTAAAGATTGTGAGCCCTTTGGGGCAGGGAGCCCTTCTCTCTCTCTCGGAACTTTTGTTGAAATGCAGTGTATAAGTATTAGTCGTCATCATCCTTCAGTCCATAACCTTATTAGAGGAAGGATGACAGGAGGATTCTTAAGGAAAAGAGGGAGGAAGCTGAAAATACAAGGGACAGGAGGAGGATTTGAGGGGGGAAATCTTCCTCCTGTTGAGAGGAAGAATGGACAGGCAAAGGAGTTCTGAAAGCAAAAAGAGCAGGGAGTAACAATGATGTTGACAGTGGGAATCCCTAGTACATTTTGGAATTGTAATATCTATTGTATTATTTTATCAGGAACATAGGAAGCTGCCTTATACCAAGTCAGACCATTGGTCTGTCTTGCTCAGTATTGTCTATACAGACTGGCAGCGGCTTCTCCAAGGACTAGCAGCAGGAGTCTCTTTGGCCCTATCTTAGAGATGCCAGGGAGGGAACGTGGAACCTTCTGCATGCAAGCAGGCAGGTGCTCTTCCCAGAGCAGCCGCTCCCCTAAGGGGAATATCTTATAGTGCTCACATGTAGTCTCCCATTCAAATTCAACCAGGGCAGACCCTGCTTAGCAAAGGGGACAATTCATGTTTGCTGCCATAAGACCAGCTCTCCTCCCTCTGTCTGTGGTATCTGAATAGAACCATGTTTTCAGAAAGCACAGCACATGTTATTGTAACGCATGCTCTAGTGTGAGAAGGGAGACTGTTATTTTTATCTGGATGTTCACATTCCTTAGAAGTTGCAACCCTGTGATCATGCTCTTCAGCTGGAAATGAAGAGACAGTCACACAGTGCACCTGTTTTGTTCTCTCAAGGCTCTGTCAGATTGTTAGCAAAGATGATCACCAATAGTTTCTCCCTTCAGTCGGTCATTTGATATATTTCCAGTCAGGTGGATCATATCCAGTGAAGAGTAAATAATGGGCTGCATCCAAACTGAGTTAGTCATGAATAAGCACCACTGAAATAATGAGTCAATTTAGTCACGACTAACTTCAGTCCCATTAATTTCCATGAGACTTAGTCTGGATGCTGCCTAACATGTATACAGGGATGGATCCAGCAGGAAGTAATGGAAGTGGGGGCAGCAATTTAAAAAATATGAATAATTTTCCATATAGTATATAACTTTTCCCCATATGCAAATGTTTCATTTTAAAAGACAACTGCAGAAAAAAGAATATTCTAATACTATTTAAATGGGTCTACTCTAAACAGGACTAATATCAGGTACAATCAGGGCTTGGGAAATGCACTCGTCTGCTCGTCCATGACAAATGCAAAACGAGCCTGATAAGTGGAAATGTTGGCTGTCAGTGCCGAGAATTTGCTCCCTGTACTACTACAGCCAATGTGTGGTGCTCCTCCTGGTTGCAGGGGGGACAGGGAGCATTCCTGGTCCTTCTCTCTCCCACTTCTGCTCATTTAAGCAGTGGTATTTCCCCAGGAGGAATACCTCCGCTTTAGTGGCCATCAGGGCGGGGGAAGAAGCACAGTGATGTGAACCAGCCCCACCAAGCGGGATTGGTTCCCCCCACTACCGCACTTCTTTCCTGTCACCAGCTTATTCCCCCGCCAACAAGTGGAGAGGAGCAGGCAGGGGAGTGAAATGCAGTTGTCGCAACCAGCCCTAACAAGTGGGAAGGATTCCTCCCCAGTTGCTGGGGTTGGTTCCTGCCGCTGTGCTTCCTCCTGGAGGAATGTCCCTGCTTAGGTAAGCAGCAGTGTGGGAGGGGGAAAAGAAGGGACAGGGGACACACCTCTCCACTTGCTGTGGCTTTTAGTGTTGCCGCCACACTTTCCCCCTGCCGCCTGGGCCTGCCAAAGCAGCAGCTAGCATTCCTCACCACTTGCAGGTGAGAGGTACCCAACATTGCTCTGCTTGTTTCTCCCCACACTACCCATTGCTCTAGTTTCTTCTTCCTTGGCTTCCTCCCTCCCACTCCTGCTGTCTTGATTCTCCAGGAGGAGAAAAAGAGGGGAGTGTGGCAGGAGGAGGATTATCTGCAGGTCAGTATGTTCAGAATTTCTTTTAAAAAAATAACAATTTCAACCTTTCCCTGAGCATATTTTGAAGTGAAAGGTAAGTGCATTCCACTAATATAGTGGCAGGGTTGCCCATGTAAAACTTGGTATCTGTGGCTAAGTGGGAAGCATGTTGTTTAGATTTTCTTCTAAAAATGCAAAACAAAAAATTCAACCTTTCCCTGAACAATAGTGCTGTTGGGCCATATGTGTGTAGATAGATATAGAGAGCTTGTAACACTCACTCACTCACTCACACTCACTCACTCACTTTACTTCTGAATAAGGTCAGTTGCAGACATGAGCTTTATTCAGACATTATATTGTACAAGTTTACAGATGTCTGCACATTTGTGCATGTTTGTGTGAATGACTGTGGATTTTGCATGCAGAAAACCTCAGCCTGTGGCTTTTCCAACTAAAAAGATTACAGGACCCAGCAAGTGCAGATTAGACTTTTAGGATCTCTCTGCAGAGGCCTGCCTAGATCATGGGTTCTCAGACTTGGAGCCCCAGCCGCTGCTGGACTACAGCTTCTTACACAGCCCAAATACAGGTGAAACTCGGAAAATTAGAATATCGTGCAAAAGTCCATTAATTTCAGTAATGCAAATTAAAAGGTGAAACTGATATATGAGACAGACGCATTACATGCAAAGCGAGATAAGTCAAGCCTTAATTTGTTATAATTGTGATGATCATGGCGTACAGCTCATGAAAACCCCAAATCCACAATCCCAGAACATTAGAATATTACATGGAACCAAGAAGACAAGGATTGTAGAATAGAACAATATCGGACCTCCGAAAAGTATACAGTGTACTGTGCTTGATTGGCCAGCAAACTCGCCTGACCTGACCCCATAGAGAATCTATGGGGCATTGCCAAGAGAAGGATGAGAGACATGAGACCAAACAATGCAGAAGAGCTGAAGGCCGCTAATGAAGCATCCTGGTCTTCCATAACACCTCATCAGTGCCACAGGCTGATAGCATCCATGCCACGCCGCATTGAGGCAGTAATTGCTGCAAAAGGGGCCCAAACCAAGTACTGAATACATATGCATGCTTATACTTTGCAGAGGTCCGATATTGTTCTATTTACAATCCTTGTTTTATTGGTTTCATGTAATATTCTAATTTTCTGGGATTGTGGATTTGGGGTTCTCATGAGCTGTACGCCATGATCATCACAATTATAACAAATTAAGGTTTGACTTATCTCGCTTTGCATGTAATGCGTCTGTCTCATATATCAGTTTCACCTTTTAATTTGCATTACTGAAATTAATGGACTTTTGCATGATATTCTAATTTTCCGAGTTTCACCTGTAGCCTTTGGCCATTGAGGCTGGGGATGACTGATGGGAAATGTAGCAGTTCAGCAGTAGGCAGGACCCCAAATTTGAGAACCCAGGTCCCAGATGGCTATGTGTCTTTCTCAGCAATAGAGTCGGAGTTCTCTTGTTTGTAGTTCAACAACATCTGAAGACCCAACTCCCATCATCCCTTTGACCTTCGGTTATTGTGGCTGGGGATGATGGGAGTTGTAGTCCAACAACATCTGGAGCCTCAGCCTTTGGCCTTTCAGTCTTAAAGAAGGAGTCTCTAGAGCATTTTCCTTATGAGGCAAGGCTACAACACCTAGGGCTTTTTAGTTTAGAAATAAGACTGTGGGGAGATATGATAGAGAGATCTATAAAATCATGCATGTTGTGGAGAAAGTTGATGGAGATAAATTTATCTCCCTCTCACATAATTCTAGAATTAGGGGTCATCCCATGAAATTGATTGCCAAGAAATTTAGGTCCAACAAACGGAAGTACTTTTTCACACAATGCAAAATCAACTTGTGGAATTATCTTCCACAGGATGTGGTGGCAGCCAATAACATGGATGGATTTAAGAAGGGTTTGAATAACTTCGTGGAGGAGAGGTCTATCATCGGCTACTAGTCTGAGGGCTGTAGGCCACCTCCAGCCTCAGAGGCAGGATGCCTCTGAGTACCAGTTGCAGGGGAGTAACTGCAGGAGAGAGGGCATGGCCTCAGCTCCAGCCTGTGAGCTTCCCAGTGGCATCTGGTGGGCCACTGTGTGAAACAGGATGCTGGACTAGATGGGCCTTGGGCCTGATCCATCAAGACTGTTCTTATATTCTTTGAGTCTGTAGACACAAGAACCTTATCTGCAGATCTTTATTTCCCAAGTAGAGACACACCATCCTGATTCGTCTTAAGAATAAGCTGCAGGATCAGCAGCCCTGGGCACCTGAGAAGAAGAGTGATATATAGAAAAAATGCCAAATTCAGAAAGAGAAATGACAAAATAATTGTTGATATTGTTAAATGACTGTAGTATGAAAGTATAGAAAATGACTTACAAAGGCAAAAAACCCAAAACTGAACAAAAATGGACACAAGCAGCCCGAAATAAAATATTTCCATTCCAGCTCCACCTGAATCGCATCATTGGCTCATTCAGAACAGACATGCCCTTTTCCTTTCAGGGTGTGTGGGGGCAACATTGCTCTCTGCTTAAAGAACAACACCATGATCACCAGAGCACACAGGAACTCCCTGAGTCTCCCCCAGTTACTCAAACATACATAGTCATACACTCTCTCTCTCTCTCTCCTTCTCCCTGACCCACCACAGGTTTAGTCAAACAAGGAAGCTAATAGAGAGCCAATCAGCTAGCCCCTGGGACTTGAGGAAGGAGAAGAATAGTCAGCCCAGGACTGCCCTCCCCCCGCCCCCACAAATGGAGATCGAAAGGAAGGATCAATGATGGACCCACCCAGAGGCAGGAGTTTCTTCACTCTCCTGCTGCATCTTTTCTCCCTCTCAAGGATTTTACAGGGACTGGATCCATCCCTGCGTGTATATATTATTTGCTTTGCTTTTTATATAAGCCCTCTTCCCTCTTTAAGCCATATCCAATTGTGTTAGGGTTGCCATATTCTGGCTCTCTAATTTGCATGTTATGTAAACTGGCTGAAAAATAATTTCTGAGCAGAATAGTGACTGTACATTTTGCTCCATAACTCAATTTCTACAAGAGCTAGAACTTAGCTTTTAAAAAAATGAAATCTAGAATCTGGGTAGGCTAAGCAAGCTGGCTGAGATGCTTAAAATCTGGGTGAAAGCTAGAATTTGGGGGGACATGGCAACTCTAAATTATATCAAACTGGAGTACCAATAAAAAGTATCCAAGGCCCTTAGGTTCTGAAGAGTAGCAGTGGTGTGTTATACAAATGATGCAGGGGCCAAGCATATATTTCTGAACCTTTGAGATATTTCAAAAAGAGCAAAGAAATTGCGATGCAGAATTTAATCGATCGCAGTCGTTTTCCAGCATAGTCATTTTCAAATAGTATAAAACAATCACAGCGTGTTGACTACTCGTTTCAAACGTTGGAAAAATTCATTGTATTTCAGTGTAACTTAGTACGGCTAGGTGGTCCTTCAAGCCTGAGACTCCAGTCTGTAGACTCCCCACCCCTGCCTTTCCAGTGTTCTCTTTTCATAGTGTTTGAGATAACACAGAAGAATTGAATGTACTGCGTGTACTGGGGAGGTAATGAAAATAATTTACATGAGAGAGCCAGTGTGATTGCCTTTCTAGGACTGGGGAGACCCAAGTTCAAATCCCCACTCAGCCATGAAGCTCACTGGATGACTTTAGGCCAGTCACTCTCTGTTCAGCCTTACACTACTGCAGAGGGTTGTTATAAGGATAAAAGAGAGTGTAAGAACTACGTCTGCAGCCCTGGGCACCTGAGAAGAAGAGTGATATATAGAAAAAAATGCCAAATTCAGAAAGAGAAATGACAAAGTAATTTTTGAGATTGTTAAGTTACTGTAGTATGAACGTATAGGAAATGACTTACAAACATGATTGCATACAAATATTCCACTAATTCAGTAGACTAACCACGTTGAAACTCTATATTTCAGCTTTGGTTGTTAAGATTTTTTTAAAAATTGATTTTCTGAAGTATAAACTGGGCCTTCTTATGAATCAAAAATTATGTCTTACAAGACATAAATGCATGAGGTACTTCAACCATAAGAATAAAATCTCAGGGGAGTTTTGTGTGTGTGAACTGAGTGGTGTTTGTGATTTTATGTGTGTTTGGCCTCCTGGAATCGGGGACCATACATTGGTTAACTTCAGGTGTGTTTTTTTCTTGTAGTCACTGGGCCTACCCATCACAGATGAGCAAATACAGGAAATGGAAGCAAATCTGGACAACATAGATTTCAAAATGGCAGCAGAGGAGGAGAAGCGGTTGCGTCATGATGTAATGGCTCATGTACATACATTTGCCCACTGCTGTCCAAAGGCTGCAGGAATAATTCACCTTGGAGCAACTTCCTGCTATGTGGGGGATAATACGGTAATTGTTCTCCATATAGCTGGTTTTAATCAATTTGGATTTCATTTTGGGAATTTATTTATTTATTTTGTTCTGCCCTGATAGCTTGATCTAGTAACAACCATTAAGGGGGAAAGTACTAAAAACATATAAAAACCCAACTAGTTAGGAAGCTTTAATTCCTATTTGCTCCACTCAAGTTCAAACTTTAAAGGGTACAGAGCTCCTCATTGCTTCTGTAACCTACAGCGATACAGATGCAGAGTATTGTTGTCTTGTGCTCTGATTAAGAATGTAATCTGTTTTTCTTCCATTATCAATCAGCTGTGTCTGTTAAATCTTACTTGTACCAGTTATCTTGCTTAAAGTAAGTTCTGGTCAGGAGAGCTAGATTAAAAAAGAACCGTGATGTGTGGTGGCTATGCCTAACTGGTGGTGGCTATGCCTAACTATGTTGTTGTCTCACTAACACTATTCTGATACATACCAAATATGAACTTACAGTTGTTGTATGGAATATCTATCTCCCTTAGTAGGATTTTTAAAAATGTATTAAATATAGCCAAGATAGGATCCTAAGTCATTTCTTTAGAATCTAAAATGTCCAGTGTGGACTGCAAGAAATATGTATTTTGTTGTTTCAGAAACTAGACAGATAAATATCTACAGCTCTGGTCAGTAAGCTACTAGTTCACTGGGTAGGCTGTTACAAGAAGTGAAATAGCACGGGATGGTGGGTGAGTCCCTTAACCAGTGTTCCCTCCAAGGTGTGCAGATATGCGCACACACAAGGTTTTTTTAATGTCCTCAGTTAAATTTAGATCCCGCTCAGGTTGAGTCAGGAAGGCCCCACTCTGCATGTACGTGTGCACACACTGCCATGATATTGCCGCCCAGAACAAAACTCATTACACACACAGATGAAAAAAATTAAGAGGGAACACTGCCCTTAATCTTTCCCTGCCTACAAATTCTGTTTCCCCCGTTGTCTCTTTCTCCCTACCATTTTTACCTCTAGGCTGCCAATTGGAGGACCTAGCAGTATGCCTGATAATGCCAAATTTAGTCCAGGGACTTCCAGTTGCTGACCCCAATGTAGAGTCTAGATGTTTATCTGCATGTGTCTTTTTAAAAGAAAGTGTGTTGCCATTTCTCTACAATACACGCTTGTCAAGCTTACTGTTTTTAAACTGGATTTACTATAGAGTACTTTGCTGTACCAGACCTGCACTCTGACTTCTGTGTTCTGACCATGACTTATTAAAGCCTTACACTACTACTGATCCTAGGCTGTAGATCAGTGATCAAGTGGGGGCCACTTTGGTAAAAACAAAACATACACACACAAAAACCCTCCAGCATGAGAGCCATTTCCCACTGTACTGACCTCCACACAGTGCTGCACTTTGCCCAGTGCCAGTGGGGGAGCCTTTAAAGAGAAATAAGGCACATACATAGAGTGCTGAGAAGTGTCGTCTTCCTTCCCAGTGCTGTTCCCATTGAGTTCTGTGAGGAAAGCACTGGGAAGGACTACACCACCCAGAGCTGTGTACTCCTTCCAAGATGACTGGGGCTTGAGACTATTTAATTTCCCTTAAAAGAACCCCACCAGCTCCGGGTAAAGTGCAGCACTGTGCAGTCAGAAGGGTCACCTCTGCAGAGACTTGCGTTTTGGGAGTTTTTTAAATTGGTAAATGTATGCAAATGTGTTAAATAAATTTATACAAATGTGTTAAATAAATTAAATAAATAAATAAAGGTGCCAGTGAGCTGTGTAGAGTATTTAGCTTTGACTGAAGCCTCACCCAGGCCTAATACACGTTTAGTCAGGGTGCCACACTTAGGGTTGATGGGAGCCAGGGGCGTAACTACCATTAGGCAAGGGGAGGCAGCTGCCTGGGGGCCCCCACGCCTCGAGGGGCCCCCCAGAGGCAAGTCACATGACTCCCCAACAGCTGCAGAGCTTGGGTGCAGTGGAAAAGCCAACCCCAAGTTCGGAGCAAAGTCAGCATGCGTGCAGCAAAGTCCTTGTCTGCAGAAGCAACTTTGAACAGGGAGCGCTCTTCCCCATGGGAGGGTGGAGGGACGGGGTTAAAGTGAGGGAGTGGAGTTTTCTAGAGAAGCTGGCATAATGGGGATGTGAGTGTGAGTGCACTATATATTGTGAAGTGTGTGTGTATCAGTGAGGGGCCCATTTTAAAATTTTGTCTCTGGGCCCACTCCAGCCTTGTTACGCCCCTGATGGGAGCTGCCACTGGCTTTGGGGCCTTGCACCGGAGAACACTGCTCTAGAATAGTCTGGTATTCTTGTTCTGAATGTGATTATCTAGGAGATGAATGAGGAGGAGAAATTGTTATGAATTCCAAGTATGGTTTTGAGTTAGTCTTGTGCCTCTGTGGGGGCACCAGAGCACTAGCCCCCAGACCTTGGGGACCTGGTGCAATCCTCCAAGATCCAGGGGGAGCCTCCAAATAGCTGGGGACAGTGGCCTCCCACCCCGCTAAAGCGCTGCTTTTTAAAAAAAACTTAGAACTTAAAGTTTTTTTAAAAAACTTTAAAAAAACCACAAGGAGTGGCTGCAGGGTGGGGTGGAGGGAGCAGTCCTTCACCCTTCTCCCCTGTTCCCCGGCAGCGGTGGGGTGGGAGCAGGAGTGATGCTGCACCTATCCATTCAGGCCAGCATCTTTAAGCAAATGCGAGACGCACCTGTGCAGTTGAGAGATCGTCGCAAGCCCGTGATGTCACCAAACAGATTGGTGCAGAGAAATCCTAAAAAAGCAAGCATGCTGCATAGCAAAATGTTCAAAATCTCTAGGATATGTAACTTCTAGTACATGTAAAGTAAAGTTGTGCCGTCCAGTCGGTGTTGACTCCTGGCGACCACAGAGCCCTGTGGTTGTCTTTGGTAGAATACAGGAGGGTTTTACCATTGCCTCCTCTCGCGCAGTATGAGATGATGCCTTTCAGCATCTTCTTATATTGCTGTTGCCCGATATAGGTGTTTCCAGTTGGGATTCAGACCAGCAACCTCTTGCTCCCTAGGCAAGTTACTTCCCCACTGTGCCATGAGGAAATGGTAAATGTATAATCTCCTTCAGCTCTCTGCATCCTGCCTTCTTTATTTTTTATAAATATTTATATCCCAGCTTTCCATTTTCATTCAAATGGCAGCTTCTGTATATGTAATCACTAAATAACTATTGTTTGTTAATATTGTATTTATGATCTCCCAGAGACGTGAGTTTGGGTGGCATAGAAATATGTTAAATAAATACAGTATTAACAAACAATAGTAATAAATAATTACAAAACAGCAATTAAAATCCATCACTAGGTAGCGATCCAACTATCATTAGTTGCTTTTCCATAGCGCTCACCTTTCTGGTGGTATAGTAGTGATGCTAATCTCTTTGTGGCACATGTTAATTTGAAACTGACAAAGAGCAACGCTTGTGCACAGCAAGTAGCTTGGTACAAACAATTTTAGCTACATCCATGTGTCTTTGTGGAAGCTGCAGCGCTTACTTAAAATAAAGTGTGAGCAATGTGTTATTGAATAAAATTATATCTGAACGGAATATTCCTCTTTCCATACAGGACTTGATAGTTATTCGAGATGGATTCAATCTGTTGCTTCCCAAGGTGAGATGCAGAGTTTCATAGTTGCACATGCTGCTGATTTCCTGAGGCTGTTTGCCAAAGTTGGGGGGAAGGTTGAGTGGGAGGTTGCCCCCTTTCCACAGTCGGGGCTGGCAAGACACATGCGATGGGAGAACAGACATCTTGCAAGGTCATCTGATCATTTGCAAGTGATTGCTCCACTTTCTGTGGAGGTGATATAGAAGTGTGAAGGTCTATCTTCCAGTGTTTTATATTATTTTGGATGTCTCAAATCTGTAGAGATTGAAAGAAAGAAAAGTCACCAATATTGGCTACTATTCTAGACTGATAGTGGTCTGACCCACAAAGCACCTGAAATGGAAGCCTGCTTTATGAATATGATGGATATTTATATACCGCTTTTCAACCAAAGTTCCCAAAGTGGTTTGCATGGATATAAATAAATAAATAAATAAAATACAGTACATTTAAATTTAATTATACCCTTTGGGTATAGGGCAGGCTAGAAATGTAAATAATAAATAAATGGATTCCTGTCCCCAACAGGCTCACAATCTAAAAAAGAAACATAAGATAGACACCAGCAACAGCTGCTGGAGGGATGCTGTGCTGGGGATGATAGGGCCAGTTGCTCTCCCCCTGCTAAATAAAGAGAATCACCACTTTAAAAGGTACCGCTCTGCTCAGTTAGCAGGGGATACCAATTCAGTGTTGATACCTATTTTGTAGAGCTTCACATAGAACAAAATTAACACATTCAGACACAAAAAATATCTTCTTATGGTTTTAAAATAGCTCAGATTAGATGCATTATTTTATTCTCTCCCGTCACCCCTGTTCACACATAAGTATCTGACAGATGTTCCAGCAGGGCACTTTGAACTTGACTGAAGCTTCTCTTCCATCCTGTGGCTTCCTTCATTTTTATGTTTGTTTTTTCCCCACCCACCCCCCAACCTTTCAATATTTCTACATGCTTGCTAGCTCGCCAGGGTGATTAGTCGACTGGCAGACTTTGCTGAGAAGTATGCTAACTTGCCCACCTTGGGCTTCACTCACTACCAGTAAGTAATTTACAGATGTATTCATGTAAAAATTTGTTGACCTTCCTACCCCTCATGTCTTTAAGCCTGCCTCATATCAGTGGACTTTCACTGCCTGTTTGCACAACTAAGCTTAGTAGTTAAATTATAGGGTTGCACTTAAGGAAGTGTCTGCCTGTGAGTCTCTCTCTCTCTCTCTCTCTCTCTCTCTCTCTCTCTCTCTCTCTCTCTCACAGCATACTCATATAGTATGGATAACATGCCTGCATCCTTAAACATACATAGGCCTTAGCCCACTAAGGGTTCTCATAGTAACATAGGAAGCTGTCTTATGCTGAGTCAAACTATTGGTCCATTTAGCTCAGTATTGTCTGCCCAGACTGGCAGTAGCTTCTCCAAGGTTAGAGGCAGGAGTCTTCCTTAGCCCTATCTGGAGATGCCAGGAGCATGGACATTGGCATTTAAAGATACAGATGTGTCATCCATATTTATGCTTTTGAGGGAAACACAGATTTAACTCCTATGTGCCCACAATAGTTATCTCGCTTTATCAAGTATAATTAAGGACAGTAAAAGATGGTGCTTTTCTGAAGCTTGTTAAATGAGTGAAGTGGTCATTCTAATCAAGGCTGATTAGTCTGCAATAAAAGGCACAGATTAATGTGATTGTGAGAGTGCATCCATAAATGTGTTTCTGGAGAAATGGGAAAGCATGCTGTGGTTGTGGTGTGTGTTCATTTCTCCCCAAGAATAATTTAATGTGTAAATTTGAAAATGACAACTTTACTGGCAGTAATTGAACGCAAAGATGTGCGAGTTCTGTATTAATTGACTTAGATTAAAAGTCATTCTCTAGAAGTCAATTTTCTCTGTTGCTGCTGCAAATCAGGAAAAGGAGTCACCTTTTCTCTCGGCTTTGAACAATAGACTTTGAGCTAAACGTGGCTTTTCTATCATCTGGATAGAACAGCAGGAATTTCCTGGTAAATAAGATATTATTTTGTAAATCATTCCTAAAAAAAGTGGGGACATTAAATAATTCTAGCGCAACTTAGAATCTGGGTGTATATATAGGAAATTGCCTTATACCAAGTCAGACCTCTGGTTCATCTAGGACACTCCTGTCTAGGCTGATAGGCTCTGCAGGATTTTAGACATTATCTTTCCCAGCCCTACCTGGAGATGTATAACTTCAGCTTTGGGTTCTTGTTTGTTGTTTAAATAAAAACATAACCTTTTTATTCTTCGTGACTTTCGTAACTTCTCTACAGCTGAATTGAGTCAGAAACTCTTTTCTCATTATGTAACATGATTTTGGCTTACTGGGTAGAGGTTGTAGCCAAGAGTTGTCAGGATTGCAGCAGAGCCCATGCACTTTACTGCAATTGCATCCAGGGTCACACTGAGCAAGACTAGATCAGAAATGCTAGGATTTGACTTTGGCTGTAGATCTTGGGCCCTTTTCCCTCCTCCTGAGTGGCTTGGGCGACTTTGCAGCTGAGCCATTGGGCCAGGGATGATGGGAGTGATAGTCCAACAACTTCTGGGCATCAAGTTTGAGAACTCCTGCCTTAGTTTTGTTTTACTTTTCATATGTGAGCTTTTTTTAGATCGGCTTAGTCTTGCATAGTTTTTTAAAAATTAAAATTCCTGTGGTCCACTATTATATTAAATATATAAAGCAAGAGTGTGTCCTCAAGATCTCTCTGAAGCATTATGGCATAATCAACCTGCATTGCATGTTCCCAGGCATGCTAAGGTGTGCCTTGAAAGATCAAGGCCCTCTTAGTTCAGTATCATTTGCAAGAATCCCACAAACTGCAAAGTGGTCCACTAAAAATTGGCCAGTGACCCACCCTAGGAGGTAGCCATGGTTGTCTACTACTAACTACTACTACTAAATAATAATAATAATAATAATTCAATTTATAGACCGCCCTTCCAAAAATGGCTCAGGGTGGTTTACACAGAGAAATAATAAATAGATAAGATGGACCCCTGTCCCCAAAGGGCTCACAATCTAAAAAGAAAGACAAGATAGACACCAGCAACAGCCACTGGAGGTACTGTGCTGGGGGTGGATAGGGCCAGTGACTCTCCCCCTGCTAAATAAAGAGAATCACCACATTAAAAGGTGCCTCTTTGCCCAGTTAGCAGGGGTTACCAAGTTAGCAGGGGTTATTACCCACCCCTGTCTTTAGCAATGTAAGTAGTCTAGCTCAAAATATAGAACACGCATGCTAGCTTTCTTTGCTTTTGTTTCTAACATTTATATCCTGCTTTTCAGAGCGGTGAACATGGTTATGTTTATCCTCACAACAACTCTGTGATGTAGGTTAGGCTGGGCGATACACGACTGGCCCAAAGTCACACAGTAAGTTTAGTGGTTGAATGGTGATTCGAACTCAGGTCTTCCCAATCCTAGTCCAACACTCTTAACCATTACACTGTGCTGACTCTCACTATGTTGGAAGCTCATTAATCAAATATTGGCTTGGCATATAAAACTACAATTATCATGTTAGGACTCTTATAGGCCATGTTGATGTAAAATGTTTATCAATGAACCGAGAGTCAATCACTTTTTCCTATGGAGATTCTGAAAATAGTTTCTTAGTAATGCTTCCTAAGCAGCAAGAATAATCGCTTTGATAACATGCATGAAGACTGGTGGACTTGTCCTTAACTGACTTTCTGTTTGGTACTTTTAGGCCTGCACAGCTAACAACTGTAGGTAAACGTTGTTGCCTGTGGATCCAGGATCTGTGCATGGACCTCCACAATTTTGAACGGGCACGAGATGAGCTGAGATTTCGTGGTGTGAAGGGCACCACTGGCACTCAGGCCAGCTTCTTGCAGCTCTTTGAAGGAGATCATGACAAAGTAAGTATTCCAAGCAAAGGTAATTTTGAATGACAGTTAGCAAACTTTGAGAACAAAATGATTATAGGCTACCTTTTGATTCAAAACTTTTTCATTCAAGAATATTTTTTTTTTAAGTTGCAAAATTAAAACAGCATCTAAAAGCTGTCTTAGAATTCAGCAGCAGGTTTTAAAAACCTGCAAGCATTTGTCATAATAGGACAATAAGAATATCTTAAAGGGTTGCTTTGACCCAAAGGCCAGCAGGGGAAAAGACAGATGAACATCCTTCAGGTGTGTTCTAGGATAAAATTTGCATGGGGCCTCAAAAGAGCTGTTTCCTGAAAAAACCAGGCAGCAAGAGAGAGATTTGGCAATATAGTGATTGTATCAACAAAATGCTTGTGCTCAGAATGATGAGAGAAGTGGGAATTTATGTGGCATGGTCCTTATTCCCACTTCGGTCATTGCATTCTGAGGTTCCTGTCTATATTTTTTCCCCTGAGGTGGAGGAGCTGGACAGGCTGGTGACTGCAAAAGCAGGATTTAAGCGGTATGTAACAAACTTTCCCCCTTGCCTTAGCACTTAACATGATGCTAAGTGAGATATTTTTAAAGTGAGCCTGTGTTCCATTGTGTATGAATTTAGATTCTGCTCTGCAATTAACATTCCTTCTTCTGGAACTGTTAAGACCTATTATGAAAGAATAATATGTGATGTAGCTTTGCAATGGAACTCACGCCCATCTTGGTGGTGCTTTTCAACCTTGCTCTTGCATGGCTTCCCCCTTTTTCCCCCCTGCTGCCCTACTATATGCTAACCTTAGCCATATGGATGATTTTTCTAGATGGTTTCAAGCTAATATATTAAAGACATCCAGAAGCAAATAAATTTTAATGTAAACCGCCCTGAGCCTTTTGGGAGGGCGGTATAAAAGTTTTAATAATAAATAATTAATAAAATAAATGCAGTTGATGTTGTAGGACAAGGGTAGGCAACCTTGACTCTCCAGCTGTTGCTGAACTACAACTCCCATCATCCTTATCTGCAATAAAGTGTTCAGCAACAGCTGGAAAGCCAAGGTTGCCTATCCCTGCTGTAAGATACACATACATTGCTGCATACTCACTCAGCTTTGTTCATGGGACTTACTGAACATCATGATCTTTGTGTTTGGTTCCAGGGCTTATATTGTCACAGGGCAGACCTACAGTCGCAAAGTGGATATTGAAGTCCTGTCTGTTCTGGCCAGTCTAGGAGCATCCATACATAAGGTAAGGCCTACTTCATACTCGAAGGCACAGATGAGAGCAAAAAAGTCTCCAGAAGATACACACACAAGGCTAATGTTTCATGTGGGCAGTTCTTGCTTTCAAAAACCCACGCCTCATTCAGACTTCTTACTTTTCTCCTGATTCTCTAGCTTGTATTTGTCCAATATGCTCAGTACCTAGACTAGAGGATATTTGTTGAATTACAGATGGATACAAAAGTAATAGTAAGCTCTTTAGGAAATCTTAGAAATAAAATACCAAGTCAAATGCTAAACTAACTGGTAGCAGTGGAGTTGCTGACCTGTTCACTATAAATGTGTTTGGTTTTTTTTAAAAAATTAAAATTAATAAAGTTCTTTAGGATTACTGTTCCTGCTTGGAACAAATATCTATGATTTCTTCATCCTACAGTTATTCTCTGTGGTTTTGCTGTAAAATAATTTGTAAATTCTTTGGGAGAAGCATTCCCCACCACCACCCCTGGATTAGTAAGATGCTATCAATTTCATGTAAAATACTTGATAATTCTGTGCATCTCCCTTCTCTTTCAGACATTCTCCTACAGAATGTAGGAGTCCTAGAGAACTCCCATTCATTTATACTTCAATAGTAGCTCTTAGTTGCAAATGAGAAATGTTCAGAGTTCATATGGTGGTGTCATTAGAGTTGGACTAAATCACCACTCAGTCATGAAACTCCCTGGGTGACCTTGGACTAGTTACCATCTCCCAGCATAACCTATCTCAGAAAACTGTGAGGATAAAGTATGAGGGGAACCATATACACTGCACTGAGGTTCTTGGAAGTAGAGCAGGTTAAACATATAACAAATAATATGAGATGACTAAAGTAGCCTGTACAAATGTGTGTCATTTTTGAAAGGCACTGTTTCATAACATTTTTTCTATTTGTTGCTTGATCATTAAATCAATGTACATGGCAACTTAACATGCAATGAAATCCTATGCATGTCTACCTTGCATTCAGTGGTGCTTACTCCCATTGACTGTGCAAAGGATTGCAGCACTAATCTTGAAACATGTTTAATGTCCTGCTTCAGTTCAGTACAGGTTCTCTTATGTACCTCACTCAGAATGGCTTCCCCATTCATTTCAAACTGGGAGCCAATATGCATTGGGATTCCCCATGCATGCACGCACACATATGTACATACGTGTGTGTGTGTGTGTGAGAGAGAGAGAGAGAGAGAGAGAGAGAGAGAATGAGAATGTGTACACATGCATGGATTGAATTTTTGCAATTGGCTTTTGTGTACATTGTTTAAATAACTGAACTTGCTATCTTAATTATGATTCCTCTCTAATGAAAATGGTGGCACAAGTTATACTTCATGTGCCAGTATCGAATAACAGTCAGTTTTGTACAAAGATATCGTCTTGTTAATATCAATTCCTCATTCTTATCAGCTTTGTTCATTTAACTACTTTTGTTGCTATTTTAAATACATTTCTTTACTGAAAGAGTTTCATTCTTCTTCTTTCTTGCTGCTGCTACAGTTTCTTCTGGCACGTTTGTCAGAACGTTGATACTGCATTCTTGATATTGCAACATTGATATTTCATTCTTCAGTCAGTCCTTTCAAATAATTCAGAAGTATTGCACTATAGGATCCATACACCAATATTTTTCTTGTTATGCCATTGGATATAGTTTTCCTGCAGGGTCTTGCACATCAATTTTGAAGTTAATTAGTAGACCAGATCCATATATTTTTAGGGATGTTCATATTCAGCATTTTCTGAACTGATGAGATATGAGAGATTGTTCCATTATTTCTTTGTTAATAGACTTCCTCCTTCTAAAATGAATGGGGACATATGTAGATGAAATGAATTATTTTTTTGTAATTATTAGTAATTTAAACCAGTTCCCAAATTAATGCAGTATAGAAACTGTGAACTGACTCATGTTGTTTTTCCTCTAGATATGTACTGATATTCGCCTTTTGGCCAACCTCAAAGAAATAGAGGAACCTTTTGAGAAAGATCAAATTGGTAAGTAGTGAGAGTGAGCACACGTTTTTTGATCTGTTCTTTTTTTTTTTTTTTAATAACTTGCATTTATCATCCAGCCCTTCCTTTTACTAGTGCATATATTTTGGCCATATTTTAAGTTGGTCTGTCTTTGACTGAAGCTCTTTATAGACCAAATAGGATAATTAAAAATGAAATAAAAATGGAACTTTGTCTAAGCAAGTCTCAGAAGATCTATAAAGTAATTTACATCCCACCCCTTTTATATAAAATATTAATGCAGAGAAGATGAATACATATAACTTCTACTGAAACTGAATGGAACACTTGAGTCAATGTCTAAATCTATTCTTCCTGCAACAAGTTTTTGTAAGCTGACTAAAACTATGACTCCTGAGAAAGCAATTTAATGGGCCGGCTCAGGCAGAGTGTCAAACCATAGTTGGGTGGTGTGAGGATGAGCCTTCAAGTAAACTTGGAGTCATGCAGTCTCTCCTTTACTTGTGCTTGGCAGTTCCCTCCCTCCTTTTGTAGTTTGAGGCAGACTATAGTTTATTATTTATTTATTTTATTACATTTATATCCAGCTCTTCCGAGGAGCTCAGAGCAGTGTATGGTGGTTATTTTTATCCTCACAACAACCCTGTGAGATAGGTTAGGCTGAGAGATACACGACTGGCCCATAGTCACCCAGTGAGTTTCATGGTTGAATTGGGATTTGAACTCGGCTCTTCCCGGTCCTAGTCCAACACTCTATCCACTACGCTATGCTGGCTCTAGTTTGCCATTCATCCAAACCATTATTGTGCAAACTATTATTTGCACTTGTTCTGCAAACCATAATCGGAAACCATGGTTCAGTCTTGGTTTGCAAGGAAAGCACAAACAATCGTTGGAGTCCGACAAAATGACAAACTATGGTTTGCCTCAAACCAGGAAAGGAGGGGGAGAATTGCTGTGCACAAGAATGGAAGGAAGGAGCAAGTGAGCCCAACGTACCAGATCATGGCTTGGTGTTGCACCTGAACCAGCTGATATATCAGATAATCCTGGATTTAAAATACTAAGAATTGTACAAAAATTTCTGTGACGAAGGCAGTCAATACATTGAACTAAGGGCTTGGAAGTAGTCTCGCTGCTACACTTGCATAAGCCATAGTTTCCAAACTAGAATTCAAAGTAGATAAATATTTACCATTAATGTAGTCATACTGGCAACCTTTGAAAATTTCACACACATTTCTGTGCTGTCTGTTCAAAATTCCTATGCACTGATCAGAATTACGCTTGGCAAAAACTTAATTACCTTAGACAATGAGAGAGAAGAATAGTACACTGTGTTAACAAACTTGGTAGCTTTTTATTGTATCACCTTACTTCACTGTCACATATATCTTCCTCTCATACGCCCCCGCCCACCATTGTACAGGTTCAAGTGCCATGGCTTACAAACGGAATCCCATGCGTTCAGAACGTTGTTGCAGTTTAGCTCGCCACCTCATGGTTCTGGTCCTGGACCCCCTCCAGACTGCTTCTGTGCAATGGTTTGAGCGCACTTTGGATGATAGTGCAAACAGGTATGTTCATTTCAGCAGGTATGTCATTTCTGGATCTGGACACGGAGTAAAGAGCTTCTAGATATATCTTGAAGTTAGAGGAAGAAACTAGTTACAAAAAACTAGGGAGGTGCATGGAACTGGTTCTGTGCACTTCCGGGAGGACGGCGGGGGTTGCTTTAAGGGGCAGGGAAGGCGCTGCCTACCTGCCAGCCCCCGCCCTGACACTTTTGTCCAACCGGCGCTCTTCCAAAAAGTGGGCAAATGGCCAACGTGCATGCACGTGCATGCCATGTACACGTGTTGGCCATTTGTGTGGTGACGCGTCTAGCTGCAAGGAGGTACGCTGCAGCCCCGCAAGCCCACTTTTTGGAAGAGCGCCAGTGGGGGGGAAGTGTCAGGGCAGGGGCTGGCAGGTAGGCAGAGCCTTCCCTGCCCCTTAAAGCAATTCCCCTGCCCCCTATGAACCGATTTGACAGCCGGTTTCTGGACCTGGTTCGGTGCTCCTAGAATAGAGCGCCAAATGGTTCCGTGTACATCCCTTTTGAAAGAACAAGCCCATATGATTGTGATCTGTGCAGTTCCCTAAAAGCTAACCGCAATTATTTAGAAGTAAAACTCTTTGGTTTCAGTGGAGCCTGACCTGTGATCATGTAAGCTAAATAGGCTGGCTTATGATCACAGTCTTAGGTCAGGGTCAAATGTTGTGGTAAAATTAGGCTTAG
Organism: Hemicordylus capensis; assembly: GCF_027244095.1. Lineage (NCBI taxonomy): Eukaryota > Metazoa > Chordata > Lepidosauria > Squamata > Cordylidae > Hemicordylus > Hemicordylus capensis. Next base: position 215,017,268 of record NC_069661.1, on the reverse strand, counting down.
CATTACTATTGTCCTCTGTGCATGAGGGAAAGGTGTTTTTTGAACCAGGACCATTTCTGATCCTGGTTCAAAAAACAGATTTGCTGTTGTGTTCAAACCCGCCCAGTCACACTTGTTTTAACTATTGGAAGGTGGGGTGCGCCTAACAAGCCAAGATTTATTTATTTTATTTATCCGATTTCTATACTGCCCATCCAAAAATGGCTCAGGGTGGTTTACATAGAGAAATAATAAATAATTAAGATGGATCCCTGTCCCCAAAGGGCTCACAATCTAAAAAGAAACACAAGATAGACACCAGCAACAGTCCCCGGAGGTACTGTGCTGGGGGTGGATAGGGCCAGTTACTCTCCCCCTGCTAAATAAAGAGAATCACCACATTGAAAGATGCCTCTTTGCCAGGTTAGCAGGGGAATGTTAAATCAGATTCAAGTTGCACACCTCTCCTCCTCACACAGAAACTCAAGGATCATGATTGTGATGCTAAACCATTATTTAGTATGACAACCGAAGACTTTACGTAGAAGCAACTTTGGCATGTTACATAAAGCAGCATTTTAAAGTGAAACTACCAGTTCTGAGTTGCAGTCCCTGGTTATACCTTTATCGAGAAATATAATAAAATTTTGCTGAAGATCTCATGATTCACAAAGTGACAAGTACCTAAAGACATCATTGAAGAACCCAATTCCTTCAAGGCTAGTACCAACAAAATATTCCTTCAAAACCCTGCTGGTGGGGAAAATAAGAATCACAAGCAAATGAATGAGGAGTAATCAGTACTGAGCTGTTAGAACTTCCCTTTCTGTGGGAATGATGCATTTCTTTTCTTATCCTAGTACTCCTTTGTAACTTTTTCTCACAGGCGTGTATGTTTAGCAGAGGCCTTTCTCACTGCTGACATAATACTGAGCACCCTGCAAAATATCTCTGAAGGTCTTGTGGTGTACCCCAAGGTAAGAAGTACTAAAAGCAGAGGAAGCATGTAGTGCTCACTTCCCCCAAAGCAGTGGCTTTTGATCTTGTGTTCCTAGAGTTGCTTGGCAACTTATCAGGTCATCCTAGTTGAGAAGACCAGTAACGGCATACAAGCCATCTCCATTGTGGCCCAGGATCCTTTGCAGCTTAATTGCTACTGCAGCTGGTTTGGTATCTTTCTGGTTTGGTATTCGTCCAGTGGTTTGGTATTGGAGGAGAGCTGGTCTTGTAACAAGCATGACTTGTCCCATTAGTTAAGCAGGGTCTGCCCTGGTTGCATATGAAAGGGAGACTGCATGTGAGCACTGTAAGATATTCCCCTTAGGGGATGGAGCCGCTCTGGGAAGAGCATCTGCACACTTGCCTGCAGAAGGTTCCAAATTCCCTCCCTGGCATCTCCAAGATAGGGCTGAGAGAGACTCCTGCCGGTAACCTTGGAGAAGCTGCTGCCAGTCTGTGAAGACAATACTGAGCTAGATGGACCACTGGTCTGACTCAGTATATGGCAGTTTCCTATGTTCCTAAAGACCTATCTTCTTGGCTACCACTCCATCCACTATCTAACTTCTTTGCCATTCATAGCTGCTGGATGGAACTGAATATGTTGTAATTGATGTTGCATGACAGTGAGGACCAACAGGCCTGGCCAGCACTCCATGTCAACTAAACAACCTAAACACTTCCCAGAAAACTCTGCAGTATGCAGGGGATTCTTGGCAGACAAGTCAATATACAGGAAGTTCAGAAACCACTGTCCTAAACCATCCCCTCCACTTCCAGCACTGAATGTGCAGAAGGCTCTAAAAGCAATCTCATTCATATCTGTTCTTAAACTCCAGTTGACTGGGTAGTGGTGGTTTATATGGGCGGGGTGAGAGGTATGGGTACAGTTATCAAATGCCAGCATGAGGCCAACCATTATTGGGGATACTGTTTTTATGGGCTATTCTTGTGCCGATTGTGCACTACCAGCTACTACATGTGACTTGCTGACAGAATCAGCTGGTAGAAGAAAGTATGATGGTGATAGTATATGCAAGTAGCCAATGTGGAATGCCTATTAGTAGTGGGGGGGACTAATGATATACAGTATGTGCTTTGAGGTAAGCAATGGGAAGGGCACATGTGGGAAGGAGACGGAAATGTCGGAATTACCCATGAGGATTACTTCTGGTCATGGAAATGGCCAGTGGGAGGAATTTCGCTTTCAGAGAACTCTGGAAGTTCTACTGAGAGGAGGAGCTACTGTCTTAGGAAGATTCCCCAGATGAAGAATAAACTCAGCTACGAAACAAAAAACGAGCTCTGAACTAAAATACATTGGATTCTATTATGGCCTTAAGCAACAGAGAGACAGGGATGGAATAATCACCCCCAGGTTCTGAATATTCTAGATCTTCTGGCCTTCCTTATGCTGAAAGTACGGGTTTGGACCAGAGAGGTCTCTAGGCCTTCAGTACCTTTCATGAAGTATTCAAACAAAAACCTCTTAAATATTCAGCAGCTGTAAAAATAATATCAGCACCAGGGTTCAAGACATATTGATCTGCACTAAACTGATTTCTGAGTCATTAGGAAGAAGCTTTTAATAACTCTCATGGTAGAGCATAATTTGATAGAATAGTGAAAAGGATACTGAACAATATGCAGTCTAATAATAGACACTGAATTGTTCAAACCCATGTAAATTCTTATATCTGTCTCCTTTAGGTTATTGCAAGACGCATTCAACAAGAGTTGCCTTTCATGTCCACAGAAAATATTATCATGGCTATGGTGAAAACTGGGGGCAATCGCCAGGTATGTACCTAATTACAGGTTTCTTAATGAAGCTTGCACATTTATAGAATAAAGGGGGCTTTTTAAAAAAGCCAGTCTCTGACTTTTTACTCTTCTAGGCCTTTTAATCCTATTTTTCTGTATGTCCTCTTACTCTCCTTTTATTGTAAAGAAAGTGGAAAGACTGACATTTCAGTAAAATGAAATGTTTGGCCCTTACTGCAGAACCATCTGCTCTGGCTGAGAAGCATGCATAGGGACCGAGGGACCATGTTCTCTGCTTCACAGTGCAGTGTTTGCCATGCGGATTCTTAGTCTGCCTAATTTGGATCATTTAGTATTTTTGGACCAAGTGATACAGGTTACCTTACTAAAAGGGTAAGAAGTGATCCAAAGTATGCTATCTTCAAAACAAACAGTACTGTGCTACCAGACAGTAGAAGCCCATTTTAATCTTGTAGCTAATTCAGTGATAATCAAGAAAGAAAGGGTCATAAGAGAGATGTGAAGGAGGTCCTGTTCTTACTGATTAAATAAAAACTTTAACAATGTTGTCCATTTGTACTTCTGGTTCATGTATTCCCATCTGCTCAGATTAGACAGGAGAAATCGTGTTTCATCAGAATGTCAGAAAAGTAATAAAATGTTGCTAGCCCTTTAACTTCTTCCTCTCTCTCTCTCTCTTTAAATCATGGGATATGAAAATGAAGACTTTTAAAGCTTTTAATTTTCAGAGAGAGTGCATTTCAAGGTTCATCCCTTCACTCCATACTGGGGTGGGAGCTATGGGGAGAGAATTTCAGTTAATTTTGTTTTTAACATGTAATTCTGCCCCAGAAAAGAGACCAAAAATGGGAATCCCATGACAAGTTCTCTCCAACCTCTTCTGTAACATGTAGTGCTACCAACTTAACCCATTTCCTGTTTTCACTGGACTATGCATATCCCTTCCCTGTATAATTGGCTGCCATGAGCAAGGAAATGCACAGCATATGGCTATCAGGAAGTAGAGTAAACTATAGGACATGTTACAGATAGGGAGGGGGAGAACTTGACATGGGACTGTTGTTTCGGGAGACATTTGACTCTCGAGTGTATAACTTCAGCATTTCCCAAATGTCAGTTGTGCTTTCTCTGGGTAAGAGAGCCTTCAGTAGGTTCATTTTCACTTCCAATAAGAGTTCTGCTGGTAGGAATATATATGTGCTGTATTTTTGTTTATTTTTTTTTTCAGATAGGCCTGAAAAGTTTGTTGCATTGCTTCCTATTACTTGTTTCTTGTGCTCCAGTAGCACATCCAAAGCCACATAAATAACTGCCAAGCATCATGATTAGTGTTTAAGAAGGTGCCCTGCATTTATTGGCTACTTACAGTATTCCACAAAATACCAGGAAGGGGTGCCAAATCTCACAATAGAATGTGTCTAATTAAATAACAGTTATTCTGAATTTATTTAAATCGGGGGAATTGGGGCATGGGTCTTCAGTGAACTGCTCAGAGCCCTGAATTTCAGCAGCAGCCACCTTCCTCCATGACCTCTTCCGGCAAGGAAGCGCAGCAGTGGAGGCACCTGCACAGAATAGGAGAGAGAGCTCCTGGCCTCATCCAGATCTCTGCCGCTTCCACCTTCATAGGTGCTGTATTATAATATTAGAGACTTTAAAATATAATTATTGGGGAGGGGGGAATGATTGAGTTTAACTATCAAAACAGGGGCCGTGGATACGGGCCCTGGATCTTTTAAATACCTAGCAATGCCCCTGACTGAAATGCATATTGAAAGGAGAACTGAGGCACTGCAACAGCCCTGTCAAGCACAGGTCAAATGCTATCATTCATTCCCAGATGGTTTAACTCAGCAGTGTTTTTGAGGACTTTCTAAAGGACTGTGTGGTAAATGATCACGATTAGCATATTTCTTGGCTTACTAGTAATGTGGTACTCACTTCTGTTTTCTAGGATTGTCATGAGAAAATACGGGTATTGTCCCAGCAGGCAGCTGCTGTTGTAAAGCAAGAGGGGGGTGATAATGATCTCATTGCACGTATCCGTGCTGATCCCTACTTCAGCCCTATCCAAGGGCAGCTGGATACTCTTCTAGAACCCACATCCTTCACAGGGCGTGCTTCCCAGCAGGTGAGGACAGAAAGAACTGATGTCCACTGTAGTTCTCCTAAAGCTTGTAAGCTCTTCACTCACAACTGTTTCTTTTGTCTTCCCTTATACCCCATCTCAGTGGTACAAGTTCATCTGTTGCCCCTTTTATTTATGCCTTCTGCCGTGCTCTCCCCTGTGCCTGGACCAGACTTTACTCCTCCCCATTTAGTTAAATTGTTTCCCACATCTGTTGCTACCTAATTTTCCTCTAATCTGTTCCTGACTTTTTGTTCTAAATTGCCTGTATCCATCTTGTCTTATTGATTTAATGTAGATCGTAGTTCTCTAGACAGGATTACTGCCTGCTTTGGGTGCAGTGTGGTGCCAAGCACACTGATAGTCCTATGGAAGTGTTCTTTAACTTTAAGCAATCTGGGCAAAATTCCTGGCATAGCTCCCTTGCCTGAAAGAATTTCTGTATCTCTCCTCTTTCTTTAATTAATAAATGGCAGACTTGGGGAGATGACAAACGCATCTCCTTCATCTGTTCTCCTTTTAACACTCTTGCACAATCTAATCTATACCTTTCTTGGTTATTTAGAAGGGTACAAAACAGATGTTGGGCTAATAATTTAAGCAGTGGCATAGCGATGATGAGAGTGGCCCCTATTGCTGCTGCCCCTGCCACTCACGCTCTGCTCATATGCTGCTCAGGCAGCTTCCTTTTGCTGCACTGTGTTACAGTCTAATGATGTCACTGCACTGGCGTGAGCTGGCATCACAACATTATTGGACCACATCGCAGCCAGCCAAGGGAGGCAGGCCAGCAGGGGCAGGTGGTCAACCAGAAAGCAGCAGGCCCAGTGCCAGGCAGAGCACAGCAAAGTTGGGCACCCTGTGTCCAGGCAACCCAAGAGACAGAGTATGGAGGCATGTAGCGAGCCTCCTGCAGCCATCAAAGTTCCCACAAGCACCAGTGGCCCAGGGACAACCCACTTTGCTCCATTATAGCTACTCTATTGTGGATCAATGGGGATCAATTGATGCTAAAGGTTAATGAGTACTGGAGCCAGATTATTCTTATAACCTCCCCCCCCCGCCCCCGCTCTTGTCTTCCAAAACAGGTGGCAAGATTCCTGAAAGAAGAGGTCCGCCCAGTATTGATCCCATATCAGAGTAAGATGGGTCTGAAAATGGAACTTTCCCTTTGAAAAAGAGAGACTGCTTAGTTGGAGTATTGTTTAAAGGATAATAAAATATTTTCTGAAATGGTAATATCTGTACCTAAAGTATGGATTGGGTCTTATTTGGTTGTCCTTCTGAATTATTCAAGATGACTGTCCGAATATTTTTGTAGCCATTCTGGAAAATCGTAAAAGCACTTAAGACTTCTAGAAGAGAACATGCAGCTGAACTAAGGCTTGTCGTGGTATTGCAATGACAGTTTTCAGAGTTTCACACCCCAATCGGGGCTGGTGGGGGACACACCAAATGTTTTATTTATATAATGTATACCCTGCACTTTCCATTAAAAAATATTGCCAGGGATGCACTGGAATCATTAAAACAATTTAAAATTGTAAAACCACCAACGAATAATAAAACAAGAACAGATTACAACATAGCAGCTTGGCTAAACAAACTAATATTTAGGAACATAAGAAGCTGCCTTACACAGAGACAGGCCATTAGTCTATCTAGCTCAGTACTGTCTACACTGACTGCCAGCAACTCATCAAGGTTTCAGGCAGGAGTCTTTCCCAGCCTTACCTCAAGATTCTGGGGACTGAACCTGCGATCTTTTGGCATGCAAAGCAGATGTTTACCCACCGAGTTATGGACCCATCTCTAGAAGGCTGCAGTCTTCACCTGGCACCAAAAACACAAGTAGGTGCAAGCTTTCCTAGGAGAGCATTCCATAAACTGGGACGGCACAGCCAAAAAGGCCCTCTCAGCGGTTGCCACCTGTCTAACTTCAGAAGGCAAGGGTGGCCAGAGAAAAGCCTCTTGACAAAGAAGTTGATGTGTGGACACAGGTGCCTGTAGAAAAAGGCGATCTTTCATGTACAGAGGTCTCAAGCTGAATAGCTGGCTCTCCAGGTTTGTTGGACTACAACTTCTATCATCCCCAGTGTATTGCTGGGGATGTGGGGGGAATTGTCCATCAACAGTCACTTCCTACTGGTGGTGCAGTGGGAAGTGCTTGACTTAACAAGCAGAAGGTTGCCAGTTCAAATCCCCGCTGGTAGCAGTGATCCCTGCGTAGCAGTGATATAGGAAGATACTGAAAGGCATCATCTCATACTGCATGGGAGATGGCAATGGTAAACCCCTCTTGTATTCTACCAAAGAAACCCACAGGGCTCTGTGGGTGCTAGGAGATGAAATTGGCTTGACAGCACACTTTACTTTAAAAATTTGTAAAATCAACAAAATGGCAAATACAGTTCAATGTTAGCAAGTGTAAAGTGATGCACATTGGGACGAAAACCCCCAACTTCAAGTATATGCTGATGGGATCCGAGCTGTCGGTGACTGACCAGGAGAGAGATCTTGGGGTCGTGGTGGACAGCTTGTTGAAACTGTAGACTCAATGTGCGGCAGCTGTTTAAAAGGCAAATTCAATGCTAGGGATCATTAGAAAGGGGATTGAAAATAAAATGGCTAATATTATAATGCCCTTATACAAAACTACGGTGTGGCCACACTTGGAGTATTGTGTACAATTCTGGTCACCACCACATCTTAAAAAAGATATTGTTGAACTGGAAAAGGTGCAGAGAGGGCAACCAAGATGATCAGGGGCCTAGAGCACCTTTCTTATGAGGCAAGACTACAACACCTGAGGCTTTTTAGCTTAGAAAAAAGACTACTGTGGAGAGACCTGATAGAGGTCTACAAAATCATGCATGGTTTGGAGAATTTGGAGAGAGAGAAATTATTTTCCCTCTCACATAACACTAGAACCAGGGGTCACTCCATGAAATTGATTGCCAGGAGGTCTAGGACCAACAAACGGAAGTACTTTTTAACACAACACGTGATCCACTTGTGGAACTCTCTGCCACAGGATGTAGTGACAGCCAACAACCTGGATGGCTTTAAGAGGGGTTTGGATAACTTCATGGAGGAGAGGTCTATCAATGGCTACTAGTCGGAGGGCTGTGGTCCACCTCCAGTCTCAAAAGGCAGGATGGTTCTGAGAACCAGTTGCAGGGGAGAAATGGCAGAAGAGAGGGCACACCCTCAACTCCTGCTTGTGGCTTCCAGCAGCATCTGGTGGGCCACTGTGTGAAACAGGATGCTGGACTAGATGGGCCTGATCCAGCAGGTCTATTCTTATGTGAGCCTCAGAGTGGCTACAGCTGCTGTGTAGGCTAAAGATAAGCACCAGCACTTTGAATTATGCTCTGAAGCAGACTGGTGGCCTCTAAAGCTGTTTCAAAAATGAAGCAGTTTGCAATTGCAGTTGACAGCTAAAATGGGTAACTTTTAAATATGGTACAGTGTTCTTCTTCCCTGTACAGAATGTTTAGCTCAAAAGAGGAGTGGCTGAGACACACAAAGATATGAAGCCATTGTCTCCCTAGAATGAGCTACACTGAAATTAGAGAGGCTTCAAAGAATTTGTGCACACAAACAAGAGGGTTGCGCAAGATTTGTGAAGCTATTACCAAGTTAATTGTATAGTCCATGAAGAAGCAAGAGTAAAATGATCATGTTCCTGGTGAAGGTGTCTTTCTGAAAAGCCTGCCTTGCTATTTCATCCTTGGCTACTCATTGGTTCCTGAAGTAGAAACAGAAGATTAGACACAGAAAAGAACATTGCATCAAGGAAGGAAAAGTGATAGATGTTCAGCTGATAATCGGTTAGATTAATCTATTTAAAAACTTCATTTACAGTTATCTCCCCGATTAAGTAGGCATATTTTTAAAACGCGAATTATTTTTAACGCAAGCACTTGCAAGAGAATGCTTGCTGTGAAATATGCACCCATGTAGAAATTAAGAAAATCTGGAAAGATCTGAGAGACGGGCAGCATTTTCATAAAGGGCCTACGGCGCATGTCGGCGAAGCTAAATAAGACTGCACAGAGACCAAAAGGAAAGAAGAAAGGAACGGGGTTGGCCGTAGTCCTTCGTCATAACGAGAGGAAGGAAACGAGGCGAGAGGCTTAGAAGTATGTAGAGAGAGAAATCATAGACACACACGCAGCCCAGCTTCAGGGTTGGCTCTGAATTTTCTTGATACGCTATGAACGGGGGGAAGCGCCGATCGTCTGCTGCATTCAACTGGGCATTGGCTTTAAGAGGTAACGATTTAACAAGATTGCGAAACCTGAGATGTGTGTTTAGTAGTTTGGAGATCCAAAACAGCCGTTGATAAAAAGCGATCAGTTACCGGGGTGGCGGTGGAATTGTGACTTTCACTATAGCCTTTTCTGCCACTGCCTAATCACGTGACAACTACACCGAATTCATTTCATTACAAGGTTGGCTGCAATGAATTATTTTGTCTCAGATTTAGCTATAGCAGAGGAACAACACCAGCGGACTAAATTGCAGGGCTGTTTATAAAGCATTGTCTCAGCCTCAATCCTACCTCCAACCTGCGAAATTAACAACAGCCCCGTCCCTCCCCGATTCGAAAGTGGGGATATAAAAACAAAAACAAAAAAACAGTAGACTACGTTGTTATGAGCCATTTCCAGCCGGTAACTGCAGGTGTTTCGCCTGCAATATGGGGATAATGCAGAGCTGTGTTTGCCTTTGCAGCACCATTTTTTTAAAAATTAAGGAAGAAAAGTGAACTCTTGTCTTTGACTTCTGTTTTGGTGTTTGATGGGGGAATATAGTGCTATGTCACAATCACGTTGCTAAAAGCCCTTGGTTGTTTCCTATGGTCAGCTATCATTTTAAAACCAAGTCTGTGCCACACAGACTCTGGCGGCGGTGGGGGGGACAGAAAATCATGGCTTCTCAAGTTAATTGGTCCCGTCTCCAGACCATGAAATTCGTAGTCTAGATCTACAGAAATAGTTGCTTCGAAAAATCTTAGCGACTACAGTTCCCATGATGTGCTTCTCGGCTCCGGATGCCGCGCATGCGCCGTGGCGTAGGTACGCGCTGACAGGAACTGGCTGAGGGGAAGAAGTTGGAGCAGGCTGAAGCGAGGTGGGTGCTCGGAGGGAGCGGCGGCGAGGGGAGGGAAGCGGCGGCGGAGGTGGCGCCGGCGGCGGCAGGAGTGGGGTGCCCCTCGCCGAGATGGTGGGAGTGGGTAGAAAGCGAGGTGTGTGGGGTGGCGGCGCCTTTCCCTTGGGCCGGGCGGGCGGGGACCACCAAAGACTGGCAGACGTGACGGGGGGTCCCGGTTAGTTTGCGGGTCGGTGGGCGGAATGAGGGCCAGACCCCGCACCCCACCGCCAGCCCGAGAGAGGCTGAAGGTGGGGAGCGGGAGAGCAAGCAGGCGTCAGACCCGGCAAAGCAAGGGGCAAGCAGATGGCTGGACGGGCTGCCCAAGGTGGCTGGCTGCAGGTAGGAGAGCTGGAGGAGGCGGCGGCAGGGGAGACCGCGGGTCCCTGGGACATCCACTGGCCTTGAGGAGACTGGCGGGCTGAGGGGCGTGGATACGAATATTTACATACCGCTTTTTTAAACAAAAGTCCCCAAAGCGGTTTACGTAGAAATAAATAAATAAAATGGCTCCCTGTCCCCAAAGGGCTGAAAAAGAAACATAAGATAGACGCCAGCAACAGCCACTGACTGGAGGGATGCTGTGCTGGGGTTGGATAGGGCCAGCTGCTCTCCCCCTGCTCAATTCAGAGAATCGCCACCTTGAAAAGGTGCCTCTTGCTCAGTTAGCAGGGGACTGGCTGAGGAATCCCCATTCCTCTTCTCTCCCCAAATTAAGGCTGCTGCTGCTGCAGCACTCCTTTCTTTGCATGCTTACTTCCTGGGAGTAAGCCCCATTGAACACAGTGGGGCCTTACTTCCAGATAATGGTGTGTTAGGAGTGTGTGGTAAGTTCGGTTCTCTAGCTGAGTAGGGACAATATGCTAGAACCATAGTAGCGATATTGGGGGGGAGGGGGAGATGCGGTTGTTGGAACAAAGATGCAACTTTGTGTGTTGTCTAAATGGACAGGCGTGTTGTCTAAATGCAGACAAAATATATGAGATGTAGCCCCTGTCCTCCACAGAGGAGGAGGAAATGAGATCCCACAGAGAAGACTGATGATGGACACAGACAGGAAACATAAGTATCCTTGATCTTAAGTTGCATGTATCTTATAGTATGTGGTGGGAATGGGGCGGTGGGTGGAGAAGGTTGGAGACCAGGTGTAAGTAGGGACTTCTGCTCCTGTTGGTGGTAATGTAGGAAACCTGCTCTGAGTTTTCTACTATTGGAAGTCAGAGTAGGTGGACAATGGCCAGGAAGAGGGCCTTTTCAGTTATGGCACCCAGATTGTGGCATTTCCCTGCCAGAGAAGCTCACTGTAATATTGTTTAGGTACCAGGCGAATATGTTTTTATTTGTCCAAGTATTTCATCATGTGATATGATCTTGTTTTGTTCTGATGCACTCAGCTTTTACAATATTATGATGACTTATTGCTGATGATCTTGCTTTGTCTTGTGTTTTACTGTATTATTTTTGTGTGCCACCATGGTGGTTTTTCCTGAAGATGGCCTGTCAGTATTTTAAATAAATAATAAAACATGCTTCCCTGCCATTCTGCTATTTGAAAAATGTGTAACAAGGTTTGTATTACTGGGAGTATTATATATAAGGGAAGATAAAGATAGTTTGTCAGGGATGCCTCTATAAAAATCGGATTGTAAGAGAGACACTTGCTGCCTTCGCTGGAGCACACATCTGACCAGGTTTTTTTCATCTTCTTGATGTTGCTGTCAGATGTAATTAGACATAAAACATCCTGTAAATATCCCCCCTGCCTCTCTCATATCCTGCTACTGTATTCCTTCCCTAGTTCTGCTGTTTTCTATCTCTGTACATTCATTACTTCCTTCTGTAACATGTTCATGGCAAACATGAACATGTTACATATGAACAAATATGAGCCAGTGTGGTATAATGGTTAGAGTCTTGGACTAGGACTAGGGAGATCTCAGATTGTAATCCCTTTGGGGACAGGGGACCATCTTCTTGATGTATTTATTTATTTATTATGTAAACTGCTTTGAGAATTTTGTTAAAGAGTGGTATATAAATATCCGTAGTAGTAGTAGTTCAAATCCCCATTCAGCCATGAAACTCACTGGGTGACTCTGGGCCAGTCATGTATCTCTTGGTCTAACCTACCTCACAGGGTTGTTGTGAGGATAAACATAACCATGTACACCACTCTGGGCTCTTTGGAGGGAGAGTGAGATTTAAATGCAAAATAAATGAAATAAAATATTTATCTTAACTTTTTTAGAAGGGAGTGTGAAGAAGGAAGCTTATAATATTGTGTTAATATAACCAGATTATTTCGTGTTGGCACCATCTATGTAGCAAGATCCCATTTCCAAGCTAAAGCCTGGATTAGGAACTGCCCAAATGAATATACAATATATAGTATATATTGATGGTATAAGGCAGCTATCCATCACCCCCACCCCCAGTCCTTGAAAATTCCTGTTTACAAATACTTTCACCATCTACGGTTGCCTATAAGCATCTCCTTTTGTGTGCTACATTCATTGCCATCAATATGAGACCTCTCCAATCTCAATTCTGTTGCAGAGATTTAGCTTGAGATAGAGAACTGTGCCCATATGGTATGAATCCTAATCGATCTATTGAAAAATGTCCAGATCAAAAGAATTGAAGCTCACAAGTTAAAGGTCCACCTAAGTTTGGTTCCTAAGTTGTATTGATTCTGTGTGTCGCAGTGAAAGAGAGAAAGAGAAAGACAAGAGAAGCAAAACTAATACCGAGTGATATTGCAGATGGCAATCGCATTTTATGAAATGCTTAATCTGGAGGGATACTGATATTTTTTTCTACATCTCATTGAACATTTTCTTTTTATTCTATCTGATGACTCAGAGGTCCACACTGCAATGTTCTGACTCACTTTTTCAAAGCACTTGGATTTAATTGGATTTGTTCAGTGCCTGTTTTCTCGCATGCTCTCTGTTCATTTTTTTTTTTTGCATGTGGTAATTTTGTGTGTCTGTCAGACTCCTCTCTTTCCAGTTTTCTCCCCCCACCCCACTCTGTAATGCCTTCTGTTGTCCTTTGAGGTCTCTGAGTCAAATGACCAGTTATTTGGCCTTTTCAAGTATGTTTACTTGGGCCATTTCTACTGAGTTCAGTGTGACTTACTCCCAAGTAAGTATACACAGAACTGCAGCAGTTTTAGGCTGCAGTCCTATGTACACTTACTTGGGAGTTAGCCCACTTATTGAACCCAGTGGAACTATTGAGTAGCATGTGTAGGATCGGACTTCATGTGTGTTCTGCAGGTCTTGGGAGCCATTATCCACTATTACTATCTGCTTAGCCTTGGGTAGAAGTGAGTTTCAGGGATTTACAGAGAAAAAGAAACAAGTGTCTCTTGTAAAGTCCTTGTGCAAGAAAACATATACTGTATATGTAGAGAGTAAAATCCCCAGTGGAAATGTTCTAGAATAACTTCAGATTGCCACAATCATCTGTATAAGGTCATATGAGGAAGTTCTTCTGATGTGGTAGATGTTTGGTACTACTTACTTCCTAAGATGTAGAGGATAGTTGAATTTCAGTAGTTGCTTTGTTACATTAGATCTCAATACTTCAAAGCAATAGAGGACTGGTTTATAATACTCAAATATAGGGCTAGAAAACTCTCGTGAAACTGCGTTGGCACCTAGGTGCCTATAAACTTGTTCTGGCTCATAAAGGAAAGGAAAGGTTGTGCCGTTGAGTCGGTGTCAACTCCTGGTGACCACAGAGCCATGTGGTTTGCTTGGTAGAATACAGGAGTAGTAACCCCTGCTAACTGAGCAAAGAGACATCTTTTAAAAGTGACGATTCTCTTATATTTGTCAGGGGGAGAGCAACTGGCCCTATCCAACGCCAGCACACCGTCCCTCCAGTGGCTGTTGCTGGTGTCTACCTTATGTTTCCTTTTAGATTGTGAGGCCTTTGGAGACAGGGAACCATCTTATTTATGTATTTTTCCATGTAAACCGCTTTGAGAATTTTATTGAAGAGCGGTATATAAATTTTTGTAGTAGTAGTAATTTACCATTGCCTTCTTCCACGCAGTATTTATTTATTTATTTATTTATTGTTGGGTTTATATACCGCCTTTCATTAAAAACAATCTCAAGGCAGTTTACAAAAGTTAAAAAACATACAATAAAATGACAATAAAAATATTAAGCTAAAAATATAAAAACAAACCAAATTTAAAATCTATAAAATACAAGCATAAAAAACTATACACGAGTAAAAACACATAGAAGCAGCAATAAAAACAATCATGTAAAAGCCTGGATAAAAAGCCAAGATTTAACAAGCTTTCTAAAAACTATGATGGCGTCTGAAGAACAAATGGCCACTGGGAGAGCATTCCAAAGTCTGGGGGCAGCAACAGAGAAGGCCCTGTCCTGAGTGCACGACAGCTGAGCCTCCCTCATTGTCGGCACCCGGAGCAGAGCCCCCTCAGATGACCTCGTCAAGCAGGCAGCAACCCTTGAGAGCAGGCGGTCCCTCAGATACCCCGGGCCCAAACCATTAAGGGCTTTAAAGGTCAAAACCAGCACCTTGAATTGGACCCGGAAACGAACTGGCAGCCAGTGCAACTCTTTCAGAATGGGTGTGATGTGCACCCATTGGACAGCTCCGGATAAAACCGGAGGAAGAAAGGGACGCAGCTGGCGCACTAGCCGAAGCTGTGCAAAGGCACCCCTGGCCACCGCCTCCACCTGAGCTTACAAAAGCAGAGCTGGGTCCAGTAATACCCTCAAGCTGCGTACTTGCTCCTTCAAGGGGAGTGCAACCCCAGCCCCAGTATGAGATGATGCCTTTCAGCACCTTTCTATATCACTGCTGCCTGATATAGGAGTTTCCCAGAATATTGGAAACACACCAGCGGGGATTCAAACCAACAGCCTCCTGCTCTCTAAGCAGGTTGCTTTCCTGCTGCGCCATTAGGTGGCTCTCTGGCTCACATGAACTAGAAATATGTCTAGCAGTTCTATGCTGGTACAGGGACTACAAGATGTTGTCAAATCCTCTGTGATTGAAGAAAAACATATAATACCTTCAATTTGGCTTGTACACTCCAAAACTGGAATCTTTATTATTTCTTGTTTACACAGTCAGACAGGTGTTATTGACTGGTTTGTTTTATCCAGACATCGAGTCCTTCCCAAGGACCATTATTATTATTATTATTACTACTACTACATTTATATCCCGCTCTTCCTCCAAGGAGCCCAGAGCGGTGTACTACATACGTAAGTTTCTCTTTCACAACAACCCTGTGAAGTAGGCTAGGCTGAGAGAGAAGTGACTAGCCCAGAGTCACCCAGCTAGTCTTATGAAAGTCTTAATGCAGAAGGAGAAGGCAAGCATTTAAATTGTGATGGCTGAGTTTGCCTGCTGAAAAGGCAAGAATAATGTAAGATGTCAACAGTATTTACCTGAATCCAAGACTAGGTTTTTTCCAATTTTTTAAATATTAGAAATCAGGAGGTAATTGAAAACCCAGCCCCATTCCTTTTGAGTAAATGCAGGTATAACCTGTATTTAGCCTCTGCGTTTTAAGAGGGTCATCTTAAATTTAGGGTTGTCTTCAATTTGGGTAAATAGGGTAAATTTCAAGATTAACAATTTGCCAGTTTTGTTTTGATGCCAGTTTATCACACCAGGAATATGGAGGTTACGAAGCCCTTTCCTGTCTTGGAGATAGCCAGTGTGTAGTGAGCCAACTGCTTGACATGAGCTAAGAGATGAAATCCCCGCTCACCCACAGGCAGACTTGATGACATGATTTCCCCTCTGTCAGTGTCCCCTTAAACAGCTGTACAGAATCTCATATTTGCAGTTACTGCTAGTAACTGCTACATCGTTCTAAGCCCATGAAAAGCTTTGAGTCATCAAATCCAAACTGATCCTTCCTTACCCTAGCCCCTCTGGCTTATTGCTGCCATATTGCAGCACTGTATCATTTACTTTAACATATAGCTCATTCCTTAAGTTAACACTGTGTTCTGTATGGTGAGGAAGTCTCCTTCTAACCTCTGTTAAACCAACAGAGTGGAAGACATTTCTGACAAATTGGATAAAACAGATATAGGGAGTGGCCTTTATAGTTGGCACTATCGTCCCTTTTGCAATATGATACTTGCGTTTTTTATGAATGCCACGTGTCAGGTTGAACAATTTATATTGTTTGCATGGGCCTAGCTAACTCTAGGAAACATTTAAAGGCCTGGTGGAGATTGTTTACGTACCTTTCCTGAATCAGTTACTTCACACACCATAATAGGATCAGTTAGAAATCTTGATCCAATACTTTTTTAAAAGTTTCAGAGATAATACATTTCAATAAGCTGAGTGCCCATTGAAATAAAATACGCTTTAGTGCACATCTAAAAGCTAGAAAAGACAACTAGGAGGACCTCCCATGGAAGGATATTCCAGATTTACACTCATATCACCCATCTGTACATTAAACTCAAGCAAACTGTGGGGTAAACACACATAGGAATGTGTTTGCATTTGAACCTGACCAAACATTGATATCTACATTGGAGACCCTGCTCCGAATTTATTTGCTGATGGAGGTACAGTGGATGGATGTGAGGAATGGGGGTGTTTATATCATGGTGCCAAAACTCTGGAATACTCTTCTGAGGGAGGCCCACCTCTTGAAATTACATTGATAACCTTTAAAACATTTTTGCAATATTTTTCTGTCTCTTTGCCACTTGATATGTACGAATTCTGCATTGCTCTTGTGCAGAGTTAATATAATTGCATTATTAGATTTGTGCTTTGCATCCTTTGTAGCAATAATTAAACAAAGTAAGTGTACCAGTAGTGCAGAATCATATGCTGGTTCTTTTCACCCTCTTGTAGTTGTCCCTAACTATTTGAGAGAACCGGTGCTGCCCTGTTGCCTTTCATCAGTTGAGGTGAATGGCAAACAAGCCACCAGCCCTGCCCCCTGAGCTAGAGCTGGCACACTTGTGCTGACTTGCTCCCTGACTGCTCCCCTCTCCAGCCCTGGCCCTCACTTCACTGGCCATGACCCTGCTCCTCTTCCTCCTTGCTGGCCCCGCCTTCCAGGGCATGCTGCTGCTTCTTGTTGTAGGCCAGTAAGGCAAATGTGGATGGAGCTTGCATGCAGAGATGGCAGCTTTGCCCTCCAGCCTCTCTTCGTTGCCTCTGTTGTGAGAGCAGCAGCAGCTCCCTTTCTCTCTCCCCCCCACCACCAACATAAAACTTGTCTGCTTTGTCTGCTCCATTTTGGAAACAAAGCGAACAAGTTTGTTGCTGAAGGGGAGTAAGAGAGCGCTACTTATGCTTCTGCTACCAGTGCAGCAGAGGTAATAAGTTGTTAGTGGGTGAAACTGTCACCACTGTTCGCAAGCTCCATCCATGCTATCTCGCTGACCAACAGCACCAAGCAGCTGTGTGTCCTGGAAGGTGAGGCTGCTGAGGGAGTAAGAGGGGTAGCACTGGGGCCAATGAGGGGGGTGAGCCGCGAGGGAGAGAAAGTCAGGATATGGGGCAGTGGCAGCAAGCAGGTGTGGTGATGCCTGGGGTGGGGGAGTGGGGCAGGGTGCCTGAACCTTCTGCCTAAGACCATTGTTTCACCTGGCCTCATAGAGGAGCTGACCCTGGAGAGTATGGGTTGTTCTGGGCTTTTATTTGTCTGGCTGAACTACCATTACAGGAGTGCATTAAGGGATGCCTTAGCACATAGATAAGTAGAGACACCTTGACATTGGCATCCAGCAATCTCCGTGGATTTTAGTGTGGTGGCCTGGTATTTGTCCTTGCAGAGAACTGAGAGGAGGTGCCATAACACACTTTCTTGGGGATTTTTAGAGCTCTGAAAAGCAGTATACAATATTGCCTAGTTTAGAAAATTATCAAGATAATAGAGTGGCTTTGCTTGAGGAAGGAATTTAATATACAATTGACATTTTTATACTAAAAAATAAATAAATCTAGATCTCTTGATGGTTTCCAGTTGTTTTGACTCCTCCTTTGCATATATGGCCCCTTCCCACCTTCCAGGTCACCAGGTATGATTCATCCACCTTTCTCCCTTCCATTATGGCCCTTTGCATAGCTTTAATTTAGCAATGCTGTGGTTGCATGCATCTCTCCCTCTCTTTGTCAGGTTTTTGAAGGCAGTTGCCAGGGAATGTTTCATAGCAACCGAAGGCAGGAAAAAACTGCTCACCTGGTTCAGTGCATTTAATATTCAGCTATTTCTGAATATATTTAGTGAGCTATGTCAGGGGGGCAGATATGATGAGAGGACTTTGGTGATCAGACAACACTTTTGACATTACTATCTATGATTCTAATGAATTAAGGAATATTCCCTTTTCTCACATAACTGCATCCTTATTGTGGTATGGAAAAGACTTGAGCAGCAAGAATCTCTGATACACACCCCATTCCATTTCATTGATCTGATGAAGTAGATTCCTGTCTATGCAAGTTCATATCATAATAAATCTGGTAATCTCTTAGATATCATAGAACTTTGTTTTTGCTAAAACAGACTAAGGTAGTAAGTTTTCAGAAACCTCTGTGTATTTTTTGCTACACATATTCATATGTAGTTTATTCTATATACCATTCTTAGTATATAGATGATGGAAGTAAAGAGCTAAGACTAAACCAAGTCCATTTAAAGAGCACAAAAAAAGAGTAAAGGATTTTTCACCCCCAGGCTTAATCAAGTATGTAGTCATGTGGGATTGGTACCAATACTATCCTGTAAAACTGTATGCAAATCATAGTGATCTTCAAAGGGATCCAAAGATGTTTCTGTATAAGAACTAGTGTACAGCCAAAATTGTCCATTTGGTTTGGGTTCAATTGTTCCATACTGTCAAACACTCTGTCCCCGCCCCACCCACCCCCACGCTGTGTTGGAGCTCATCAGATAGGGTTGTGCACTGAGCATGCTCAAGACTGGACTGGATCACGTGACATTAATTTCCTGTTGCCGGAGGCGTCCCAGCCCCAGTTCCAGTTCTGCCTTGCTTGAGCTTGCATGTCTGGGAGAGAGGCCTTCCTTCTCTAGTGTTTTTTGCAACTATCTTCCATTTGCCTTAATATTTTCCTCCATCTCTCACTATCTAGATTGTGCGAGGATGGCAAGGGAACTGTTCTTATAACTGGGCCACAAATTAATTCTTCTTCAAACACATTTTTCAGTTCCAATTTGGTTGATTGAACTATCTAAACTTATTTTCCTCTCAGCCACAAAATAAAATATGATAATTCATCTTCCTCAGAAGATGTACCCAGACCCAAACATCCCAGAGATCCACCTTACCTCCCTGGCCCCACCCTCCCTGGCCTGAACCCAGCACTACCTGTGGTACCTCTGCCTACTCCATCAGCTCCCCTGGCACCACAGATCCCTATTTTCCCATCCATTCCTCCTTCCTGCCCTCCCCAGAGTCCTCCCCCACCTCTGGCCAGGCCCACCCTTCCTGTATCTGGTTCTGAATCCTCCCATTCAGGGGCAGGGGACCCAATGGATCTGATTTATTCCAATAAGGAGGATGGGGAGTTATCTGATGAAGAAGTTGCACCTACAATTCCAATCTTCTCTAGACTTTTCTCTTCAGCAGACTTTGACATTCTCCTCTCCAAAGCTAAGAGGACTATTAAGGATGTCGCACCTTCTGACACCACGGAACCTTCTCCATTCCTAGATTAAAATGCTTTTCCTTCAGGTTCAAATTTGACCTTTTCCATCTCTGTTTCGCAAGGTTATGTGTGCCGAATAACAGCAGCCTGCATCCTCTAAACAAATTGGCAAAAAACCCAAATTACAATCTCCCATAAGATGTCTCTTTTGGCTACCCCCAAAATAGACCCTCTAGTGGCACAAATGGTGTCTGGCTCAATTATCAATACTGAAGGCCAAGAACAGTTAAGAAACCAAGAAGACAGGAAAAGTGATTTACTTGTACCAAAAAAAAGGGTATATGATGCCTCGGCCATGGTCATTAGAGCAGCCACTACCAATTCTGCCTTTTCTCGTGCCAAAAATTATTAAAAGAGTTGTCCGGATAGCCAACACTTTGCATACTGTTGTTATAACTTCTATAGCTCTTTAAATGTACAAATGACTTTAGAATCCTTACCTAGTTCTCTCGGAGCTGGTTCATTGATGTTTTCCATCTGAAAAATGAGAATCAGTAGTAAGAGTAAGTGGTTAGAGAGTACATTGGTGACCAGGAATCTGAATCTGGGTTTCTCAACATAACTGCACTTCCCATATTACACCCAGGTTGCAAGGACAATTTGTACAACTGCTCAAAAAAGTGTTCTCCATTCATTGCTGCAATTCAAGGTGAACATAATAGATAGCAAACCCAGATAAAAGGGAGTAGTTTTGTTGTGAAGCCTGAAGCCTCCCCTGCTGGGTTGGCTAGCTGCTCCCATTTGGACAAATGTTCAGGTTGGGCAGCAAAAGAATGGTCATTGCTCATGAAGGGCTGTTTTTCTTGTGTCTTGCAGTAGTCCATCTGAGAACCTGAAGCACTTCAGTCCCAGCAATGCCTACTTTTGCCCTGAATGGACAGCAAGCAAAGAAGCTTTAAGGCCTACACTATTAGGTTTGTGTTTGTAATGGATAGCATGCACCACCTAAGCAGCCAAGGGAAACTTGGGTGGGAGCAGGGGCGTAGCTAGGGGAGAGGGGGCCCGTGTTCATCCTTCTTTCTGGCGGCCCCCCAGACTGAGGGAGACAATGAAGTAAATAGGGAGGGATGCAGCTGGAGGGCCCTCTGGAGCTGGGAGCCCGTGTTCTTTGAACCCTTTCGTTCAATTATAGCTACGCCCCTGGGTGGGAGATCCCATGTCTCGTTTTTACAGACCACTGTGTAGTGGATATTGCTAGGAAAGGCAGCAGCTGAAAACCTCTTTTAAAAAGGGAGGAAATCTTTTTGCCAGTCTTGGCAACTTCCTTCATTAGAATACTGTGGATGGTAGTTTGCCTAAACACTGTCGTATTCTAAATTAGCTACTTCCAACATGTTTTAACTGTGGGAACTCCAGTTTATGTAAGCAGGTTCTTACTGGAATGCTCTAAGTTTAAAATTTACTTTTCTCTGCAGTGCAGAGAGGCCATCATGCTTAGTGCTAACGCACTGGGAAATAAGACCTTAAACTGGTCTTGCTGTTTGTGGTGAATGGTTTGAGAGGGATCATTATCCCTCCAGATCCTAAATCAGCCCCAGACAATAGGGTTTGGTTAGTTCTCTTGAGGCTATTTCATTGCCTCATAGACATTACACTTTAGAAACCATCTTTTAAATTCAATACATACAGGCAGTTGTTCCTAATCACTTTCCCTTAGAAAGAGGTTTTCTTTTGTTTGTTAGAATTTATGACAGTATGCTTATAAACTGTTTAACCTACGTGAATAATGTGGGTTTAAAAGTTTAGAAGCATCTATTCCATAGTGTAATTTCAGATTAACTGAAAATCTAGTGGGTGTGGACAGTTGCAGTTTGTTTGTTTATGGTTTATTTGACTTTTTGTGAAACAAAATACACAAATGCAATGACAGAAAACTAAACTGTTCATACACAATACAGGGTTATCATAGACAATTGCAATTTTAATAAACCTTCAGGTGCATTATGGTGTTATCTTGTCCAATTTCTTACGTGTTTAAAATGAACTCATTTTCTGTGTGGAGATGGTTAATAATGTAAGAAGCTATGACCCTCCAATACATCATATTTTTTGCAATTTCCTACTAAATATGTAAATTATAGGGGTGATTAAAGAAATATTAGTCAACTCCTATGTGTGTTGATAGATTAAATGTACACGTGTAGAAATAAAAGCAATAACTCTGAATAAAAAGCTTGCTTAATTTTCATGTCTGCTACAGTACATGCATGCTTCATCTTTCTTGGAAGAAGGAAGCCCTCCTGTGTGAGAAGTGGAAGAGCAATGCTTCTTGTAGTGGTTAGAGTGTTGGACTAGGACCAGGGAGACTCAAGTTCAAATCCCCATTCCGCCACGAAACTCACTGGGTGACTCTGGGCCAGTCACTTATCTCTCAAACTAACTTACCTCACAAAAGGTTGTTGTGAAGATAAACATAAACCGTTCTGGGCTCCTTGGAGGAAGAGTAGGATACAAATGTATGTTTGAAGTCTGCCACTGTTGTGTGCCAAAGTCACTTTGTACTCTGTGTATGCTCTGTAGTTACACTGGAGTCAAAGGAGTTTAAACACACTGCCCTCTGGAGGCTCTCAAGTTCCTTAGTGAGATACAGTAGTTTTTGGCAGAGGATGTGAAGAAGCACAGTCACAGGGTGTAGTTCTAAAATGTTTGCTTAAACTAATAAAAGCATTACAAAGACATGAGCTGGCAGAAGTGTGTGTGTGATAGCTAGAAGGTAACAATACCTACAGTAACAGCATCTAACATTGTGATGAGGGAGAAGAGGAGGGGAAAGAGAGAGAAAGGGCTAGGAAAGGTGGGAGACAGGGCAGGATGAGGAGGGCAGAAAGGAATGGAATTAGAAATCTTCAGGAAGGGAGCGCCCATTATTACCAAGTCTTTGGAGTGGTTTAGCAAAGACTGGCAAGTGGCTTGTGTTCGATGAAAGTGGAGCCTGCGGGTTCAGATGGATCTAGGAGCTCAAGTCCAGAGCATGTTGAACAGACAAACTAGTCTTTACCCTGCGGACCAGCCCACCCCACCGAAGTGGAGGCAGCTACCAGCAAAGAGTATGTTTTACTGTGGAATCCTGGGTAGCAGTCAAGATGGGGGCAGGGGGCAGATCCAGTGTTAGCTAGCTAGCTAGCAAGTTCTGAGTCCACTCCCATGTCTCTTGCGACTAGTTGTTTTACACAGTCAAAAGCCTTTGATCAAATCAGTGTTCATCATAAATGTCCTGAACACATTGCAAATTTGTCAATATTATAAAGGCCTAGTTCACATAAGTGTTTTGCACATTCAGGGATGAAACACCCTTAATGTTTTTGCTAGTCAGTTGTTATTAGCAGGAATGTTCCTGCTTGTAACAAGCAAATGTCCTTCAGATACAAAAACATGCCAGTTCAAAATTTCAGTCTCTGGTCTTTTTCTATTCCAATTACAAACACCTCAGTAGAAGGCAGGGGGAAGAGCTGGGAAAATAGAGAGAAGGTGGGAATTGGAGTGCTTGAGTGTGATACAACTAATCTCTTACAAGCTCTCTTACTAGCTCAAGGCAATCTTTTACCAACTCAAGTCACTTCCTTACAGAATAAGCATAATAAAAGTATACTAGTTGGCCCGGGTGCAGAGCATCTGCGCCCCTAGTTTGGCCCGGCCGCCTATGAGCTGCTGGCCAGCTGGCTGCTCCACTGGCTGGCCGCCTCTTCCCGCCGGCCCGTTTTCTCCTGCTCGCCCCCCTCCTCCTCCTCCTCCTCCTCCTCCTCCTCCTCCTCCTTGCTGCCCGCGTCTGTCAGGAATTCTCGCAAGGGTTCCACCACTCTCACAAGAGGTCCACCACGCATCCCCACACATACATGTCTACGTGAATTAAGTATATAGAAGATGCTTACAAAGAGGTACAAGCAATTAAGCACATCTATAAACAAATCCCATTTGGCAGGCATTTCCCAGGTCCCAACAAGCTCATACAGAATTCAGAATTCTTTTGACCAAATAAACTTCTGCTTTATGAACAAGTATATCAGCCACAGGAAGTGTTTGCCTGGCAGTTCCTGATACAGATTCAGGTCAAACCAGCTGGTGCGTAACACCACTCAAAGATTGTATCAGTATTTGTAGTAAAAATAATTAACAACATAATCAGGCAGCAAATTAAAAAACACGACCATTTTTCAATAAATCAAAAATATTTAAATTGGCTGAACACTGCAGCCCTAACATTTTAGTGTTAGCTGCAATTCATGAAATGGGATAGATCTGCCTGTTCTGGATGGGGTTACACTCCCCCAGAAGGAACAGGTTCGCAGTTTGGGAGTACTTCTGGACCCAACCCTCTCTCTGATACCTCAGGTGGAAGCGGTGGCCAGAGGTGCTTTTTATCAGCTTTGACTGGTTCACCAACTGTGCCCTTTCCTGGAAGTGAGTGACCTTAAGACAGTGGTACACATGCTGGTAGCCTCCAGGCTTGATTATTGCAATGAACTCTACATGGGGCTGCCTATGTATATAGTCTGGCAGTTGCAATTGGTGCAGAATGCCACTGCGGGATTGGTCTCCAGGATGTCCCATAGAGACTATATTACTCCGATTCTAAAAGATCTACACTGGCTACCAATGGGTTTCTGGACAAAATACAAAGTGCTTTATTACCTATAAGCCCCTAATGGTTTGGGCCCATGGTGTTTAAGAGAATGGATTCTTCATTATGAGCCCCGCCGCTTGTTAAGATCTTCAGGGGAGGTTCATCTGAGGGTGCCGCCGGTTCATTAGGTGATGACTCAGAGGCGAGCCTTCTCTGTAGTTTCTCCAGTGCTGTGGAACATTAGAGCTGCTCCGTCCCTGTTGGCTTTTAGGAAACAAAGACACATCTCTTCAAGCTTTTTAGTTAGTTGGTGTGTTTTTATGGGTATTTTAATTTCATTTTTAATATGTTTTAACTTTTAAATTTTTTTAGTTTTGTTGTAAACTGCCTAGAGACTTGGATAATGGGAGGTATACAAACTTGTTAAACAAACAAACTAAAGGCATTGTATAGACTTGAAGAAAAACTCTTAAGCTTTAAAGGTAAACAGAGACAAGCACTTAGGGCAAATGAACTTGTTTTGAACAGGTTTTTTAAAAAATCTGCTACAGCTGAAACATGGAGTCTTGGCTTTTTAAATCAGTTTTTGTAATTAATGATGATAACACTCATATCCTCTTCCTTTATGAAGCTGAGGGGTGTGTATATGAGGTTATTTCATTGTATCTTCACAACAGCCCTCTGAGGGAGGTTATGCTGAGAGACAGAGTTATCCTGGTGAGTCTTGTTGCTGAGCAGGAGTTTAAGCCCAGTTTGGTCAGGCCAAGTCCAACACTGTCTTCTGTGCTGTAGTGGCTCCCTGTTTCTGCACTTTCCTAACTGTGGTTGAATATATAATTTTGATAGCATTCTTATTGGAAACAACAGCAAAGAGAGATTTAACTGTAGTCATGGTTCTCAATGTGAGTGACCAGAAGGAAGGAGCTAATTGGGAATCAGCTAGGTTATCCTGTATAGTTGGTCTTGAGCTAATTACATGTTATCCTTTTTCTTTACATTATACCTTGATCTATCTTGTAACAGGGCAGTGATCTTCTGCTGAGTCAAAAAGCTGCCATTGTCCACACCCCCCCATCATCATGTCAGGTGAGCCCTTTATTTAATGTGAATAATTGTGATATTTCATCAGTTTTTGGTTTTTAAAGAAAAGGCCAATGCTTGATCAGTTATATCAGTTTTATCAATTTATTTCCAGAAAATTTAGATTAAATTATTTTGCTTTTTCAGAAAATCATTTCCTCTTTCTTTGTTACCTTAGATTACTCACAGAATTAAACACCTTGCCTAAAATCACAGGTTCTTTCCACTTGTGTTTTCTCTCTTAAGCAGATGAGTGTGGGGAAGTATCTGCCTTGTTTACTAACACAGTATATAAATCAATATCTTGAACAAAATTAATTCAATAAATGAAGTTTTAAATATCCAAAGGGCAATAGGAAGGACAGTTTTTCTATTGGAATATAAGTAAAAAAGAAAACTGAAATAGCTGTTTTTCTTAGATTTAGCACTTCAAAGTCTGAAGAGAATTGGGGCTAGCATTTCCCACCCCCCGACTGCTTTTCACTCTGTCTTTTACTACTTTCAGGAAAAGGTTTCTCCCTTTCCCAGGTAAAATTAAATTGGACCTGTTAGCAATCCTTGAGTAACCGTACACTTTATTCCAGCCATCTTGTATAATCCAGTTGCTTTTCCTTGTCATTCTAGACATGTTTTAATTCATTAGTAATGGCACCTGCTATTTGCTAGTTTTAACTAGATGTCTTGGCTCTGGGCAGCTAATAACTGCTTGAAAAATTGGACGCTGAATTTCTACCTCCATACCTGCCTTCCTGTTGCAGTTTTAGTCATTGTGTCTGACCTGACTTTAATATGTCAGTAACATGAGTGTCTTCACCAGTACATACACAGCTCAGCATTGCCCAGAGCCCCCATTTTGCAACTTGAATAGATTATGAAGGAGAGCAAAGGGTTTAAACACTATTCCAGGTTAAAAATAGCTTTAGGCTTATTGAAGTATACAGCATACATCCATATTCTAATTTGTGTATAATGTGATTTAGAATATGTATGTATGCTTGTTAACCACTTTCATGTATTTCAATGTATATTTTGTTTTAATTAAAAAAACAACAACAAGAAGCATACATAAATATTTAAGAGCTGATTAGGTTTAGTCCAGAGATGAAAATTATGGCAATTCAAAGTATTTGGACAGACTGACAGCCTTCAGTGATATGACTAGTCAACTGCCTAATTCCAAAAATACTTTGTTTTCGCTCATCTTAGGTTAATAGAAAAGTTGGGGAAAGATTAGGTTTCACAATTATCTACTTTGTGAACATTTTCTTAAACTTGGTTGTCCGAGCAGTCTTCAGACTCTGTCACAATTCCAGAGTTCCAAAGACACACCTCTTCTCTAACAGCCCTGATTCGGCTTCTTGGTAGTAATTTCCATGTTTTATGATGGACAGTAGCTTTTGAAAGAACTATTAGAATAATCTCTCCTTGAACAAATAGTAAAATCTCATCTGTGAGATTCTCTACGAGTGATTAAATAATAGAAGTTGACACAAGATCCCGTCAACTTGTAGGTAAGACAAGAAACTTTTAGCTTAGGACCATTGGGTGACAAGATCACAGATATTTTATGCAGTATTCAGTAGAATGTATCAAAAGGATATGCATTTAGAGCAGGGATGCACAACTCAAATACTGCGGTGGGCCAGAACCAACCATGACTTGATGTGCGGGGGCTGAGGTCAATTTTCAGCACATTAATTGTTATACTAAAATTAATTTTTAAAAATTTTAATGAAAGCAGTTGCTAGTTACTTGTCAATTTCCCCCTCATCAAGGGACCCACAGTCTTATCCAAGGATATTGGCCAAAAAATAGGCCCTGTCCCTGCTGAGTCTGTAGGGAACCTGGACTACATGGCAGCCCCAAACAAATGCCAAGTCCTCTCATCTCCCTAAATTGTTGTTGCTTTCAAGCTGTAATCTTAGGCATGCTTAATTGGGAGTAAGCCTCACTGGGTACATTGTGGGACATATTTCCAAGTAAGCATGCATAGGATGGCAGTGTAAGGCAGTTTCCAGCTGCCATGTTGCTGCAGGATATTCCTATGAGGGAGCCAGTAAAAAAGTCCTTATGTGCCAGATCTGGCCCCCGGGCCTTAGGTTGTGCAAGCCTGATTTAGAGCCATGCTGCTATATTCCCCAACATTTTGTTTGTTCTCTCTCTTCTGGTTGCTTACCCAACATCCACTAACAGATTAGGTATATCCTGGAGAGGACTGCTTAAAGATGCATTTTTGCATTGTGCTTTCTAGAAAGGTCCTGGAAGCAAAGTACTTCATTGATTTCAAGACAAAGTTTAATGTATGTCTGAAAAGCATAGTGAGAATCTAGTGCCTTAGTTTTAAGGTTCATTGAGATCAGAGGTGTTTCTTGTCAAACTCATGATGTTCTTCACTTTCCCTTTTCTATGTGACATGGAAGTGTCAAAACTAGAATAGGGTTTGACTTCTGTGAGAGAGAACTGAGAGCCTTTCTCTTGGAGGCAGTAAATACTAGAGAGTCTTGCTTCACACTTGCAGTCTAATTGCCCACTATATATAGCATCAGGAAGGAATGTTTTCTAAGGCCAATTAGGCAAGTGGCACAAGGGGCGTGCCTTCCTCTATACTAAAGGGGCTTGGCTCACTTGCTTGAACTATCTGAACAGTGTACTAACTAAATTATTTGTTCCATTGTGGAGGCATTGTGACCTAGACTTTTTCTGTGTTCTTCATTGTGGTACTTTAGAACCTGTACTATGTAGGTTAATCTTTAAAGGGGCTGGTGTGCAAAGAGTAATAGATAACATGGGAGGACTGTTGCTTAGTATGGGGATTATTTTGGGTCATTGTTGTGTCATGTTTATGTACTATATTGCTGGTTTCTGTTGCCATACCTTTTGTTGCAACTATGACTGTTCTTATTCTAGCTCTAGTCTATCTACCACAATAAAAACTTGAATAATAGATAACTCTCAGACCCCTTTTAGTTATATCAGACAACCATCCAACTCATATTTTTATTTCTGATCACGGATAAAGTTTTCTTATGGCAATTTCTGGACTCCTGGTAGCACAGAAACAGGAATTAATATCAACTGCAAAGCCTCAAAGTTTTTTGTTTTTTTTAAAGGGACTGGTTTATAGTAGTCTCAGTTGTTGTTGTTTTCTGTGTGTGTCTCTTCCATTATGATGTGTGGTATTTTCTTTATATACAGGAAGCTACACTCCTACAGCTGGTGGGCCCTTCTCTGCTCTCACTCCCAGTATATGGCCTCAGGAGATCTTGGCCAAATACACCCAGGTACAATCAAAACAAAGGAAAATCATCCATGTTATGCTTTCTTTCTCCTCTTTAGTTGTGGAAAAATAAATGTCAAAGAATGCTGTGGATTTGAATTATTGATGACCCTGTGTGTCTGTAAGTTCTGCTCAAAGCATGCCTGACATTTAATTGCTGACTTGGCACTTGCATCATGAAACTTGTTCTAGGAAACAAAGCTTTCTAACTCTGTCAGATAAATTGCATTGGGAGAAGAATCTGATATAAAGCCTGCTTAGGTAGGGGAGAAATGAAAAGAATGGTAATAAGAGTTAGTAAGTTACTATCCTTGA
The DNA here is from genome assembly GCF_027244095.1 of Hemicordylus capensis. Taxonomy (NCBI): domain Eukaryota; kingdom Metazoa; phylum Chordata; class Lepidosauria; order Squamata; family Cordylidae; genus Hemicordylus; species Hemicordylus capensis. The sequence goes on along the minus strand of NC_069661.1, from coordinate 214,988,273 downwards.
AACAAATGAAGTCTAATTTTCACTTCATATTTTGCAGAAATCAGAGTATAGAATGCATTCTAAGCCTATCAAGTCTGATGTACCAGGGTACCTGATCTCAAGCTCCTTAACTTCCTGCTTGGTTGCCACTTCCAACCAGGTTAAAGGCACCATGCCAAAGTTAACACACATGCTCACACTTTGCAGCTGATGAAAGATTCATATATTTTGTACTCTGGTATGTGCACAACATGTAGAGTGAGAATTGGCACTGGAACACACAATTTGTTGGGGGTAAAGGTTGTCTGTAAGGAACACTTGCACTGAAAGAGTAAATAAGAGGGATCCAAGAAAACTTCACTCAGGATGATAAGCATTAATTGTGTATGTTCTCACTGATGCCAAAGAAATTGACTCGTATTCAAAGGCAGCAGGAACAGAAATGTACTCTGGGTCTGACAGACCTGTTCTGGGGTGATCCTTATCAGTAAATCTGCACCTTTAACAATCCCCAGATTAAGCCAGGAATTTTGTGATTTACACTGGCAGATCTTTACATCCGGGTGAAATTGGGGCAGGCAAATCTAGTCTACAACAGTCTCTGATGTGTGATGACTGGTTTTTTGGGGGGTGGGGTTTAAAACACAATATAACTCAAAATATTGATGGTGTATAGATTAGAAGAATGGTTGTACCAAAGAGTGCTAAGGATGAGCACACATCTGATAGAGCATAGTGTGAGTCGTGTTTCTTGTATCTAAAATATATGTGCACATAGAAGTAGGTGTGCCAAATCTGCGGTCACTGCAGATCATGGATAGCTTTTTTATAATGAGAGGGAATTAAAGTAGTAAAAAGTAAGGCAAACTATGTAATGGAAATTTCCTCCAACATTTCCTTTTTAGATTTGCTGGAGCTTAAAGGGCTCTCTCTTTACCTTGGACGTCAGCTATGTGCAAACATGTTTGTATTTGGTCTGCTACCTAGTGGCAGAGAGTGGAAAGTAACTGTCCTTCTATTTTACAGAAAGAAGAATCCGTCGAGCAGCCAGAATTCCGATATGATGAATTTGGTTTCCGAGTAGACAAAGAAGGCAAGGTCTCTTTACTTATGTAGTATGGCATGTGACAAGACCTCCCTAGGGATTTCTGTTCCCAGCAGCAACCTCCCAGTTCTTGTTTGGTGTTGTGGCTTGAAGGTGCTTTTTGTCTAATGAGGAAAAGTCCTAGCTTAACTGGCTTGACACAGTACATGTGTGTTTTGAAGGGTGCATGTGTATAAATGGCAAGTCTTCCTTTTGAAATACATGCAGGTGACAACCAGGAAAGGATCATCCTCCTACTCATGTATTTTAAAGCTGCAATTATATGTTTGTCAGGAGTCAAGCCTGCAGTAAGTGTTGAACTGGCAACCCGAGGGATTTAGGGCAGTGATCCATTGTGTGCTACCGCCTATCTCTGTGTGGTATGCTATCATTTAGCTGCAAGAGAGCCCAGCTACACCATTAAGGAGACCACTTTACATCAATAGGCCAGAGGCTTGCTCTGTCTGCCTGTTGTACTTCATCCTGTCCTAAACTCAAATGAGACTGTATCTGTTAGTGTGCACCCTTCATAATTAATGTGATGTGTTTTGTGCTGGGGTATGTGTACCAGAATACCAAGCATTCTATAAGAATTAATGCCAAAGTGAAACTTTGTTAACATTGTCCTTTTCTTCCTTGCATATAAACAGACAGATACCCTTTGACCTCATGATTGTCTGTTAAGATGGCTCTTTTCTTGTAACAGCTTGAACAGAAATAATCAATGAATACACCGGCATCGAGAAGTTAACTTTATTCTACCCACACCCAAACTTCTGCAACGTCCTTCTCATCTCTCTTGATCATAAAATCCACCAATCTGGAGGATTTGTAGAAAAAGCAACTGTCACCTTTTTAATTTTTTCTTCCTCCACCTGAAGTTTCTGTCACTTGCTACAGATGGTGCTGAGCCAAACTCCAGCAAGCTCCTGGGCATCCCACTGACTGAAGAGCCACAACATAGGCTGAAATGGCAAGCCCACTTGGAGTTCACACACAACCATGATGTGGGGGACCTCACTTGGGACAAGATTGAAGTGACTCTCCCACGTTCAGAGAAACTGCGCTCCCTCGTACTGGCTGGCATTCCTCACAGCATGAGGCCGCAGGTGAGGCAGCCTTGGCTAGTTGTGGAGAGGAAGGGAGCTTGTTCTTAAAGCTTCCTGGTTCTGAATCCCAGGTCTTATTTCTAAACCTCTGTTTTCTGCAGCTGTGGATGCGACTGTCAGGCGCTCTACAGAAGAAGAGAAATTCAGAGATGTCTTATCGAGAAATTGTGAAAAACAGCTCCAATGATGAAACCATTGCTGCCAAACAAGTGAGTAATTCTCAAGGGTTAGTGCTTGGATCATCCCTCTCAAACGAGTGGAAAAACATCAGTGGGGTGGGGGAAGGTGTTACCACAACTGAAAATGTTTTGTTAAAAAAACAACAAAAAAGGATTAGAACCTTACACTCAATACTTTTAGAGAAAACATTTATCAGTACACATTACCTCTTTGGGTTAAAGTTATTGTGAGTGATTCTGGCGTGTGCCATTTCCCCCAACCCCTCCACTGCAGTCCTCTGAGCCCTCCAAAAGGCCATTCCTAAGGGTCCAGGAACCCTCGGCAACAATGTGAAATGTGGCATGTGGCCCTGCAGAGAGAGGGAAGAGTCCCCCAAAGTGGGGCAGTGACATCTTCTGTAAGCTCTTGGAAAATGTCTCTGACCTCCTGGGGATTCTCCCCTCCACCTGCAGTCACCCATACCACTTTCCACACTGTTGCTGAAAGTCCCTTAGCCCTAAGGAATAGTTTTTGGAAGAGCTCAGAGATGCAGCAAAGAAGAGTTGAGGGGAATGGCTTGCACCAGTGTCACTCTGGATGCTACTCACTGAGTGTATGTATGTTCATGCCTGCCACCATCATGCTCAAAGGGTAGGAAAGACATTTTGTAAACACTGAAAGTGGGGAGTTTCTAGGTCTAGGTGAGGAATCCAGTTAGCATTTCCCTCAACCAGCGCAGATCTTTTTGCGGCACAGCAAAAGCTAATTACCTTGCAGAAGCAGGGTTTACATAAAACACTGTTGAGTAACAGCTACTGAGATAATAAGGTGCTAATGAGTATTAATGAGGCTGTTTGCTCAGACACTTGCTGTGGGATGTAAACACTGAACAAAACGTGAAAAGGAAGTCTGGGGATTTCAGTACAAAGTGGTGTGTTTCAGGCCTTGTACAGCACCATTGTCTCTCTAATTCTTAATCCATAAATCCTAAAATTCACAAGAGTCATCTTCAGAATTACAGTCAACCAGGCATACACTATCAGCTCAATGAAAAGGTGGGATTTTGCAAAGCCAACTAGGGAACATGAGGCTACTTTAAAAACAGAACAAAATGAGGATGCCTTTCATAGTATTCGACCTGACCATCTCCTTGAGAGGAGCTCTTAGGCCCTCACAATTGAAACCTGGATATCCTCCTTTATTTTCTTCCAGTTGCAATGGATTTTGTTACAGCCAGAGGAATAAAAACATTTCCTTGTCTCAGGTAGGCTGTGGATAGGAAGAAAAATAAGTATGTAATTGTAGTGGCACACAGTACTAGTATTGGAATTGGACCCAATGTCTGAAGCAAGGTTTAGCCTTTAATGTGTCATTGCTTGTCGACACAGTTGCTGCCAGGAGTGACAATTTAGGGTCTTTGAAGACCGCTTCCAAGATTATGCATATGTATCCATGTGTAATAAAATAATAATAATAAAACTTTATTTGTTAGCCACCCCATAACAAATTGTTCTCTGGGTGGCTCACAACGCAACATAAAAACATCCAATAAAAACATATAAAATCACAAAACCAAAAAAACCAAAATGATTTAAAAACTTTTTTAAAAGCCCTAGCTAACAGAAATGTCTTCACCAGGCATCTAAAAGAACAAAGTGATGAAACCAAGTGAACCTCACTGAGCAGGCTGTTCCATAAATGGGGTGCGACCACTGAAAAAGCCCTTTCCCTAGTAGCCACCCGCCTCACCTCTTCTGGCAGGGTCACTTGGAATATGGCCTCCGAAGGAGATCTTAAGGTCCAAGTTCGAACATATGAGGCAAGGCACTCTCTCGGGTAACCCAGTCGCAGGCCATTTAGGGCTTTAAACCAGCACTTTGAACTGGGCCCGGAAATAGACTGGGAACCAGTGCAGCTGACCAGCATTATATGATCAAAGCGCCAAGTCCCAGTTAATACTGTGTATTCTTGTAACATACCTAATACCACTTGGTGGATATTCATTCTGTAATAAGTGTGGTTCCTGCTCTGATCCCTGAACAGTCCACTTTAGGCTACTGGTAAGGTATTGTTTCACAGATTGACATTTGCATACTGTTTGTGAGGCTTTTCTGATAACATGGAATGGAATCTCAAATTCCAGACGTACTTTGCCAGCAGTGCATGGAAAGTGATGGCAGACTGAGGAACTATAGAATGAAAAAGGAGATGGAGAGTTATTGCTAACAGGATCTAGCATGGTTATGTGTACTTCTTGATGTTTGTTAGATTGAAAAAGATCTGCTCCGCACCATGCCCAGCAACGCCTGCTTCTCCAACATGAATAGCATTGGAGTGCCACGGCTACGCAGAATACTCCGGGGACTGGCTTGGCTGTACCCAGATATAGGATATTGTCAAGGCACTGGCATGGTAAATGAATCTTCCTCACTGTTGATTGTACTTGTATTGTAGTGTTTTCCTTGGGAATCTGTTCATACAAGGTGATCCTGGATAGGTGTTCTCAGATAGCAATAACAGCAGCAACGTACCCGTTTGTGTTCAAAATGGATGCACTTCAAAGGTAACTACAGGAGAACCTCAGTATTTGCGAGGGTTCTATTCCCCACTGCAACTGTGTATATGGAAACCACAAATATCAAATCATCGGGGCTATGGGATGGGGGCGAGGTTAGATTCCCAATCGTCAGGAATATCATCCAAAATCGGCCAAATTTCAGAGGGAAATGCGGGGAGAAGCTGCCTACTGTACTTCAGTGGTCCCCTTGAGTTGAGCTGTGCCCCCAAATAGCCAAAAATTGGTTGAAAATTGAGGGTGGGTTTTCTAAAAATTTTAAAGATGGAGTCATTTCATTTATTTATTTTATTTTATTTTATTTTTTATTTTTATTTTATTTTATTTTTATTTTATTTTTTATTTTTTATTTTATTTTTTATTTTTATTTTATTTTATTTTTATTTTTTTTATTTTTATTTTATTTTATTTTTATTTTATTTTATTTTTATTTTATTTTTATTTTATTTATATACCACCCTTCCAAAAATGGCTCAGGGCAGTTTACAATTAAAACAAACTTGTAAAATAATGAAAAGCTAAAACAAATTAAAAACAATAACACAACAATTAACAATTTAAAAACATTTTAAAACAAGAATTAAACATTGTCCTCAGACCCCAGCTCAAGACGACACGTAGAGTTAATATGGATGAAAAGGGCCACAACTTTATTAACTATTACATAGACATGGTAGACTGGAACACCAGGTGATTAATCACCCTTAGAGAACAGTGCGGGCCAATAGAAGCAGGTCAGAACTCTGAAGTCCTACTCATCACCCTACTGGGCGACACACCCTGGCTCGGGAATGGGCAGCTACGCCCCACTCAATTTCTTCAAAGCCAACCCCCACTTCTGTAAGAGAGGATCTGGATACTTCTAGGCATTCGTCCACCCCGGACCGCACAGCCCAAAGGTTGGAGAAGTCCTGAAGCAGGTTTCATGGCAATCATTTTCCCCGTGCCGCACAGGCCACAAAGGAGCGATTAACCAATCACCCTTTTACAGATCCAAGGGTGCTCACCGATATTCTAACCCTCAAATTACCACCCGGCCCACACTGTTACTGCCATTGTGGCCAACCTAACTCTAACTACACACCCAGAACACAGAACGGAGTAGGCGTTGAGGCTTCCCAACACAAAATAGCAGTCAGAAATGACCTCAGACATCATTTTTGGCCATCTCTGACCTGCGGATACATGGAATTAACCCCTTATTTTCCAATTTCCACCCATGTATACCGAGGTTGAGTGTTAATTACCTGACTGAGTATATGCAAATTCACAGATTTAGAGTCTGAGGATATCAAGGTTCTCTGTATAACACTTGCAGAATGAAATAAACATTCCATGTTCTGACCATGGGATTGCCACCAGAAATGGCATCCATCCCCATGGTAGGTTTTCCCTGGTTTGAAGTTCATGTACAGCCATAATGTGGAGAATCTAACTTGGGATAAAGGTTAAGTCACATTTCCATGTTCAGATAAGCCTCACTCATTCATGTTGGCTGGTGTTCCTTATAGCCTGTTGCAGATCACACCTATCGTGGTTCTCCATGCAATAAGTCAGTTACCATAGCTAGGAGAATTTCCATATCCTCACCTGCAGCCACCAGGAATTAGTGAAGTCTCAAGTGGGGGTATGGAGATGTATAATATGGTGGGCAGCCTTTTCTGTGTTGAGATGCCCTATACATTACAGCTTAGTAATGAAGAACTCCTCATGCTTGTTGCAGAGATGCCATTTTTGGCAGCATCACAGTAGGTCAGTGTAATGTGGCTCAAGGTGAGGGGGAAGAATAAATAGCTGGCCAGGCATCAAGGCCTAGCAAAGATTCTTGGGCTAGCGCTACTATACTTGCATGATTATTGGCACTGTAGGACAGAATGCTTTGTGAATGTATCCTTTCTCTGCTGCTGACATCCAAGGACATCTCCTTGAGTGGGTTATGATTCTCCACGAGGCCCCTAAGGCAGGACTATGCAAATTAGAGTATTTAAGATGTGTGGGATCATGGCCCCACCTAGTTCTTTTAGTCCTGCATGGCTCCAAGGTAGTTCTTCTCGGCTTCTCTCCAAAACTTCATTCACTTTCAATTCAAGCTCACCTTTCGTTGCTTAGATTCTCTTTGTGTTTCTTTCTATAATTGTTGTTTTGTTCTTGCTATTAAAAAAAAAGAATTTCTCTTAGCTTTTTTTCAAACTGCCCCCCACCCCACCTCTCACTCCTCCACTTTGATTGCACTCTTAGTCTCCTTTTCTTTCCCTTTCTTGGATGCAACACGCTAGGCGTGTGCTCCATGTGAGAGTCAGGAAGGGGAGATTTCAACAAGGCCTTCCAAAGGTCCTCAGTGTAGCTGGCAAGTTGCCCAAGAGGTCACAGAGCCGGATTGCCTGTTTGAGAGCAGAGTCCTCCACACAAGATGCTCACCCTGCTGCTCAGCTGATGGGAGGCGTTCTTGAGCTCTTGCCTGGTGAATCAGGCATTTTGACTGAACAAACAATGGAGCGCAGCGTGCCCCCTGCCAAACAGCTGCTGGGTGGCACTCCGGAGCTTGCACCAGCTCAATTGAGCATTGGGAGGCCAGGAGGAGAGGGAAGCCTTAAACTGAGTGAGTGCCCCACCAAGCAGATGATGGGCAGTGCTCAGCAGCTCCCGCCCGCTCAATCAGGCGTTTGAGTCGGTGAGAGGGCTATCCAAGCTCCAACCTTGCTCCCAGCTGCCGCCAAGGCCCTTGAGTGACTCAGCGCCTCAGCTTCCCCCCGCTCCCTGAAGCCCTGCAGAGCATGCCGCTGCTTCTTTCAGCCCCCTTGATGGCCTCCACCAGCAATCTTTAGGGCATAGCCCCAGAAAAATGCAAAGCAGCCTCTCAAAAAACGACAGCTACTGGGAGCACAGTATCAGGCCGGGGGCAACAAAACCTGTGTCCACCAGAACAGTGTTGACCAGGAGCGCTGCAGCTGGATCAGGCGCACAATTGGTGAGCTCTGCCCATGTTGGGGCTTCTGATTGTTCTAACCCCACCCCCCGCAAGGCCCTCAGGGGGATCTAGCCTAGCCCAGCCCATTCAAACAGTACAATCCCTTGATAAAATGCCTTCTGAAATGCCACCTACCTGGCGCTCATGGTTTGAGGATCTGTTAGCACATTCTTTTGAGCGCTATGATCAACTAAAAGTGAAAAAGACGCAGAAGGGAGCAATCACCTTCCTCAAGCACTTCATCTTCAGTATCTGAGACTCCAGCCCCTAAGAAGGCAAAGAAAAAGCACAAGCACATTAAAAAGGCAAAAAGGGGGAGATCTAGGTCTAAGCAGAGGGAAAAGGGTACCCATTCCTCTGAAATCTCAGATCACTGTTCACCAGACCCCCAGACAAAACCCCACCAGCACTGATTCCAGTTACTCCTAGGAACATGGCAAGCTGCCATATACTGAGTCAGACCATAGGTCCATCTAGCTCAGTATAGTCAACACAGACTGGCAGCAGCTTCTCCAAGGTTGCAGGCAGGAATCTCAGCCCTATCTTGGAGATGCCAGGGAGGGAACTTGGGATGTTCTGCTCTTCCCAGAGTGGCTGCATCCCCTAAAGGGAACATCTTACAGTGCTCACACATTAAGTCTCCTGTGCATAGGCAACCAGGACCTGCTTAGCTAAGGGGACAAGTCATGCTTGCTACCACAAGACCAGCTCTCTTCTTCGTCTATTCCATTAGACCAGGCTTCCCCAACCTGCGGTCCTCCACATGTTGCCGAACTAAAATTCCCATCACCCCCAGCTACAGCTTATTGTGGCTGGGATGATGGGAATTGTAGTTCAGCAACATCTGGAGGGCCGCAGGTTGGGGAAGCATGCATTAGACGAAGAGCCAATTCTGGGGGCTTTTCTGGGTACCCCTTGGGGGGGAACAGACCCTGACAAACCAGACAAAGAGGAAGGACCAGAGGACGCTGAAGCTCCCCAGAGACTTTTCCAGTCATTGGACTTTGCCCCACTAATGTACAAGACTATTCATACATTAGGCCTGACCCAGCCTAACCCTCAGGAATCCCAGCCTATGAGTAAAAGTGCTATGGTTTTTCCTGGACGCAAGTCAAATACTATGACTCTCCCATTCCCTAAGCCCTTCATTGAGACTGCTGGGGGGGAATGGAGTTTTTCTGCCTCTAATGGGAAGGTGGTAACTATAGCCCAAAAGCTGTACTCCTTCCCTCGGGGGTTGTGGTGGTTAATACACCCCCTACGAATGTGCCCGTGGTCCAAATAGTTTCTAATTTGGCTTTGTGCAGGGATGGAGAGTCAGCCCTTAAAGATGCTGCAGACAGGCTTATGGAAGGGGCTATTAAAAGGTCACATGACTCTGCCACCTTAGCAATGAGAGCCTCAGCAGCTGCCTCCATGGTGGCCAGAGCATCTCTCATATGGCTGGACAATCTAATCAAGGATCCTTCTTTGGACCCGGCATGATTGCGGCAAACCCTGTTAAAATTACACAAGGCACAAGCCTTTATCTCTGATTCCACCCTTGACTCCATGAGATTTGCTTCAAGGGCAGGAGCTGCCTCAGTGCTGGGCCACTGGATTTCAATATTGGCATGTGGATGCTGCTTCCAAGACCAATCTGACCACAATATCTTTTGATAGGGAAAAGCTCTTTGAGGATACAGCTTTAAAAGACATCCTAGTGGAATCAAAGAGTCAAAAGAATAGCATACATCAGGGGAGAGATTCAGCATATAGATGCTTATATCCAATGCCAAAAGCCTCCGAGCCAAGATGGGTGAGCTGGAGTGCTTGGTTGCTAACACAGAAATAGATATAGTGGGCATAACAGAAACATGGTGGAACATTGAGAACCAGTGGGACACTGTTATCCCTGGGTATAAACTCTATAGGAAGGACAGGGAGGGGCACCTTGGAGGAGGAGTAGCACTGTATGTTAAAGAAGGGATAGAATCTAACAAGCTAGAAAACCTAGGTGGACTGGAGTCCTCCACAGAAACCCTGTGGGTGACTATACAAGGCCGGAAAGGGAACGTGCTACTGGGGACGTGCTATCGCCCTCCGGATCATAATGCCGACAGTGACTGGGAGCTGCAGGAGGAAATCAGGGAGGCGTCAAGGAGAGGCAGGGCTGTAATTATGGGTGATTTCAATTACCCACACATAGACTGGGTAAATTCACATTCAAGTCAGGACAAAGAGGTCAGATTTCTAGATACGCTAAATAACTGTGCCCTAGAACAGTTGGTCATGGAACCAACCAGAGAGAAGGCGACCTTGGATCTAATTCTGAGTGACACCCAGGACCTGGTGCGTGACGTCAGTGTCAATCGACCCTTTAGGGAACAGCGACCACAGTGCCATCAAATTCAGCATACATGCGGGGAGAGAATCACCAAGGATTTCTAACACAGACATTTTGAATTTCAGAAGAGGAAACTTCTCCAAAATGAGGAGTATGGTGAAAAGAAAGCTGGGGGGGGGGGAATCAGGAGAGTCACTTTGCTCCAGAGTGCATGGAGTTTACTCAAAACCACAATACTAGAAGCCCAGTTAGATTGTATAACCAAGAGGAGGAAAGGTACCACTAAGTCCAGGAGGATGCCAGCATGGCTAATGGGTACCGTCAAGGAAGCCATAAAAGGGAAGAAGACTTCCTTCCGAAATTGGAAGGCCTGTCCAAACGAAGAGAACAGAAAGGAACACAAACTCTGGCAAAAGAAATGCAAGGTGACAATAAGGGAGATGAAAAAGAGAGTTTGAGGAACATTTAGCCAAAAGTATCAAGGGGAATAACAAAAACTTCTTTAAGTACATCAGAAGCTGGAAACCTGCCAGGGAGGCAGTTGGACCATTAGACAATGAGGGAGTGAAAGGGATTATTAAGGAGGATATGGAGGTTGCAGAGAAGCTGAATGAGTTCTTTGCATCTGTTTTCACGGCAGAGGATACTGAGCATATACCTGTTTCTGAACCAGGCTTTTTAGGGATGGAGGCTAGAGAGCTGAGTCAGATAGAAGTGACAAGGGATGATGTTCTAAACTGTCTGGAAAAACTGAAAGCTAACAAATCACCAGGGCCAGATGGCATCCATCCAAGAGTCCTCAAAGAACTCAAATGTGAAATTGCCGACCTCCTTGCTAAAATATTTAACTTATCCCTGAAATCGGGCTCTGTACCAGAGGACCGGAGAGTAGCAAATGTAACACAAATTTTCAAGAAGGGATCCAGGGGCGATCTGGGAAATTACAGGCTGGTTAGCCTAACGTCCGTTCCAGGCAAATTGATGGAAAGCATCCTCAAGGATAAAATTGTAAAGCACCTAGAAGAACAGGCCCTGCTGGGAGTGAGCCAGCATGGCTTCCGCAAAGGTAAATCTTGCCTCACAAACCTTTTGGACCTCTTTGAGAGTGTCAACGAGTGTGTGGATAAAGGTGATCCAGTTGACATAGTATACCTGGGCTTCCAAAAAGCTTTTGACAAAGTTCCTCATCAAAGACTCCTGAGGAAACTTAGCGGTCATGGGATAAGGGGACAAGTACATTTGTGGATTGTTAACTGGTTGAAAGACAGGAAACAGAGGGTAGGTATAAATGGAGAGTTTTCACAATGGAGGGAAGTAAGAAGTAGGGTCCCCCAGGGATCTGTACTGGGATCGGTGCTTTTTAATTTATTCATAAATGATCTAGAAGCAGGGGTAAGCAGCAATGTGGCCAAATTTGCAGATGATACCAAACTCTTTCAGGTAGTGAAATCCAAAACAGATTGTGAGCAGCTCCAAAAGGATCTCTCCAAACTGGGGGAGTGGGCGACAAAATGGCAAATGCGGTTCAATGTTAGCAAGTGTAAAGTGATGCACATTGGGACGAAAAACCCCAACTTCAAGTATATGCTGATGGGATCCGAGCTGTTGGTGTCGGACCAGGAGAGGGATCTTGGGGTTGTGGTGGACAGCTCATTGAAAGTGTCGACTCAATGTGCGGCAGCTGTGAAAAAGGCCAATTCCATGCTAGGGATCATTAGAAAGGGGATTGAAAATAAAACGGCTAACATTATAATGCCCTTATACAAAACTATGGTTCGACCACACTTGGAGTACTGCGTACAATTCTGGTCACCACATCTTTAAAAGGACATTGTTGAACTGGAGAAGGTACAGAAAAGGGCAACCAAGAAGATCAGGGGCCTAGAGCACCTTTCTTATGAGGCAAGACTACAGCACCTGGGGCTTTTTAGTTTAGAAAAAAGACGAATGCGGGGAGACATGATAGAGGTCTATAAAATCATGCATAGTGTGGAGAAAGTGGAGAGAGAGAAATTCTTTTCCCTCACACAACACTAGAACCAGGGGTCACTCCATGAAATTGATTGCCAGGAGGTCTAGGACCAACAAACGGAAGTACTTTTTCACACAACTCGTGATCCACTTGTGGAACTCTCTGCCACAGGATGTGGTGACAGCCAACAACCTGGATGGCTTTAAGAGGGGTTTGGATGACTTCATGGAGGAGAGGTCTATCAATGGCTACTAGTCGGAGGGCTGTGGGCCACCTCCAGCCTCAAAGGCAGGATGCCTCTGAGTACCAGTTGCAGTGGAGTAATGGCAGGTGAGAGGGCACACCCTCAACTCCTGCCTGTGGCTTCCAGCGGCATCTGGTGGGCCACTGTGCAAAACAGGATGCTGGACTAGATGGGCCTTGGGCCTGATCCAGGAGGGCTGTTCTTATGTTAAGAAGGCTATGCCCTCATCATCATGTAAACTAGACCACCCACAAGGGAAGCGTTCCTTCCACTCCTTTTGTCCCTCATTCGCTGCCAGAGAGTAGGGCTTCACGTCCAAATGTCCCTTCTGGGGTAGATCCAGACCTCCCAGGCAGGGGTTTGGAAACAGGGCTGCCTTCTCTGCCCATGGCAAACAAGCAAAACAGCTATCCTGACTTAGGTGGGTCACCCCTGGGTGGTCGCTTCTCCTCTCACTTACATCTTTAGGAGGCCTCCACATCAGATCGTTGGGTACTCAACATAGTAAAGGGGGGCTACTACATAGAGTTGACTGAAAACCCACCTCACTACTTTCTGCCCACCCCAACCTCCCACATACCCTCCAAACACAAAGGTCTCCAGGAGGTGATATAACACCACCTATTGATCGGGGCAATACAACTGGTACCAGTGGACCAACAGGGAGCAGGCATCTTCACCATGCCCTAAAAGGACAGCTCCCTACATGTAGTTCTGGACTTAAAATATCTCAATCTCTTCGTAAAAAGGAGGAAGTTCCGCATTGAATCACTCAGGTCGATTGCAAAAGCCCTACACCATCAGGGACTTCCTATCCTCCTTAGATGAAAGAGGCTTATCTACATGTTCCTGTACATCAAAGCAGCCGTCCTCTGCTCCACTTCCTATACGCCAAAAGACACTACCAATAAAGAGTGCTTCCTTTCAGCCTCTCCTCAGCTCCTCACATATTCACGAAAGTGCTGTTACCAGTCATGGCACATCTCCAACTCTTAGGGGTCAGGATTTTTACTTTTCTAGATGTACTCCTCCAATTGCTCTCCCTTTCCAGGATCCTGGTACTGATGGTGGTGACCTTGGAATTGGTACCTTGGACACGTTTCCACCTGCAACCCTTACAGTGGTTCCCACTACCCTATCACCAGGAGATTGCTGTGAAATCCACTGAACAAGTGAGCCTTCCACTCCACATTCAACAGTATCTGAGATAGTGGACTATGCCTCCACACCTTTCCGTGGGGAAATCGTTTCTCAACCCCCCCACAAGTCATCGTCACCACGGATGCAAGCAAATAGGGCTGGGGGCATGCCCACTGTTTCCACGAGTCAGCGCATGGAAAGTGGGTGACTGCCGAAAAATAACACGGCATTAACTGGCTGGAGCTCCAAGCAATCTGTCTAGCACTTCTGGCATTCTACCACATAATCTGCAACCAACACATACTAGTCCGCTTGGACAACACCATGGCGAAAGCACATGTCAACTGCCAGGGGAGCACCCGGCCGAAGTCTCTACAGGCAGAAGAGACTCTTCAGTGGGCTGAACAAAACGTGGCATCCCTAACAGCACACCACATGCAAGGTGACCTGAATACAGGAGCAGACTCGCTCAGCAGGAAGGAAATCCAGGAAAATGGAGTCTGAACCCAAACATCTTCAGACTCCTATCGGAACACTTTGGCCACCCATCAGTAGATCTATTTACAACTCCAGAAAATGCTCAGGTACCGCATTTATTCTCCAGGTTCCCCTGCCCTCAAGTGGAAGCAGTGGATGCTCTGTCGTGTCCATGGCTGGAGGATCTCCTGTATGCCTTTCCACTGGCCCCACTTCTCACCTGGTTCCTACAATGAATGAAAATCCTCAGGTCATACAAGTAGCACCATTCTGGCCTCTCAGACCCTGGTTTTCAGAAATACAAAACCTGACAACAGTAGAACACCTGATGCTTCCAGTCACAGCAGACCTACTCCAACAAGGGCCAGTGCACCATCCAGATCCAGGTTGGTTACAGCCAGCCACATGGAGACTGAACGGCGCCTCTTAAAACAGCATGGCTACTCTTCAAAGGTGCTTGACATGATGCTGGCCTCCAGACACCCTTCCAGAAACAGGATCTATCAATACACTTGGAGGGCATTTCTCTGGTGGTCTGCACGACATGGAGTCCCTAAAGGGATGGCTACCATGCAACATTTGCTGCAATTTCTTCAAGACAGTCTGGACCAGGGTGTCTCTGCAAACACACTAAAATGACAGGCTGCTGCCCTAATAGATCCAGTTTTGGGGGGATCGAGGTGCTCCAAGCTAAGACACCCGCACTTGAAGCCCTTCCTCAGGGGAGCAACCTACTATCACCACCAGTGGTGCACTGTTTTCCTACCTGGAACTTATACAGAGTACACGGAAGCTTAACAGAGTCTACCTTTTGAGTCAATCAAATCTATCCCCTTATATCTCCTGACACTACAACTCTCTCTCTCTCTCTCTCTCTCTCTCTCTCTCTCTCTCTCTCTCTCTCTTTTGTTGCCATAGAGTGTCTGAGCTCTGGGCTCTTTCAGTTCACAAACACCTTTGCATTTTTTCTGAAAACTTGGTGAAACACATACTTGACCCCTTTGTTCGACCCAAGGTGTCCTCACCTTTTCATATGTTCCAGGATGTTGTGTTACCATCCTTTTGTCCAAAACAGATTCATCCAGCAGAAAAATCCTGGTACAAGCTGGATGTACGTAGGTGCCTGAAGACCTACATAAAATGCACAAAACACATCCAAACTTCGGAGTCGTCATTCATCTCTTTTTTTTGCCTCAAAACATGGATCAGACATGACCTCCGCCACTGTGGCTCAGTGGCTCAGGTGTGCATAGCCCTGACATATGAAACTCAGAACCTTAGAGCTCCCACTAAAATCTTTGCTCATTCAGCCAGGGCAGTCGCCACCTCAGCTGCATTTTCGGTCCTGGACATTTGCAGGGCGGCTACCTGGAGCGCCCCACAACCTTTACCAGGCACTATAAAGTGGATACCTTCGCTTCTGCTCAAGCAGCATGTGGGAGATGAGTACTCCAATAGGTCCTTCCTTTGGAGTAGGTGGGGGTGCTCCCCCCCAATTGGGCCGAGGGCTGTGGTATGTCCCCCACTCAAGAAGATGCCCTTGGATGCCAGCAGCAGAGAATGGAGCATTGGTTCACTTACCTTGAAGGCTTCTTACTGCCGCATCCAGGGGTGTCTTGACCTGCCCTTGTTGGCACCTGTGCCTACTCCACAGGGACTGTCCCTCGGGGAGTATCTCTAAATTATCTGCCTAGAAATCAAAGCTGCTACTATGGTCCACCATTTTGGGGCCTCCATCAGTTTTTTCCTAAAATCTTGTTAAAACATTTTTTACAAGGTGTTTTGGGAGTGTTTTTTGCTCCTAGTTTACTGTATTTTTTCTTAAAAGTAGTCTTGGGTTTTTTGTCCTAAAAGAACTGGGTGGGGCCATGATCCTCCACTTCTTAAGGACTCTAACTAATTTGCATAGTCATGCCTTAGGGGCCACGTGGAGAATCAAGAAGAAGCCTTCACGGTAAGTGAACCAATGCTCCAATTTGATTCCATCTCCTTACCCTTATTTTCTACCTTTGGAACTTCGCCTATACCAAGAGAATGGTCCAAAGGTATAGTGGGAATATGTATTTATTTGTCGGAGCAAATGCATCTTGCAGGTTTCTAGAGTCCTAGTTAGTGCCACAACCAGTGACTAGTTTGACCCTTAGTTTCCCCAAGAGGCGTGATTCTTCTTGACAGCACTATTAGAGGCCTGGAGTTTCCGGTGCTTCCCCGACTCCACTTGTCCCTTGTCACTAATATTGCAAGGTAGCTTTCTGCCCTAAAAATCATCATCATCATCCTGTGTGTGTTGTAAGGGGGAGCATCAGTGTGTGGGCGTGGAGGGTTGTGTGTAATGCTTGTTTTGCCTGTTCCATTTCGATCTTCTGTTCTCTGCTGCTAGGTTGTGGCTTCGTTGCTTCTCTTCTTGGAAGAGGAAGATGCCTTCTGGATGATGTGTGCCATCATTGAGGACCTGGTGCCAGCCTCCTACTTCAGCACCACCCTGATGGGAGTCCAGACTGACCAGCGTGTCCTCCGCCATCTCATTGTGCAGTACCTGCCACCACTGGATAAACTTCTTCAAGAGCACGACATTGGTAAGTGCCCCCCTTGGTCTGCTAATCCTTTTGTGCTGAAATGGTCCCACCCTGATCCTTGCTTGTCCCACAAATTGAGCATGTTGAAAGCAGGCTCTGGAGAAGACTGTAAAAGGGGCCCATAATGGACTTGGTTACACTTAATGAAGAAAGAGCTGCTACCTCCTTTGGTGTTGAAAATATGTATGTAGAGCTTCCCAGTCCTCTTCAGCACTGTTCAGGGTGTTTCTGCTTACAAATGGGGAACTGAAACTGAATGCTAGTGACAAGCTTTGGGCTTCAGAGTTCAACTCTGTCTACAAACAATATGATGAGAATTTACATCAGCCTCATTACTAGGGGAACTTTGTAGTGCATGGGGATCTCACATGCTTTGCACAAAACAAGTCACTTTAAATTTGGGGTTTGGGTTCGAGTGAGGAAGAGGGAGGTGTATGTGTCGTATATAATTTTGAAGATTCTTGTTTTTAAGGGGGGAAATCTCTGAATATTTGTGGCCAGAGTTACAATGCTCAGTCCTTAAAAAAAAAAAATTGATGCAGTTTTTAATTGGGATGTGCGTGAGAGAGAACTTTGTGTCCCTGAACTATGAGCAACCTGTCTGATGCTGGCAGCACTATGTTCCTTGAAAGAAATTGAGAAGAGCTGTATATCTTTCCACTGCCGTATAGTGATGATGAGAGGGTAACTTATTTGACAGAAAGGGTTGTGACTGTTCTGTTTATGTTGGGAATAGAAAATAGCTCTGTGGAGGGCAGGACTAGGGTGAGTTACAAATGACTGATAAACTAGAATTGTAAGCTTTCCACTTGTGTCTCCATCCACAGAACTGTCCCTGATCACCCTGCATTGGTTCCTCACGTCATTTGCTAGTGTTGTGCATATCAAGCTGTTGCTACGCATTTGGGATCTCTTTTTTTACCAGGGCTCCATAGTTCTCTTCCAGGTCACATTGGGCATGCTCAGCATGAAGGTAACCAACATTCTTCAGTCCTCTTATCTTCCTCATGAAATGAGTGTTTTTTATAGGGGAGGTTCTCTTCTCATCCTAGGTGTTTGTGAAACTGGGTGAGATAGTGTGTGTAAAAAAAGAATGAAAAACGACATACCTTGCTCTTTCAAAACATGGGCATAAAACGACTCCTCCTGGCTCTTGCCATCCTCATTGCCTCATTTGCCTTTCTTCTATCTTCCTGTTTTTGGAGGCAGTCATAGACCCAGCAGCCTTTCTACATTTGCTTAAAAGGTTATGTGAAGGAAATATGCTTGATATCCTGGTCTTGTGCAGGTCATATTTAAAGAGAATTTTATCCTGCAGAAGCTGTTAATATGTAGCTGTCTAATACTATGGCCTTCATGCTAGATAGCTACTGAGCTGTGCCTTGAGGTAGCTGAAACTCTGTGTAGCATGAAAGGGTTCCTCTTTTATATAGGTTCAAAAAATAATTGGAAAACCTTGGTGTAAAAGTTAACTAACTAGTGCAATGAGATCCTGTATTTCCTATAGCTTATATTATGTATACATCCCCCCGCCCCCAGAGTTCACCATAGCACTTGCTACTGGATCAGCCCCAGAAAGGATGTCTGCTTATGTAGGATTAGCATATTGGTGATTTGCTGCAAGTAGTTCCCAAGATTTAAGCGCACTAAAGGGACAGCATAGGCACTCCAAGATTCAGAATAACTAGTTCTGTCCTCCCAGGCAGAAATAGCTGCCTAATGTGCCATTATGGGGTGCTCTCTTGATGTGGATTGTGGTACACTCTGCAGTGATGTATATGGGACAGTTGTTCGCAATATGAAGTGAGCAAAGACAGAAGTGGGTGCACAGAGAGAATGAAAGCGTGCATTGCCTTTGTATTACCTACACTGAGCAGGCATTTACCTGGGGATACAGATACCAGAGGCAAGGAGATGCAGAAAACCTCCTAAGCATGGTTATTTGCCCATAACATGCAGAATGACCTCTCCCCACTAACACAGGAAGAGGAACTGATTCAGTCTGAGAACTCTGCATCCATCTTCAACACACTCTCAGACATCCCCTCTCAGATTGAAGATCCAGATGTGCTCCTGCAGGAAGCCATGCGTGTTGCTGGCTCACTGACAGATGTGGCAGTGGAGACTCAGCGGTGCAAACACCTTGCTTACCTCATAGCAGACCAAGGGCAGCTGCTCAGTCCCAGTGCTTCTGTCAACATTTCAAAGGTAGGTTTACAAAGCCCTTAAGGACTGTCAGCTTGCAATGCTTCCTTCCTCAGCCTTCTGCTTTCCTACAACCTTCATCTGTTTCCTGGCAATGATGAGGGTGGATCACAGTCCTAGACACTTGGTTGAAGAAATCCTCCCAGTCACCATAAACCGGCCATTTCTTATTGCTCTGTCATTTGCATGTCTCTTCTCTGTTTTCACCAATGTCTGTCCCCTTCAATACTTCAAGATCTCCTTAATCTCACTAGCCATTTATATAGACAGTCTGAACACATTTTGTTGTGCTCTTCATGTATCTTGCTCTTCCCTCCCGCTCAGATTGTGAGACGCAGGACACAACGCAGGAAGTCTGGCATCACCTCACTGCTTTTCGGTAAGGACACATGCACCCCCTGGGCGTGATAGGATTCTGGTTTCCTTGGAAGAGTTAACCGCTGAAAGCCAGTGAAACACGGCGTACATTTGTATGGTGGAGTATTCACACCCTGTATACATTGTGCCAGCAGTCTGTCTGCTTTTGGGGTTTGTCAGCAGACCATGAGAAGGAGTCTTAGCTTCAGAGATGTGCTTTGAATACCGAAAGTCCTAGGTCCAGTCCCTGGAATTTCCAACTTTGGAAGGTAGAAGGTGACAGGAAAGACTTCTCTCTGCCTGAGATTCTGGGGAGCCACTGCCAGTCAGGATAGACAATACTGGGCCAGATGGACCAATGGTCTGGCTAGGTATAAGGCAGCTTCACATGTCCATACTTTTTTCTGTCACCTGTCTAGATTGATTTTTTTTAAAATGCAACAGCAAACCCAGCCTGTCATTTGTGTTGTCTGACAAACACGCTGTTTTAAGCAGAAAAATGGCCATGGGAAGCCTTTTCAGCAGCTGCGGCAATGCCCTTCCTTCACCCTCTAAGCTTTCTCTGACTTAGCGAAACAGGGGCTTCCTTCTGGGATGAGGCCACAGCTACTGACGAGGCTTCAGATGAACACTTTCCTCCTTCCATCAGAGTAAACAATCTCACATGTCCACAAAAGTAGCAAAGAAGAGCTGCCCTTCTCTCTTACCTGCCCACTGCAGAGAGACTCTGCTGCTTTTGAAACTATTTACCATTCAGAAGCTGCCCCGGGCAATCCACTCAGTGAACATCTTTCTAGCCTTTCTAAACTGTGTCATGGGTTTATAGGCCTCCGCATCCTTCACTGAACTCTTGCTGGGGAGTTCTTGATGGGAAATTCATGGCAATTAACCCAGTTCACTTGCAGTGTAGGCATGCTCTTATTTAACTCTTGTTTAATCATATTCTCTTCTGTGTTTTCCTCTCTCATTTTTTGACTGAAAGAAGATGGGCTAAGCTTCAGTCTCTCTCTGTTCTGCCCAGAGTCAGGCTAAAAGCCTTAAATATGGTGGGCATGGACTGTTCTGTCATCTCCTTGTTGCAGGGAAGTGGCAAGCAGGCATTCATCTGAAACACAGATTGATAAATAACAACTTTTAAAATTAACATTAGCTCAGTGTCATGTGGCAGTTAAAAAGTCACATTTTTAATGTTTAAGAACTAGAAATGGGAATGAAAATAAAAATGCAAGCATCCTGCTGCTATGATAGACATCCTTATTGCACCCAAATATAGAATGCCAGGTAGGGTCTGGTTGCCCCATCTCAAAAGAACAATTGCACAGAAAATGGCAACTGAAATAACCCAGTGTTGGTTGCAGTACCTTGCCTATGACTAAGGATTAAAATCTTTGAGGTTTTTTCTACTTGAGAAAAAAAATTGGCAGGAGGGAATGTGGACCAAGATTGAGATTTTTAAAATGATGAATGGTATGAAAAGAAAAATAATTCACAGCTCTTTCACTTGCAACAGGCTATATGGGGGCGGGAGGCAGATACCCGCACGGGCCGAGAGGGAGATTGAAATTCTTCTCCCATACTAGAACTAAGGATCATGCAGTGAAGTTGATTTGCAATAGGTTCAGGACAGACAAAAGAAAGTATTTCTTCATATAACACATAACTAACTTGGGGATTCTCACTTCTACAAAATACAGTGATGGCCACTAACAGGATTACACAAACCAATAAAAGATAGATCTGTCAACAGCTATTGTGATAACTCCATGTACAGAAGCAATATACTTCTGAATACTAGATCCTGGGGACAAATTGGGGGAAGGCCTTCCTTTTCAACCTCTTCATGAGAGATGTGTGCTTTACTTTGTTTATTGCATCAACTTTAGGAGAAGATGACGTGGAAGCACTGAAGGCCAAAAACATAAAGCAAACAGAACTGGTTGCAGACTTGCGAGAGGCCATCCTTCAAGTGGCACGGCACTTCCAGTGTGTGGATCCCAAGAGCTGCAGCATAGTAAGTGAGGCACTTTCCCACCACTGACATCTGTACTCGCATTACTGATGGCAGGAGGAAGGGTACCCTGTGAAGACTAAAAGCCCACTTTCCATGGGAGAAGAATCCCTTCATTCACGGTTCATTTATACCTTACTCTTGAACATGATCATGAACATGGCTTCCTCCTGTTCTTCCTCAACTAGGATTTGACTCCCGATTACACCATGGAAAGCCACCAGCGGGATCATGAAAGTTATGTAGCATGTTCCCGGAACCGACGGCGACGTGCCAAAGCACTGCTAGACTTTGAGCGCCATGACGACGACGAACTGGGCTTCCGCAAGAATGATATCATTACGGTATGATTATTAGAGCCAACAGAATGGTAGCATCATGTAGGGGCTGGGGCTGGGATTTGACACTATAGAATAATGAATACAGTGAATTGGGTTTTTCGAAATTACAGATTATGAATGAGATGGAAACAAAGATATTGGTGATGAACACTCCATGCACCCCCCCTAGTTCCCCCCCACACTGTGTCTCTCTCTGCAACCTGCCTAGAGAGCAGGAAGCTGTTGGCTCGAATCCACGCTGGTGTGTTTCCCAGAATATGGGAAACTCCTATATCGGGCAGCAACAATATAGGAAGGTGCTGAAAGGTATCGTCTCAGACTGCACAGGAGAAGGCAATGGTAAACCACTCCATATTCTACCAAGATAACTAGATGTCTCTGTGGTCACCAGGAGTCAACATTGACTCAATGGCACAATCTTTCCTTTTTATGTACATACATACACATGCATGCAGGAAGCAAACTAAGCAGGTACAAGAATTTAAATATCTGGGAAGCAAGGATAACAGGATGGAAATTTAGAGCGGAAACTAAAAGCAGAATGGATATGGTGAAGCAGATTGTTTATAAGAAGAAACGTCTGTTGACAGAACGAATAAGTTTAACTCTGAAAAAGAAAGTTATAAAACTATACATATGGAATACAGCTGTATATGGGCAATAAGTAAAATGGAAGAAAGGAAGCAGAGAGCATTTGAAATGGATAAGACTGTATCCATGAAAAGGAAAATGAATTGAGAAATTGGATAGTAGGGGTGAGGGACGAGGACTGAAGCAAAGAGTGAAGAAAGGGTGATTAAGCCTGGTAGGCACGTGCTAGGAAACAGGGCTCGTCTAATATAATGGAAGAAACAAAATGTAGCAACAGCTGCATGAAACATATTAAAGAGGGGGAAAGAATGGAGACACATGTGGACCTGAGAAGGGTGCAGAAGGCAGTGGTGTGGGAGTGGATAATGGTTGAAGATCAACTTGTGAATTGAAACACACACAAGATGGGTAGAGAAAAAGTCTGTGTTGATTGCTTAGTCAGCAGTATTTCAAACCCTTTGATTCAGCAGCAAATGACAAAACAGACTCCAAAACAGACTGTCTTTTTTTAGCATACACGCACACACACCCCTGCCTTATATCAAGTCAGACCATCAAGTCATGGACCATCTAGTTCATTATTGTCTGTGCTGACTGGCTGTGGCTCTCCACGGTTCCAGGCAAGAGTCTTTCCTAGCCTTTTCTGGATATGCCAGGGAGTAAACCTGGAACCTTCTGCATGCAAAGCAGATGTTCTGTCACTGAGTCGCGGCCTGATCTCCACACACTATGGCACGCATGCTCACGGCCATCACTCCACCCTATCCTACACCCTTACTCATTTGTAGGCTGCAGATGTGAGAGCAATGCAATTGGGCATCACTCTAATGTGGGCCTTTTCCTTATTTGCTTTGATGCATTGCTCTGTGTCCTTTGCTACATGTGACCAAGTCACTGTCCCTCCTTTCAATTCCTGTAGATCATCTCCCAGAAGGATGAGCACTGTTGGGTGGGGGAGCTGAATGGCCTGAGAGGTGAGTGCAAAGGAGACTAATGTGAGGGTGGGACATTAAAGGCAGAGTCTCTATAGATGGCCTGTGAGTGGTGGGCTTCACCCAAAGATTATTCTTTTTCACAAGAGTCTTCGTCCTGTTCTTTTTGAGGGGCTACCCTCAGAGACACAAATATTGTTGTTCTTATTTAGAGGCAAAGATTCTTAGCTGTCTTTGTGGACTTGTTTTTGTCAAGTGTTCAGCTGCTGCATTTTAAGTTGTTTTCCTTACCCTGTTCTTTATAGGTTGGTTCCCTGCAAAGTTTGTGGAGGTCCTGGATGAACGGAGCAAAGAGGTAAAAACTTCCTCTTGTGTCTTAAACGTCTCCTCATGTGTGGAAGATACTGTGGAAGTTTTTTTGGTCTATGGATTATCTGATTTGGGTGTAGTTGTTTTTGAATAGGGTTGCATTCAGTGTTCTCGCTAAAAAAAATTCATCTGTGCGTGGAATGAACTTTGTCCTGGGGGACTTATATCACAGCAGTGTGTGCACTCATATTCAGAGTGGGGCCTTCCTGATTCAACCTGAGTAGGATCTAAAATTAACTGAGTGGACATCCAAAAATGTGTGAGTGCACGCACATGAGCACACCTTAGAGGGAACACTGGTTGCACTCCCTTGAAAGAACCAGGTTTGCAACTTGGGGATATTTCTGGATCCTGCATTACTTCTGAGAGATCAAGTGGCAATGGTGACCAGGAGTGCCGTTATCAGCTTTGACTCAGACCCCAGCATGGTTGCATGTACTGGTAACCTCGAGACTTGGTTACTATGAGGTGCTGTTCAGGGAAAACACCTCATAAGAAAACCAAGAAAACGTTCAAAAACGTCAACTGGGAAATCAGCTGGCAGCACTTCGTTGCTTTAAAAAGTAAAAAGGAGAATTAACTGAACACTGACAGTCCAGGTGGTAATAAACGATCTAGAAAAAATGGCCAGCCGTACAGAACATGTCAATATTGTTGGCAACACTTATCTTTTTATGAAACATTTTAAAATGTCATTCATTTTAATAACACCATTTTAAAGATCTGGAAGTGATCTGTTGTTATCATGAGAAATTAGTTACTGCGCAGGGATCTTCCAGATGGACTAATTAGCTCCTTTCTGGCACCCCTCCCTGCCATGCATGTGCTCAGTGCCTTCCTTTTCTCGGCAGTTGGGCACCATTTTGATTCAGTTAATTTTCAACCGCTGATGCGTTGAGAGCTGTGGGTTATTGCTCCTCAGTTAGTAGAAAAGCAAAGCGTTATTTTGGACAGTGTTTACAGTGGTTTTGACTACAGGCTGTGAGTTGACTATTCTTTATGTTCTGGATGTTGGACTTGATCATTTGGGATTCTATGGCTTTGCTGTTGGAATGGAAAGAGCGAAGAGAAAGAAAACTACTTTTAAATGTGGCTCTCAGAGGTGGCTTAATTTCAAGCTGGCTAGTCAGGTGTGCTTTATAGTTGAATAGGCAGCTCCTCAAAAAGCAAGGAGAAGGGCATGCGGAACAGCATCTGCAAATAATATGATGGATATCTGTTTTGCATGCCTTTCTGTGGACTGTGCCCCCTCTAGAGTGCTAATGAAAGTCAATGATCTTGTTTCCTCTTAGTATTCCATTGCTGGGGATGACTCTGTCACTGAAGGGGTGACAGATTTGGTTCGAGGGACGCTCTGTCCAGCCCTCAAGGCCATATTTGAACATGGACTGAAGAGGCCATCTCTGCTGGGGGGACCCTGCCACCCTTGGCTTTTCATCGAAGAGGTAAGAGGGGCAGTTGTTGCCTGCAGGAAGTAGTATAAGAAGCATACAAAAGTTTGATGGGGGGAGATGCGACTGTTCTTGCATCATCACCCTCCTCAAAATGTTGTACAGCTGAGGTTGCAAAGGGGCATTTAGGGAGGGCGATCTCTCTGATGTGCAAGCCTGAATAATCTGTCACAAGTCAGACAGAAGCATTAATAACATTTGGATTGCTCTTTGTGTGTGCTCATCTGTAGGCTGCTGGGCGCGAAGTAGAGCGTGACTTTGACTCTGTGTATTCTCGCCTTGTGCTCTGCAAGACTTACAGGTAACATATCTTCCCCTCCCTCCCCAGATATTCATATCCACCAGTACTCCTCCTTGTAAAGCTCTTATTCTTTTCATATATTATCTTGTCCAAGTAGCCACCATGCTTGTGTAGAATGGGCTAGCCAATGACTGTGGCAGAGATTCCTTATCGAGGAAGGCTCTCCTGCTTAGAGAAATCATCTTTCTCCTTAAAGGATTATAAGATTTAGCTGTAAAGTCTGTACTGGCAGAGTGGGCCATCTGTGTCGAAACCTCCAGAGATTGTTGAGCCCCAGAAGTGCAACTAGGTAATTTTGGGCCCTGGACTTAGTGGGCTTATGGGGGGACCTCCTTGCAAAATAAGCATTCTCGCTTTGCACTCACGCCATGGTTTCACACAGCATTACTGAGCACACAATCCCACTGTTTAAAAGTTTTTGAAACATTCAAGAATTATTAAAAATGAACTGATAGACTGATCTGCTTCAGATTAAATATATAGAGACCTCCCATAACCTCCCTACATCTGTTCCTGATATCAAAGCCCCAGGCCAAGACATTCCAGGATAGCTAAAGGGTTGGGCAGAAAAGTGGGGTGGTTCACCCTTTTTTAAATGAAAGCAAAGGGCAGATTCCTCCAGATGGGGGTGGGAGGAGAGTCCAAGGGGGGTGGCCTTCAGTTCCAGAGGTTTTGTAATTTTCTGCCATGAAATAAGCTACTTGTGACTTCTTTGAAGTTTATGAATACGGTATTCAAAAAATTATTAAAAATCAATGGATTGACCCATTTGCTTTAAATTAAATACACAGTAGTGCCCTATATCTGTGTCACTTATAGGACTTTAAAGTTTAACTCCCCCTCATTTTTATTTAAAATAAATAGATTGACCAGTTTGCTTCAAATGAAATATAGTCGTACCATCCTGTACCACATCTGTGCAGACTATCAAAGCCTTAGGCCAAGCCCTCTGAGAAAGACACAAATTAGGGGGAATAACCCACATAATCCCACCCACACACCTTCTGGATTGCTCCCACAGTGAGGCAGGCACATCACACAAACAGGCAGTGGCAGGGGAGATGGGGCTTGCACATGTCTGGGGCCAGCCAGCACTGGCCCCCCTGCCTCCCAAGCTCAGCCATCTGCGGCTGGGCAGCCTTCATCCCATGCTGCTGAAGAGCCATGAGGCAGGAACAAGTCTCTGTGCTAGCCCCACTCATCCACCAAACAGCTGATTGGTGGGTGGGGAGAGCAGTAGTAAAAGCTGCCTGCCAGGAGGCTGGGAGAGAATCTCCAGTAAGAGAGACATTGCAGAGCCTGTGCTGGCGGCCACATGGGGAGGAGATTCCCGGAGCTGGCTGCTGGCAGGTGTGTTGCTGGGGCTCTACAGGGTAGTGGGGAGGCCAGGGCCTCTGACCTGCACCCTGAGGTCCAGCCCTAATGGCGCCTCTGCTTTACAGTTAACTGCTGCTTCCATTAACTGTTCTCCTCCTTATGGAACACCCAGACTCTGAGATTCATAATGCCACCTCCCTTCTGTTCTTTAAGAAGCTTTTGAAAACTTATTTATTTTGCCAGGCTTTTTGTGTGTGTGTGTGTGTGTTTACCTTTTCTCTCTCTTATTTTTGTTGTTCTTTTAATTTATGTAAACCACCTCGAGTCTGTGGAAGTCAGGTGGTCAATACAGTTTGCTAAATAAAATAAATTTGTGTGTGTGATACTTGACGGAGCAGACATTAGAGATGGGCCCGGACCGGTCCGGAGGCCATTGAAAAAGCCTCCGGACCGGTCCAGACCTGGGCGGTTCGAGTGGGGGGGTAGCTTTAAGAGCGGCGGGAGGGTTTACTTACCCCTCCCGCCGCTTTCCTGCTCTGGCGCTGTAATTCTAGGAGTAATTGGGGCGGCAGGATACCTCCCTGCCGCCCCTTCCCCGCTGTTGCTGGAAAAAACTCCCAGGAGTCCTTTGCGCGTGCACGTCACAGAGACATCGTGCATGCGCTTCACGTCTCTGTGACATGCGCGTTCACAAAGGACTCCTGGGAGTTTTTTCCAGCAACAGCGGGGAAGGGTCGGCAGGGAGGTATCCTGCTGCCCCAATTACTCCTAGAATTACGGCGCCAGAGCGGGAAAGCAGCGGGAGGGGTAAGTAAACCCTCCCACCGCTCTTAAAGCGACCCCCCACCCCAGTGCCGGACCGCAGTTGGCGGTTCCGTGCACACCCCTAGCAGACATCTGGTCTTGGCCATATTTTTATTTATATTATACTTACAAACTCACTCTGGATCTTTTGCTTTACTATTCTAGGCTGGATGAAGATGGAAAAGTTCTAACTCCAGAAGAGCTGCTTTACCGAGTGAGTACACCACTTAGCCTGGCTCTGAGACCAGAGTGACACACTGAAAGAGGCTTATAAAAGGGACCAAACAGTCTCTCCGAGCTCTTCCTATGAATGCATGAAGGGGGAGTTTGAAAGCAGGGGGCTGTCAATGCCACTCTCCCCCAGCAGGTGGCATCATGGACTGTGCATGCATAGTCATCTCATTGACAGTGCATGCGTGTGTGTGTGTGTGTGTGAGAGAGAGATGGTCGTCATGTACTTTTGAGTTTGTGGGCTCCAATGAGTGTGTGCAAGGGAAGTAAAACTCCCTTTCTTCCCTGGCAGGCGGTGCAGTCTGTGAACATGTCACATGACGCAGCACATGCCCAGATGGATGTGAAGCTTCGTTCTCTCATCTGTATTGGACTCAAGTGAGTCACTCTGCTGTTTCCTTCAAGGGTGCTCATGTTAGTACAGAATAGGAATGAATAGCGGCGGGGGGGTTGGTTTGGATCATACTTTATTGGAAGAGTCCAGCTTGTGAAGCAAACTAGTCACTTCCCGGCCCTCAGAGAGGAAGTTCTGTGTTTCTTTAGTCTGCTGTGCTACAGCCTAGGGAAGAGGCCTCTCCTCTAACCTCTTCTTTTCCCTGAAAACTTCTGTATGCTGTTAACGTTTCCTAAACCCTATTTTGCAGTGAGCAGGTGCTGCACCTGTGGCTTGAGGTGTTGTGCTCCAGCCTGCAGACCGTGGAGAAGTGGTTTCATCCCTGGTCCTTCTTGCGCAGCCCTGGCTGGGTGCAGATCAAGTGTGAGCTCAGGTGAGTGGAACCGCTTTCCCCCACTTCCATTGTACAGCACAGTGCATACAATCCTCATTTAAACCTGACTGCTGGTGTGTTCTGTTACAGAGTCCTCAGTAAGTTTGCATTCAGCCTCTCTCAAGATTGGGAACTTCCTGTAAAGAGAGAGGTAAGCACATGGCACTGCTTAGTGTGAGCCTACACTTCACTATTCCCTCACTAGTGAACAGGTAGCCCCTCAACTCCCATTTGTATCAACCCTGATCCTAGGGTCAGTCAATCAATCAATCAATCAATTTATTATTTCGGTCATAGACCAACCTAGGGTCAGTCTTTTTACTACTACTACTACTACTACTACTATTATTATTATTTACACAGTCAGACAGATGTTATTGACTGGTTTGTTTTATCCAGACATCGAGTCCTTCCCAACGACCTGGGATGGCTGAATTTTATTGTCAATGCTGTTGCTGCTGTTATAGATATTGTTACAGAATATAGGCTGTTCCCAGTAAAGCTGCTTTTTGTAATTGGCTGATGGTGATTTCTGTGACCCCTATGGTGTTGAGGTGCTCTTCAGGGTCTTTTGGAACTGCACCCAGGGCGCCAATTACCACTGGGATTATTTGGGTCTTTTTCTGCCACAGCCTTTCAATTTCAATTTGTAGATCTTTGTATTTGGTGATTTTTTTCTATTTCTTTTTCTTCTATTCTGCTATCCCCTGGTATTGCTATGTCGATTATTTTAACTTTTCTTTCTTCTCGACTACAGTTATATCTGGTGTATTGTGTGGCAGATGTTTGTCTGTTCGTAGTCGGATGTCCCATAATATTTTTACATCTTCATTTTCTTCAACTTTTTCAATTTTATGGACCCACCAATTTTTGGCTACAGGTAGCTTGTATTTTTTGCAGATGTTCCAGTGTATCATCCCTGCTACCTTGTCATGCCTTTGTTTGTAGTCAGTCTGTGCGATCTTTTTACAACAGCTGATTAGGTGGTCCACGGTTTCATCTGCTTCTTTACAAAAGCGGCACTTGCTGTTTGTTGTTGACTTTTCTACTTTTGCTCTTATTGCATTTGTTCTTAGTGCCTGTTCTTGCGCAGCCAGTATTAAACCCTCTGTTTCTTTCTTCAAGTTGCCATTCTTAAGCCATTGCCAGGTCTTGGTGATGTCTGATTTTCCACTTATATTGTGCAAATATTGACCATGCAGGGGCTTATTTCTCCATTTTTCTGCTCGGTTCTTGACTTGTTCTTTCTTGTAGGCCTGCTTTCTTTCATTGGTGTTGAATAGTTTCGTGTTATTGACCATTTGAAGTGCATCTTCTTCACTGTCCTTGATATATTCTTCAAGGCCTCTTTTCTCCTCCTCTACTGTTTGATGGACTTGCAGCATTCCTCTTCCACCTGAGCTGCGAGGGAGGTATAGCCTATTGACATCACTGCGGGGGTGCAGAGCATGATTGATGGACATGATTTTCCTGGTCCTATGATCCAGCGTCTCTAGCTCTACCTGGGTCTAGTCTATTATTCCTGCAGTGTATCTGATAACAGGTATAGCCCAGGTGTTTATGGCTTGTATGGTGTTCCCGCCATTGAGTTTGGACCTGAGGATTTTTCTAACTCTTCTGATGTATTCACTTCCAATTTTTCTTTTAACTTCAGTGTGTGCAATGTTATCAGCCTGGAGAATGCCCAAGTATTTGTAATGTTCTTTCTCTTCCAGGTTCTTGATCTTGCTTCCATTGGGCAGTTCTGTTTTTCTTATATTTCCTCATCATCTTCCATCATCATCATCATCATTATTATTAATTTTATACCGCCCCGAACTTACATCTCTGGGTGGTTTACAACAGAATAAAAACAAAGTAAAACATGCATTAAGACAAAAATGGGGGGAACACACACATTACAACAATTTAAAATTTTTAAAATAATATTTCAAAACACTATTAAAACAACATTAATTAAAAGCCTGGGTGAAGAAATGTGTTTTTAAAGACTTTTAAAAAGCTGTCAGAGATGGGAAGGCTCTTATTTCACTAGGGAGTGCATTCCAAAGCCTCGGGGCAGCAGTGGAGAAGGTCTGTCCCTGAGTGGCCACCAGACGAGCCAGTGGCAGCTGCAGACAGATCTCTCCAACAGATCTCAGTGGGCGGTGGGGTTCATGCCGAAAGTGTTCTGTGTTTGAAAGAATTAGACCCCCAGGAAGGCTGATCCTTCTTTCCCAGCCAAAGTACCCTTCCATCTTCAGGGATAGTATGAGTGTGGGCCCTGCCCCAAATATAAATATAAAATTATATATAGATATAGATATAGATATAGATATAGATATAGATATAGATATAGATATAGATATAGATATAGATATAGATAGATAGATAGATATAAACTTCTAGCTGCACTTGCTGAAAGCATTTGCTTTTTCTTTCTAGGAGAAGGAAAAGAAACCACTGAAGGAAGGAGTTCAGGATATGCTTGTGAAGCACCACCTCTTCAGCTGGGACATAGATGGGTGACTTCTTCCCAGGCCTCAATCTGGACTCCTTGGATGGCATCACATACTTGGCATATGCCCCCTCCTCTCCCCCAGCCTATTGCCCCCTTCATGCATTGTATACCCTGGCCAGCCCTGCTCCTTTCCAGTAGTCTCTTACTAATGAAGAGATCTCCCTTCATGATGTTGTATCGACTCACTGGGGCAGACGGACAACAGCACAGTGAAGAGGGCAGGGATTGTGCTGTGTTTAGACTCTGACTGTCTAGCTTCCCTTCTCTATGGTGTTACTAATCGGATTGTGCAGCGCATGTATACACATACTCTACAGCAGTTGTGAATACCACTTGGGCCCAGCATCTGAGGGGAGCAAGCACCTTTTCCTTGAAACCTGAAATTCTGTATAAATGGAAGAAGAAAAATGTGATTTGGCTCTGAAGTAGGCAAGGGAAGCCCAACAAGTGGCAAAAGGAATGCCCCAGGGAGAGGCATCCTGGCTCTTACAGGTCTCTTTTGTAAGAGGAAAATGACTAGTGGGCTCCCATTTGTAGGGCACCACACCCCCCCCCCAAAAGCCTTTTCCTACATTGAGATAATCATGAAGTATCTCTGGCTGAGGGAAGGCAAGCTGCTAGGTTTCCAGGTGCTACAGTGCATGGTGTGGTGCTGCCACAAAGTGCCTAACATGACTAGCTGGTAACTGAAACTGCCTTGGATGTTGAGAAGCATGGTGGCAGCAACGGTCTAGCCATTAGTTCTGGATCGTGGCTGAATAGAATCTGTCATTTTAGCCTAGTGCAGATTTTTTTAAAATTAGTAACCAAAAGATGTAAATTATATCCAGAAATCTGTATATTTTGACATATCTTAGTTCAGGAAGTGAAGTGGATTCAGGACTGAGCTGGCTCAGGGAGACAATTGCAGCCTCTATCCTATTGGAGGACAATGGCAGAGGCTGCAGGATAGGAGCACACAACTTGATGCATGATGGCAGCACCAATTGAGTGCATGTGATGAAGAAAGCACTGGTTGGGGAGCACAATCAAATCATGCAAAGATTCTGTGTCATTGTGGTTTCTAAATAAATTGCACATCTTGTGACTGTGTCGAAGATAGTAATGGGGAAAGTGGGATTGAGCTTCTGTATGCCTTTAGCCTTATTTTGTTTACCTGAGCTATGGCAATGTTAATGATGTTCTATGGGAGTGAGTTGGCACTCATGCTGATTCTTGAGAAATTACATATTAAGTAAATAGTTAACCAGCCTTTATATATTCTTTCTGCAGTGACTAATAGTTAGTGTGGCCTTCTACCATATTCTGCCTGCGAGGGAGGTGAGAGCAGACTACAAGGAAGAGTGGGACAAACCTTGTTTTCCTCCAAGTGCAGGAATGGCTGCAAAACTTTCAATAGCAGTACACAATGCAGCTGAGAGCCATCATACCCAATGATGCTGCACATAGAGAGGTTATGGAAATCTGTGGTGAGCTACCATTTATACCAATGGTGTGAATTGGCTCTTAATTACTCCATAAGTATTGAATGTCTTCTCTGTGTTTTTACCATGAGAAATAGGTACCTATAATGCCATGACCAAAGATGAGATGTACAAAGATTCTAGAACACAAATTTTTTTAATAAAATGGATTTTTCAAATATCTAACTGAAAAAATAATTTGATTTATCCATTCCCTCCCCCAGTAATTGCTCATTCCATGCCTTTTTCCAGTTGCATGTTCACTCTAGGCCCAATATTACAGCACTGCCTATGTTTCCTGCTTGTGCTGATAACCCTTTTCATTGATGCATAGTGGAAGAAAGTGTTCGTGCTAATCAAATATAAGCTATACAACTAGTGGTTATTGGAAGAACAAGTACATTCAAATTAGAGGCAGATTCTTACCCTTTTGTTTTACTCTGTGGGTACAAAATAATTTAGGAAACAAGCTCTTGGGAGAGCAGTTTTACATAACTGGCAATACACTGACACCAGTTGCTTTCCTATTTCATAAAAGATAATGAGTGATGAGCTATACCAAGCCTGGCACCTTGTGTTGCTATGTTTGACAGTGGTGTTCTGAAAAGCAGCTGTCTGATTCCTGTAATTCATTTAATTAGAATCTTACCCTCTCAAAGCCAGACAGCTGCCATAATAGCACCTTTATGCATGAACTCTTGCTGCTGATAAAGCTTAAATATTCATTTTGGCCAAGTGAATATTTAAGAAATCTAAATACATTAGCAGCTCTTCATTTGGGAGAAGAATTAAGAGCCCCATGCAGAACCAAATGTTTCCCTCCTAAAACTGAAGTGGGCTGAGTCGGAATTCTTTTTCACTATGACCAATCACATAAGTCTAGCCCTAGCTTCCCGCAGGCAGAGTGATATGATTAGTAGTAGGTCTTGGAGGAAATACAAAGATACACTGTCTTCAGCATAGAAAAACAGTTTTTTACTGGATGAAATATGCTTCACATGCACTTGCCCATTCCAGGACAATGACCAGTTATGAAACTTGCAACTTCATCTTCAAGCTCCATCCACTCATCCTAGTGGGGTACAGGATATGTGTCTATGTGAGTGAGAGAGAAACAGAAGTGGCTCTTGGAATCCCATGAAACTAGGGAGGGAGATTGAGGAACACAAACTTCCTCCCCTACTCTGGGAAGGCAGGCAGGTGCATCAACTACATATTTTCTATGGGAGGGGACTGCAACTAAGAGGAACATGATTTCCTTTGAGTGGCATGTGCAATAAGGCTAAAACTGGCAGTCCAAGGACCAAGTCCTCTTCCTCACCAAACCACAGGCTAAAGATCTCCAACAGTTTCATACAGGAGGAAGAGCTTTAGGAAAGTACCACCTCCTAACCAGGTGAGTTAACTTCATTTGCTTTCTGAAATAATGTTACAAGCTATATACAGATATTTTACCAGCTATAAACGAAACCAAGAATCAAGAGGCAAGACTGGTTTGGAACCACTCTTCACAGCAGAAGGGACATGTGTAGGTACAGAAAATTCCTCTCCTTTGTGCAGTGACAGAAGTCAGATATCTGCTCCTTAGCAAGAAGCACCTAAAGGCTCTGCCTCCAAGATGAAGTTGATACTCATGCTCCTTGAGGCTCTATTTCAGTTTTAATTAAAACTTTCTTCAGAGTAACTATCATCAACAGAGCTTTCTCAAAAGCAAAGTGGTGCTATGAGCCCTTCTGTGCAATGACCCAAAGTAGAGGTCAGACACCATGACACCAACTTCAAGAATTTAGGAAGCTACACTCGATAGCCAGGAAAACTATGGAAGGGATAGTTGAACTTAAAATGAATTAATAGCATAGGTACTAGAAACAGTAAAGTGAAGCTCAACTGTTCCAGGTATTTATGCTGCCACAAGTTCAGTTCCAGAAAGACCAAAACTTTCTAGAACCTCACTTCCTGAATCAGCAATTCCTAGGTGGCCAGGCAACTATGAAAAGAGACTGCAGTAGAGCAACTACAGCAGGCTGCAAACAACATCCCTGATGCGGCTGGCTTGAGCCAAGTCATGGTCCAAAGAGCAAGGCCCATGAGCCGTCTCATGCCTGGAACAGGATTTCCAGCTCTGGGAGAACAGCCAGGCCCTATGACCAACTGTTTTATTTTTAGTTGGGCCCCAAGCCAGGAACAAAGCCTGCATACAGGAATCAGTGCAGCAAGCCAAGAGAAGGTGGCTGTTGCCTAACCTCTGGCACAGAACTTGGGCTTGGCTTTCTTGTTTGGTAGAAAGTACCTATATATTACGGCATGATTAGGGAAAGGTTCTTGGACCAGCATGCCCATCCATATTCATGAAGGGTCATAGGAGCCTTAGTCCTATATTTTTTTCCTCATACTCCCCCAAAGCAGAGCCCACATCCTAAGTCTAGAGGAAGCCTTTCCTTACAATACGGCCAAGTAGACTTCTGCCACTTTTTTTAAAGCTTCCTAACTAGGCAGGCTCAAGGCCAGCAAGAGGTCTAGGTTGTGCAAGGTTTTCTGCCCAACTGCTTTGTATTCTTAGACTTGAACTAAGTACCCCACCCTGATTGCTATCTCACATAGGAGAGGCTACACTCCCAACAACTCATAAGTCTGGTATTGCCACTGAAGCTATTGGGAAAGGGCCAGATTTCACCTCACCCATGGCCATGAGGAAAGGGTTGCTTGCCCAAGGTTGAATCGTCATTCAAAAGACATCACTGATGCTTACCCTTGGCCCCAGCTTCATGAAAACAGGTCAATATCTGAGGCTCTTAAGGTTAATGGCCTCTTTCATTTAAGCTTCCACCCATGTCCTGCCCCCACCTGTACCATTCCCTTTACCATTCCCTTTAGTCTGCATGCTCAGAGAGCTATAAGCAAGAATCCCAATGCAGCTGCAGATCATGTCCATCGAGGAAGTCTGTAGAGAAGAGGCTAGGTGTTGCAGTACTGAGCGGGGTGAGGCTCATCACTGGCCCTCCAGACAGCTCCAGCCAATCCATGCTGTCCAAATTAGCATCTGCCAGGTCCAAACTTGGTCCCCCAGTAGGCTCAGGGGCAAAGTGCAATTCTGAGGTGTCCATAGGTGAAGATGGGTGGTCCAGGATAGCTGAACTACTCAGCATCTCACTGTAGAGGTCAATTAGGGACAGAGGCTCAGGTCCATCAGGGCCAGCTGTCAGCAAGGGGAGGCCAGTGCTGCTCTCCAAGAAATCTTCTAGCCTGCCTGCTGAGATGGGATTAATAGAACTTGTATGAGCCAGGGACACCTGCAAGGGGAGCTCTGAGGAATGGTGGCTGTTGGATGGAGAAGAGCATCCGGGAGAAGTGATGTCTTTCCTTGCTGGGGAAGACTGCTCCTTGAACTGAGCTGAAATCTCTGAAAAGCGGGGGGGAAATGACACTTTAATCCACCAATACTGGCAATATTACTACTGCACCCCACACAGTTGCTACTGACCACCTTTAGAGTAGTGCGAATGTAACACTCCTCCTAGGCCCAAAGAACTGACCAGCACTGCCACCAGTTAGGCTGCCACATCACTTTAGCCATCTTATGTGGTGCAAATGCCTTCTGGAGCACCAGGTAACCACAAAAAGAGTGTGGCCCCTTCCTGCGTGGCTTTGCAAAGGGGCTCATTAGCACACCAGTTCAGATGGCTGGCCTCCAGGCTGTAGAAGGAACCGAAAGCACCAGAAAGCCCCTGGTATGAACCCCAAGTGCCTTCTTACCTCCATGTTCAATTAAAATGTCAAACAAGTCATCCATCTGCTGACTCGAGCAGCCATTCTCCTGGGGGGGTGGGGGTGAGAAGAATGTGCTTGTTTAGACACTGTACTTAGACATGCAGCAACATTTCCCCTTCCTTGATTTGTTGAAGCTAAACAGCCACTCACCTCAGGGGGCTTTGGTTGCTGCTTCACTGCCTCCTCATAACCAGGGGGCTCTTTCATTAACACCAAGGAGACAGGGAGAGGCAATGGAGGTGGAGGACCAAAGGAGGGTGGATTCTGCTGTTCAAGGTCCATTTGGGATGGAGATGGAGGAGCTGGAGAGGCTGGCTGTGAGGGAAGCTGTGGAAAAGAAAAAGCTTCTCTAATGAACTATTTAGACACAACCCTGCCTCTGTTGCTTCTTTCTTCAGGGGCACGACTGCCAATGAATACCATTCCAATGCCTCCACAACATGATGGTCAAGAGGATGCAATGTATGGCTTGTAGGCCATACTCAACCCTATTATGGACCTTCAAATGCCACATATTGCTTACTCATGCACTATGTGATGCTTTACCAAGCCTGCAGCATCACTTAGGAATACTCTAGTATAGGGGTTCCTGACCTGTAGTACACCAGATGTTGCTGAACTACAACTCCCATCATCCCCAGCCACAATAAACTGTAGCTGAGGATGATAGTTGTAGTTCAGCAACATTTGGAGTACCACAGGTTAAGAACTCCTGCTCTAACAGAACCAATCATGTCAAGGCAGTCACCCTACACAGTACCAAGGGGCTAGCATGGCTATTGGGAACATTCTTCCAGCCTGCCACTGAGACACAAGAGTAAACCCGTGCCTCTACACTCTCCTTAGGTTATGTCCTAGCATATTACTTCATTCAAGGCAACTGGCCCATTTTCAAAATTCTGAGCTGTCACAAGACACATTGTTGACATATAGCACAGGGCCATGGCTGACAGTGTTGGCAAAAGTGAAAAAAGAGTCACAAACCTATCAGCACCTCATAGTGGACCAGAGAGACAGTCTGAAAATGCTCATTAGGTGCTGCTGGGCTGGTTTTCAAAAGGGTTAATTTTAAAAGGAGAAAAGGGCTATGCCAGATTTCCCCCCACAAAATATTCAGGATTAAAAGGGAGGTTTGGCAAGGCCCCTCCCATTATTAACTACTACTACTACTACAGGTATGTATATACTGATTTTCTACAAAGTTCTCCAAGGTTTACAAGGGGGTAAAAAAAGATGTTTCCCTATTCCCAAAGAGCTCACAGTCCAAGAAAGAAACATAAGGTAGATACCAGCAACAGCCACTGGAAGGATGCTGTGCTTGGATAGGGACATTTGCTCTCCCCCGCTAAATAGAAGAGAATAATCACTTTAAGAGGTGCCTCTTATTTGCATGCTGTTTGCAACTTGTTTGCAGCTTCTGAACCATACTCTCAAAAAGGGGCTTCTTGAAACAGTCCCAGCCAATCACATTGCCTGCAATACATGATAGCACCACACTGCCTATCACAAAGCAAAATCACAGTGCAGATAATATTTCCTGCCTTCACTCTGAATGGAAGTACATCTTTTGCCCCATTTCACATCTTTCCCACAAACAAATGCAGAAATGCAGTGTGTGTATATGATCTGCAGAGGGGACCCTCACCCCACACCACTTCAGCTTAGCCCTACTTGCTAGTTGCCACAGCTTGCCAGAGAACTGGTACCAGTCCTAAACAGGCACTTTGTATAAAGTACTTCTAATCGCTTCCCTTGATGTGAACAGAATTTCAACCAGGAAGTCACATTCCTCTTCTAACTTGGAGGGATGCAGCCCATCACCAAGCACTGTGTGTCAGAAGCAGCTGCATTTCAGTGTGCCGCAGATGCAAATCTTTAGAAACTTGGCCTGTAACATCAGCTTGGGTCCTGACCATTCCTGGATATTCAATCTGGCCCCCAGTGAGGCTTGCTAATGGAGTACCTTTTTCGGCACACTAGGTGGGCCAGTTTTGCTAGCAACGCTGGGTTTCAGGGATCCTTTGTGGAAGCCATTCAGGAAGAAGGGCTGCAAGTTGGGAGGTGCAGAGAAAGACAGGACTGTCTGAGGCAGCTGCCCAGTGACCATCTGTAGACCTGGCTTCTGACCCTACGTAGAGGCACAACAAGGGTTTGGAAACAGAAGGCAAAGATCAGACTCTGACACCAAGAACTACTTTACTTCCCCCCCACCCCACTTTTAATCTCCCTTGCAAGCAAAGCAGCTTGCACTGCCGTGCTTCAAGAGATTCCCACAGCATCCAGACAGACCCAGGATACATCTCCACCTCCAGATGCAGATCATGGAAAGGACCCATTTTGCATATTTGTTCCCAAAACATTGTCTTGATTCTTCATAATATCCTGGAAAGGACTGCCAGTGGTAAAAGAGCATGTTTGTTTGGCCAGAAACCATAGCACAGCGTCGTAAAAGGAAAAGCAGAACGGAAACGCAGGGAGCAGAAGAAAAGAAAGAGAGTGGAAACGTGGAGGCGTAGAAGCTCCAGGCTGCCAGTTTTTGAACCTTGAAACAAACTAAAAGCTTTTACTCCCTCATAAGGATTAGAAATATGGATTTGATTTTTCTTTTTTTTAAAGCAAAGGCTCCTAGTTTCTGCAGCATGTGGAGAACATGAGCAGCCGAGCCATCAAGGTCTACAGGACTCCCATTCATTGAAAAGAGCCAGTGAGACATTCTTGAGATTTATTCTGCAACTGGTCTCCTACAGTCAGAAGTGCTAAAGGAGCAAAAGTACAGTCTGAAAGGATGCAAAGTGTTATTCAAAAGCAAGACTCAATGTGCTTCAAGTGCCTTTCACAAATGGTGCAGAGGCATTTATTTTCCCTTTATGAAAATAAAAAACCCGAATGTATGTACTCATAAATGAATGGCCTTCCTCATAAATTAGAAACATGGACGTAACTTGAATGACTGCCGTTCATTCTTAATGGGAAAAGTAAAATGCTGCATGCAGAGGTAATATGCAGTAGATGGCACCCCCGACAACAGGCCTTCCACTGATGGAGCCCCCCGAGTAGTAGAGGGGGAAGAGCAAGACCCCTCCTCCTCATTCCAAAGGGATTTCTGCACTTCCTCCACAAAGCACCAAGAGTCAGGTTCACAAGCGGGGAAGCCACACAGCTACAGTGAGCTGTGGCAAGGCAAGTGTTCTGCTCTGGGCCAGAGACCACATTCTGCTTGGGGACAAGGACAGTGTTCCCTCTAAGGTGTGCTCATGTGCGTGCACAAGTTTTTTGATGCCCGCTCAGTTAATTTTAGATCCGGCTCAGGTTGAATCAGGAAGGCCCCACTCTGAATGCACATGCGCACACACTGCTTGAACTTGCTGCCCAGAATAAAATTCACTCTGCACACAGATGAAATAAATTAGAACACTGGACAGGGACCGGCTTTAGGAAGGAGGCCAGGCCTGGCCCCATCCCAGCTCTGTCTATGGCAACTGTTCTTTCAAACCGATCCCCCACCACTGAATTTGTAGGGGTTCCTTTCATTATCAAACACTTAATCCTGCAAAGAACCAGCATTCCAATCAATCTGGAATTGGGACAGCAGTGCTGTGGGTGACAAGGGAAGGAACTTGGTGACAATACCAACCTTTTGTATCCCCTTTTCTTTAAGAGTATTACAGTCTGTGTGGAAAACATTACAAAAATCTGCAAAATTGCCCAGATTCTGTGCTGAAGAAAGCAGAGCCCAGCAGACTGCATCAGTTACACATATGCTCCCCTCCCCTCACATTACGAGGCTGCTCATTCCCCGCCTACTCTCTCAAAAGTCCCACCACACTGGGGTCTTTGATCTATAACAGGATGTTGTCACCATACTGCCATCCTCTCTCATTCCTTTTGCCTCCAGGTACCTACTCTACAAGGTGAGCAGTTTGAGAAAATTGCACCATCTCATTTCCAAGACAGCTGGAAAGGTGTCTCAGGGTGATACATTCACAGAAAGAGAGAGCGCGGCTAAGACCCAAATGCTGTTCAGAGTTTAACTATCTAAAGCATGCAGTCAATTCTGCTAGTGCACTATAACCAGCCCTT
Source organism: Hemicordylus capensis (assembly GCF_027244095.1). NCBI lineage: Eukaryota > Metazoa > Chordata > Lepidosauria > Squamata > Cordylidae > Hemicordylus > Hemicordylus capensis. The sequence continues at coordinate 214,948,179 of NC_069661.1, read as the reverse complement.
TCCACTTACTGAGGAATGTGGAAATCCAAAGAACTTATAGTATTTCTAACCCACGGGCAACAAAAAGCACAGCCATTCAAGCCTGTTTTCCAAGGAGCCTTCCTGTTCCGTTTTACCCAATCTGCACCCAGGCAGAGCCGGATGGGTGATACCCAGAGAGCAGCTCGGCCCAAGCAGGACCTCTTCATGTGCTTTGCACACATCATGCTTCCTTCCTCTCCTCTACCACCCACCCTGCAAAGTCAGCATTCAGAAACCAAATGGGTAGTCAGCTACCTTCTTGTTGGGCTCACTTGCTGGCTGCTGCAGAGATGACTGGGAGCCGCTTACAGACTGTGGGGTGGATGCTTTTGTAGGTGGTGATGATACTCTCTGAGAAAGAAAGGTACAGATATTTTAGATTTTTAATGCAGCCTACTGCTGAGAGCTAGCTGCTGTGGATCCCAAGTGGCATGGAGAGAGGGATGCGTGCAGAAGTTCAAGGGAAGACATACGGTCACTGGTGGAGAAGCGATGTGTGAAAGAAGAACCAGGACTGTAAACCCAAATGAGGCTTCTAGTAGAGGGGGCAGGTCAGCAGGTGCAAATCTAGTATGCACAAGAGGATGTATGAATTTACAAAGAAACCAGCCCCTGACACAAAATGAGAACCCACGAGTAGAGCACCGCCTACATTCAGCAGTGCAATTTTAAAAGAAAGGACACTGGCCAGAGCACCGGTCTGATAGGGCAACAGGTCTGGGATGCATTTGCACAAATCTCAAAAGAAAAAGAAAGAAAAAAAAGACTATTGCCCAGATCATGTCCACTATCACCAAACGGCATGCTGCCTTCCCACCAACCTCTATGTTCAGTTATCTTTTGTTTGTCTGTCTTGCTTTGCCTTGCCACTTCCATTCCATCGCAGCCTCACTGTCTAGACAGGACACCCTCAATCTCTCTAATAGTTATTTTATTTGCTCATTCGTTCATTCAATTTATAGAGCACTCTTCCTGAGATGGCTCAAGGCGGTTTACATTAAAATCAAGTGCACTTAATAAAACAATTAAAATAAAAACATGTAAACCAGACCAAAATTGAAATTAAAATTATATATCATTAAAAGCCAGGCTAAAAAGATGGGTCTTTAAGGCTCTCCTGAAAGCCTCAAAGAAGATAAGCCTCTTATATCTATGGGGAGCATGTTTCACAACCCAGGGGCAATAACTGAGAAGGCCCAATCCAAGGCCACCACCAGATGAACTGATGGCGCCTGAGGACAGGCCCCTCCTGATAATCTTAATGAGTAGCGGGGAACTTGTAGAGAAAGGCAGTTTCTCAGGTAACCTGGACCCAAGTCATCCAGGGCTTTGAAGTTAATAACCAGCACCTTGTACTTTGCCTGGAAACATATCAGCAGCCAGTGCAAATGTTTAAGACCGGGCATAACGTGGTCTCTATGGGATACCCCAGAGACCAAACTGGCTGCCGCATTTTGAAATGAAGTTTCCAAACTACATACAAAGGCAGCCCTACATAGAGTGCATTGCAGTAGTCCAACCTGGAGGTTATCAGCTGGTGTACTACTGTTTTCAGGTCATTCTCCTCAAGGAATGGGTGGAGTTGTCGAATCAATCACAGCTGGTAAAAACAGTTCCTGGCTACAGCCTCAACCTGAGACACCAGGATGAGACCCAGGTCCAAGAGAACCTGACCTTTCTAGGGGAGTGTAACCTCATCCAGAACAGCAAGTTCTATCCTGTCTTGCAGATTATAACCCACAACAATAAGCACCTTCATCCTGCTTGGATTCAGCTTGTTTATTATCCCTCATCCAGCCCATTACTGTCTGTAGGCAGGCATTTAAGGGGCTAATGTCATTTCCTGATATCGATGACAAGGAGAAATAGATTTGGGTGTCATCTGCATATGGATAGCATCCAGCACCAAATCCTGTGATGACCTCACTCAGTGGTTTCATGTAAATGTTAAAAAACATTGGTGACATAATGGAGCCCTGAGGGACTCCATATAGTAGCTCCCATTATGAAAAGCAATGGTCACCAAGCACCACTATCTGAAATCTACCCGAGACATAGGAGCAAACAGTGCCTCCTATCCCCAAATCCCTCAGGTTATCCAGAAGGATACCATAGTTGATGGTATTGAAAGCCACTGAGAGATCCATCACACTCCCTCTGTGAATTCCCTGGTGAAGGTCATCTATCAGGCCAACCAAGGCCATCTCAACCCCATAGCCTGCCCTAAAGCCAGTTTGAAATGGTCTAGATAATCAGTTTCTTCCACTTGGCGGTGATCAGCCACCACCCTCTCAATCATCCTGAGCCATTTTGGAAGGGCGGTATACAAATCTAATCAATCAATCAATCAATCAATCAATCAATCAATCAATTTCACCAAACCATGGGAGGTTGGGGAATGGCCTATAACTATTCATCACCAGGATATCCAGAGTGGGTTTCTTACGAAGAGGTTTAAACACTGCCTCCTCCAAACAAGGTGGCATCCTGCCCTCCCTCAGTGAGGTATTAATGTTATCAACTAGGCTAGCTCCAACAACCTCCATGCAAGATGAAATCAGCCATGTTGGGCAAGGATCCAAAGAATGGATGGTAGGCCATACCGTTATTCCATTCATTTATTAAACCACCTTACAATATGTTGCCAGCTACTGTGATCAGAGGTCCTGCTCCATGAGCCACTGCCACTAGTGGTCTGTCTGTCTGGGATAAGGCATATGGCCTTTTCAGTTGCAGTACCCAGGTTATGGAACTCCTTACCCCAGGGAGATTCAATTGGGCCCCTCTTTTTTGGGATTTCAATGAAGTGCCAAAACCATTTTGCTTTGCCATGCCTTGGGCTTGGCTTAGTTTCTTTCTCTCCTGTCTGATGTTAACATTTGGCTTCCAGTTTAATTTTATGGTTTTAACTAATGTTTGTGACCCACCAAAAGGCAAGATACAAATATTTAAACAAATGCAAAGCTCACTGGTAATAAGCCAGACCACTGGTGTATCTAGCCTAATGCTGTCTACTTGTCAGTGCCTGCCGACTGACATATGGAGTGGAGGTCCTGGCCAGCCCAGCTATCTATGATTCTTTTAATAGGAGATGCCAAGGATTGAACTTGTGACCTTCTCCATGCAGAGCGTGGCTTCCACCATTCAGCTGTGGCCCTTCACAAATATATCTGTGGCATGTGCTTTTGTAGCTAACAGCCTATTTTGCCACAAGGCTATTCATGATTTCTCTTCCAAAGTATTGCTATATTGAGTCCTTTGCCTTCTTTCCCAGTCCTGCAACCCTTGAATGGATTGATTGATTGATCTATTCATCCCTTCCTCTCCCACACCCACACACACCCTGGATTATTAGCATTAGCAATTTAACCTGGGACCAGTTTAATCTGCATGCAAAACATGGCCCATGCTATTGCATGATGCGACCAGAACAACTAACTACATTAAGTATCCAATGCTGTACATAAACAGATTTCCCAGCCACCATTTGTAGTAATCAATGTGTCTCAAAGCCTGAAGTGTCACCTTGATTTATGTAATTACAAATACAAGCAAGCAATGTGCACAAACCAGTTCAAAGGGGGGCTTTATCTTTAAGGGCAGGGGTGGGTGCTCTTACCCCATCCGCCACGTTTCCCTCGCTGACACTGTCTTTTAAAATGATCCGGTGGGGTGGCAGCGTACCTCATTGCCGCCCCAGTCCAAGGAGGCACTGGGGCGGCAAGGAGGTACACTGCTGCCCCATTTTCAAAAAATGGGGCAGCATTTGTGACTCCTGAGGAAGTGGACAAACTGCTTCAGACTGTGCGTCCTACAACCTGTTCTCTTCACCCTTGCCCAACTTGGCTTATCGCATCTGAAAGGGTCTGGTTAATACTATAAACTCTGAGGGAGGGCAGAATGCCTCCTTGTCTTAAGGAGGCTATTATTAGAAAAGGCTATACTGGATCCCTCAGAGTTAGCTAATTACAGACCTGTTTCTAATCTTCCATGGTTGGGCAAGGTGGTTGAGCGGGTGGTGACCTCTCAGCTCCAGGCAGTTTTGGATGATGCAGATTATCTAGACCCATTTCAAACTGGCTTTTGTGTGGGCTATGGGGTCGAGACGGCCTTGGTAGGCCTGATGGATAATCTCCAACTGGCTATCGGCAGAGGGAGCGTGACTATGCTGATCCCTTCGGATCTCTCAGTGGCTTTCAATACCACTGACCATGGTATCCTTCCGGACCACCTGAGGGAGGTGGGATTGGGTGCCACTGTTTTACAGTGGTTCCACTCCTACCTCTCTGGCAGATTCCAGATAGTGTCGCTTGGAGACTGTTGTTCCGCTAAGCTAGAACTTAAGTGTGGAGTCACACAAGGCTCCATACTGTCTCCAATGCTTTTTAACATCTACATGAAACCGTTGGGAGATCATCAGGAGGTTTGGTGCTGGGTATCAATATGCTGATGACACCCAGATTTACTTCTCCCTGCCAACCTCATCAAGAAATGGCATATCTTCCCTAAATGCCTGCCTGGAGGCAGTAATTGGGCTGGATGAGGGATAACAAACTGAAGATGAATCCAAATTAGACGGAGATACTGACTGTGGGGGCCAGAACCCGAGAGATGTTTTAGATCTGCCTGTTCTGGATGGGGTTACACTCCCCCTGAAAGATCAGGTACATAGCTTGGGAGCACTCCTGGACCCAAAGCTCTCCCTGGTTTCTCAGGTTGAGGCGGTGGCCAGGAGCGCTTTTTATCAGCTTCGGCTGATATGTCAGCTACGTCCATTTCTAGAGGTGAATGACCTTAAAACAGTGGTACATATGCTGGTAACCTCCAGGTTTGACTACTGTAATACGCTCTATGTGGGGTTGCCTTTGTACGTAGTCTGGAAACTACAATTGGTACAGAATGCGGCAGCCAGATTGGCCTCTGGGACAACACGAAGGGAGCACATAACACTGGTTCGAAAAGAACTGAACTGGCTGCTGATATGTTTCTGGGTGAAATACAAAGTGCTGGTTATTACCTATTAAGCCCTTGGTCCAGGCCATTTGAGAGAGCGCCTCCTTTGTCAGAATCCCTGCTGCCTGTTATGATCTTCTGCAGAGGTCCGGGTTCCATTTGCCACTGGCTTGTTTGGTGGCGACCTAGGACCGGGCTTTCTCTGTGGCTGTCCCTGGGCTTTGGAATAAGCTTCCTGCTGAAATAAGAGCATCTCCTTCTCTGTTTGTTTTCAGGAAGAACCTCAAGACCCTCCTGTTCTCTCAGGCTTTTAATTAGAATTACTTTTAATAATCTTAAAAACTTGTTTTAATAATTATATTATATTGTTCTTATTGTCATGTATTAATTTGTGACTTTTAAGCGTGTTAAATTTTGTACACCGCCTAGAGATATGCATATTAGGTGGTATAAAAATATTTATTAAAAAGAGAGAGAGACACAGCGCCAGCAAGGGAAACATGCTGGGAGGGTAAGAGCACCCTCCCCCATCCTTAAGATATCACCACCACCACCTTCGAATCGGCAGGCGCCAGTTCTGTGCACACCACTAATACAAGCTATTATTTTAAAGAAGTGACAGCATTTAACATGGAGTTCGTCTATTATTTGAAAGCCACACTTGAACAGCAGCCCCAGCTCCAGAACATGACTGCAATCCCACCTACCTTCAATGGCAAGGAACTGCCACTCCCCACTTGCTCTGGAAGCGAGAGGCCCTGCCTCTCAGCATTCTGATTGGTCACTGTCAGGACTAGGTGAGTGCCAGTGGAATCTGTGATGAAGGTCGGTGGAGGGGCTCCCTTGAAGCCTCCACCTTGCTGACCAAGGAAGAAGCGTGAGGTCTGGCATGATGGCTCAGTCTCGGATGCTGGCACCTCTTGCTTCACCATCACGGCTTTCTTTGGCACAGAGCTTGTATCTGAGGTGTCCATTTGGCTAGTGGTCTGTGGGGGTTTTAATTGGTCAGTTTGGCAGCTGGGCTGCCCTATAGATTGGCAACTCAAGAAGCCCTTTTCACTCTTAACATGGATGCCAAAATGTGGTGACTCGGGAACTGGAGCTGTGCCCTCTTCTCCAGCAGCCATGGTTGGCAGTGGCTGTTGAGACCGCTTTTCTCTCTCCAGCTGCAGCTTCAGCATCTCCACCAGCTGCTGCTTCTGTTTCAGCATGCGCGTGAGTTCCTCAATCTGCTTATCTTTCTCCTGCAACATTTGGTCTTTATCCTGGACCTCCATGTCTTGTCTGCTGCTACTGCAGGACTCTGACCGTGACACTGAATTTGAGCTACAAGTGGGGGCTTTGGAGCTTTCTTCCTTCACCAAGAACTGCACTGGTGATGCTTGTAGGGTGAGCTGAGTCAGAGGAGAGGTCACCATCTCCCCAAAGGCATCTCCACTGGTCGAGTTCTCATCCCCAGCACTCATCAGTGAGCGTTCAGAAGGGGTAGGTGAAACAGGCGGTGTGGATCCTGTGCTACCAAACTTCATCATGCCATTGCCAGTGACTGTAGCTACAACTACTTCTGTTGAAGCAATGCTGGCACTGACCAGTGCAGGTCCTGTACTCAGCCTAGTAGCTGGGAAAGCTACCACCACTTCAGCTGCCTTTGGGAGAATTGCGGTGTTGGGCTTTGGGGTGGTGGTTGATCGGCCAGCTGCACCATTCTGCTCTTGATAAGCCTTCAGCCGTTCAATTAGATCTGTCTTGGTACCTGACACAGGCAGTGCTCTCAACTTCAACTCTTGCTTCAGCTCTGCCACCTAACAAAAATGATCAGAGAATTAAACCAAAAGCTGCATTAGCCAAGACAATCTTGGTTATGACAGCTAATACTCGTAAGAGGCCAAATCCAGGACAATGCCCTCCAGTTTCAACTACTTTTCTAATAGTGTAGACCTGCTGGCATTTGGTATTCCACTGCTAACAGGCACAGAGTTCAACACTTAAAGCAGAAAGACAAACTGATTCAACCATCAAAATCAACGTTGAGATAATTTATTTCAGTGTTAATAGCAGCAAGACCACTTGTGAACAAACAGATATGCTAAGTTTCTACCAAAAAATGCAAAGAGTGATACACTTACCTTCATATCATCCAGATTAGTAGGGAGAGCTCCTGGCTTGCCCACAGGGGCATTACTGTTTTGTCGCAGCAACCCATTAGAACTGGAAGAGACAGAAGAGGTGCTTCCGACAGGAGTAGAAAGGCTACGCATGGGTGGGACGCTACTGCCACTCTGCTGCTCTCCTGGAGGCCTGAAGTGGGAGTAAAGGGTGAATAGAGTATTCAGCACTGGAACTGATCACTACTAGCTATTCATCACCCATCACTGTTGGGAAGCCAAAGGACACCTATTGATAAACTACCTGACCATTTGCCCGGAAAATACAGCACAATGCAGAGGACTCCTCCAGGCTCAGTGGTACCAAGAAAATTTCAATTTGGCAGCCTCTGTGTGTGCTAACCAACAATTAGCAGCAGAGATGACGGGCAGTCCTCCATCAACAGTGGGAACCCACTGGGTAGAGGTATGCATGAATCGTTGTTTGCTACTCAATTCGACCTCAAATTGAATTGCAAAAATTTGAATTTATCTGTCCAACTGGCTGGCCATTGCTGGCTAGTTTGATGAATCAAATCAAAAAATCACACACACACAAATCACAATTCACCCATAGGGAACAATGAGGAAACATGAATCATCCCATTATTCCCCATTGGTAGATCCAAAGGACACCAAAGTGGGTTGTGTGCTAGGTCATGATGGGTGCTACCTACCACCTGACTCACAAAAGAAATGGGAGAGAGAGCGATTTTAAAAATTAAACAAATTTTTCCCCAAACACCCATAGGATCCTAACTGGGTGTGTGTGTGTGTGTGTGTGTGTGTGTGTGTTAGGTTTAAAAAAAAAAATTGCCCACATGCCCATTTATTTTGTGAGCTGAGTGGTATGTAGCACCCATCACGCCGTACCACCCAACCCACTTTGGTGTCCCTACAACTTACCCTTGGGGAACTGGGGTGATTCGAGTTCCCTATTGGCAAAACAAGCAGAGTACAGTGCACACATTGTGCAAGCCTTGAAAAACAACACTGCAGAACAGAAGCAGCACACACAGTCCCGCCCAAACACAGAATAGCACATTTTGCCAGACACAGTACACATCGTCCAAAGATGGCCAAAAAGGAATCATTGATCCAGAATCCACTGGATCTACAGTGCCTGTGCTGCAGTAACATCATCTGCACAAGTTACTGTCTCTCACACAATTATGACTCTGTCCTTACTTTTAACAGTTACCACAGCACAGCAGCACCCTTAGCAGCCAGGAAGCATAGCCATAAGGTCAACCAGAACATCTTCAGCCACATTTTGACTGAGTCCACCTTGCAATGCAATTGCAGAGCAGATCAGAGCACTGAGTGAAGCACAAGTTAGTCAAGGCTAGACATGGAGCTCATCACAGCAACCACCAAGAAATATCACACAGACACATAGAGCTGAGCTTCCACTGTCCATTTCTCGCCACAATACCATCTCACAAACAGACCAAACCACAGCTCTGCTTTTGTCAGTTAGAACCAGCAAAACCAATTATAGTTAGAACAGCAAGCAAAAGCACAGCATTATACTCAGTGCTGAAAAAGAAATACTCCTTCCTTGATTCCTTCCTCCTCTCCTGATGTAAGGGCTCTCTCTGCCTCCCAGTCCCTTTAAATACATTTTTGAAATTCCCTCCTCCCTACCAATGGGTGCACAGCTGCCCATGACAACACTTGATTTGAATAACAAGCTAACCAAGAAGCAAGGACATTTCAAGCCAGTCAGAAGCCAGTGCCACAAAATCAATTGGGGGTGGGGTGGGGTGGGGGGAGACCACCAAAATGGTAGCACGAATTGTGCAAATCGATTAGCGCTGAATCAGGGCTGATTCTATTCGACCATGAAACAGGTCCTTCATTTAAGGGAAATTGAATTCTCAGCCAAATCCATGAATCACCCCCGATTCGGTGCAGATGTAATTGCACATCCCTACGTGCTGAGCAATTTAAAAGGTGTAGCAACAGGGCAGCTGCTTTCAATGTTGCTATACTGTTGGGGCCACCTTTTAAAGCTGTGCAGCAGCTCCAATGGATCCCTACTGTCGACGGAGGACTGCTCATCATGTCAGTCACCATGCTTTGTTTCCTCATACATAAGAAATCTCAAATATTTTACTGAACTGCATATATTTTGCTTTGAAAGAAATAAGATCTGTTGAAAAACATCACAGAAAGCCAAATGTTGGATTTATGTCATATGAGTACTGATTCTCTGATATCTGACAGAGTCAGTTAATTACACTTCAACATTTGTTTAATGGGTGTTCGCGTACAGATGACGGAACTGAGACTTGCCTCCCAAAATCCTATTTGCCAGCCACTTTTGAAATACATATCTAACTACTTAAAACCTACTGACAGTAACATTCTGCTTAATTTCACAACTTCTTGACTGTCACAAGTAACTTTGTCACACAGCAATATACACCAGCCCAAGCTAGAGTGTTTGAGATGTGGGGAAATACAGCTAAACGGAAAACATTCCTAAAGAATGAGAGGGTTGTGGGTAACAGTATAGATCTCATTCTTTGGTGGGGCAGAAAAGAGAGACCGATAATTGCAGCTCTGCTGACAAAGACCTCCTGTGAGAAGTGGGGAAGGAGAAATAGCAAGCTGTGATCCATACTTTGGTGGAGCTGGTAGGATGGTCTGATAGTTGTAGTGCTGTTGCTGCTGCTGATTAAGAATCTGGAGCTGCAAGAAGAGCTGCTGTTCCTGCAGGATTTTGGCATAGGATGAATCCATGGGAGGAGCGCCTTTGTCCTGCTTTTGGTCCGGGGGGATATACTGGTGATATTTCAACTTCTTAACTTTTGGCTTTGGCTCCTTGGATTTTTTGCTGCGCTGGGACTTCTCACAAGAGGACTTGGACTGGCTTTGCTATTAGAAGTGAGAAAACAGAAGGATCAAGGTAGGGTCAAAGGGTGCAAATGCAGAGACAGTAACAGTTAGTCTTTGCTAGCAACATCCAATGACTCTCCATAATGAATTTGCAGGTACAGGTCGCAGGGAAATGCAGTGTTAGCTTTCACTAAATTCTTCAACAAAAAATAGGTGCCAATTATTCAACCATACAAGAAATATGGGTATATGTGCTTGGATATTTGATTTGCTGCACAACATTGAGTTCATTCTGTGAATGGAAAAATTTGCCCCATATACAGGATATGGAATATTTTGACTGACACTGTCTCCAAGGAAGCATTTCTACCAAACACCAAGGCCCTAATATTACCTAAACAGCTGCATGATTTTACATCTAACAGTGGAAGTGACACATAGGGGCTATTCTCACAATCGCAGAAAATCGGGCTAGCCTCCACTAGCCCAATTTTCTGCGATCGTGAGAACCACCGGGCTCGGCTGTGAGCCCGTTGGTTCTAGAGCGGGTAACCTGCTCAAGAACCCCTGCCCTAAAATCAGGTTTGCGGAGCGAGCGCTCTGCAAACCTGGTTTTTAAGATCATGAGTAGCCGCGGCGCGGCTTCGTGCCGTGCCTACTCACGAGGAGACCCCCCCGGAGGTAAGGCGAAAAGCCACCTCCTGGCTCCGGGGGTCTCACCAGCATGCCTGCGTGCTCACACAGGGCATGCTGGAGCTTGTGGGGACCAACCGGCCCCCGCTCTCCCCAGCCCCCGCCGACTCCGTCACAGAGCCGGCAATCGTGTAGGCAGCTGATCTGGCCGCCCAGACTCCAGCCATGCTCGTGTGCGGGGAGAGCGGTCTTAGCCCGCTCTCCCCACTCAGCGCCCCAAACCGGGTCTCACTGATCATGAGACCAGGCTCATACACTCCTAGGTTTAATGCCTGTCTTAACTATTTGCTTTGTAAATGAAGTCTTAGGTACATTAATACTCAAAGGGGAGATTGGACATCAAAGGGAATGATCAAATACATTGATGACTGAGACTAGGCTATTTGACATCTCCCACTCAATCTTAAGACACCCAAGACAGGAGTGGATTCTTTAGCTGCTATTAGTTTTTAACCTCTGCATGAAAAGTACCTTAATAAGGGTTGGAAGTGGTTTGGCAGCAGGAGTAACAACTCCATTGGTGAGATTAGGAGGCACCGGAGGTGGCAGTGGCGGCAGGGGAGTTGGGGGCTGCTCAGACAGGAAAGGTGTCTCACAGGAGTCTCCACTGATTTTTAACTGACACACAACCTGCAAAAGTGAACCAAAGTAGGAGACACACATGTAGATCAAGCTATCATCTCCAACAAGATGGAAAGAACTTTATGGACATGAAGCACACAGATTGTACATCACTTGTTACAGAGATCCCCAAGACACTATGCAGAGGAAAGTAATACAAGCCCCATTTTCACACTTGTTCTTTCCTTTTGCTTCTCAGTTGCAGCTGCATACACAGAAGTCAAGCATGGTGAGCAAACCTGGTTCCCAAAGAACAACTGCTCTCCAAACAAACCACCATTTGGGGGTTTATACCCATCTGTGTTGTCCACAAAATAAAACCTCCTCCACTGGTTTGTTACTAGTACCTTTTAAAAGATTCTTGTATTTTTGCTGCTAATCACTACAAATAATTCCCTAGGCACTCAGATCTCGCAGAGGGCACATTTTTCTCCAAGGTTCAAGGCACCTGTGTTGCTTGAGATTGCAGAATGCAACAAGAGCCACAACTATACACACTCACCTGAGCAGGGGATGACACTGTGGGGGTGGGAAGTGACTCGCCAACCCGAGCTTCCATTGGGGAAGGCACAGATCCCTGGGATTCATGGCTGGCCGGCTGTTCTGGGGACAGGGCATCACTGCTGTCCTCATCAAAGGAAGAATTATCTGCTGTGTTTGCATAGTTCACTTGCCTAACTGAAAACAAAAGCCAGGTTTATTCACTGAACAGAACAAAAGAGGTAAAGATCAATAACAGGAGACATTTCTGTGTCATGCTTACATCATAAAATATGTGGGACAAAAAGGTGAAATTTTAGGCATCTCCTTAGCAAGATATTTTTAATCATCACTATTAATATGTGACAAAGAATGATGATTAAGCAGGGTTAACAGGAATGTCCATCTGTCTCTCTGGAGACAGATATAAGGGCAACCTGAGCAAGCCTTCTGTAGATCTAGGCCAGTTCTGAACAGTTCAGATTATGAAGTAAGAACAAAAGGATGAGAGATTTGATATCAGTTTTGTTCTTGTCCCTGCCCCCACTTTTTTTTTTTTAAAGAGAGGCATCTCAGTAAAGAAAGGTTCTTAGATTTGGTCCTCAGAGGCTGACAGCATTTGGCCATCCCCATTAGGAACATAGGAAGCTGCCATATACTGAGTCAGACGATTGATCTATCTAGCTCATATTGTCTTCACAGACTGGCAGCGGCTTCTCCAAGGTTGCAGGCAGGAATCTCTCTCAGCCCTATCTTGAAGAAGCCAGGGAGGGAACTTGAAACCTTCTACTCTTCCCAGAGCAACTCCATCCCGAGGGGAATATCTTACAGTGCTCACACATATAGTCTCCCATTCATAAGCAACCAGGGCGGACCCTGCTTAGTGCTAAGGGGACAAGTCATGCTTGCTACCACAAGACCAGCTTGCCTCTCCCATTGTGACTGGGGATTATGGGAACTGCACTCCAACATCCTCCATGGACCTAAGTTTGAGAACCCCTGCAAGTGTTTTCAAAATAATGATTCTCTTAGATCAGGGCTGCACAACTTCAGCCTCCACTGCTGCTAGACTACAACTCCCATCATCCCTATGGGCCACTGTGGCTGGGGGGTGATAGGGGTGATGGGAGCTGTAGACCAACAGCAGCTGGAGGGCTTAAGCTGTGCAGTCCTGCCTTATATATCAAACAACATTTTACAACCATGAACTTCTGAAGAAAAAACTCCTTTAAATTAATAAATCTTCACTTTTGCTACCACATCTCATAAATAAGAGTTCCTACATAAACACAAAATGTTTACTAATTACCAGTACTAACTGGTTTCCATGTGCACAGAATCTATATCCTTAAAATAAAAATACTCCAATATTTCCTCACAAGAGCCTTCCTGTGAAAAGGGGGGCAAGAGAACCTAAATCCTGTTTGCATGGGCGGAACATAGGAAGAATTCTCTGCAGTCACAAGAGACGATCAGATGAACAGAAGTTATGCCCAGGCTTCTAATGCACCCATCTCATCTGCGCTACTCCCCAGCACTTCTCCACTCCAAATATGTATTGTTGTTCAAAGAGCAGTGGCTCCAGCTTTCCCTCCTGGCCAGGGGATGGCACTCGCATCCCACACATTTGTTCTCTTTTTCTTAGGGCTGGGCTTCCTTTCATTCTTTCCCCCATCTGCCCATTTTTGTTTACTTGTTCCTCTCCTCGATCAGCACCGGATCCCTGAGATGCACGACTGCAAGTAAGTAGATGGGTTTTTAGGAAAGAGAGCAGAATGCAGAAGCTGAGAGAGACAACAATCCTACAGCAACTCTTCAGCCTTGAATTAGCTGCATTCCTGCGAACGCACTGGCTTTTCCATCATCCAGGCAAAAAAAGAGAGAGACCTTCACCTCAAAATTTTAAACTGAAGCAGCTTTATTGGCTAGATGGAATAGAAATTAGACTTTACTTTTTTACTCTAGACAAAAGAGTACGTGAGCAGTCACTTTCCCCATCACACACATGAGAATGACCTCTTGCCACCAGCCTTACCAATGATCGCTTCCTTCAGGCTAGATTCCACAGGCAGAATGTTCTTCTCTACCAGTTCCATGGGACCTGGCCGCTGGGCAATCTTCTCATTGAGATCATCAGCCAGTCTGGCCCGTTTCAGTTTCAGCTGCTTGGCTTGTAAGGAAGGCTCAGCCGAGGTCTCTGTTCAAGGTGAAGTGGCAAAAATAGGATCAGTTCTCAAGGGCATGACTTGTGCTCATAATCTGAACTAGCCTCTTCATGAATGAACTTCGATATTCTGAAGCAAGTTGGGAAAGGTGTCCCTTGCCCTCTACTCCCAACATGAACAAATTGCTTTCTGCACAGGAGCAGCCTTACTGGAGGGGAAACAAATGTAAGAGCAGACCATAGATCTCTCTAGCCCAGCACCGTTTCCTAGAGCGGCCAACCACATGCTTCACATGGGAAACCCACAAAAGCAGGAGATGAAGACTAGTTCGCTCTCACAGTGGCTGCTTAGCAACTGATATTCAAAGGAAAACTGCTTCTGGAGATAGCATATAGCCATCATGAGCAGTAACCATCAATTAAAATAAGGAAATTCCCTTATTTCCCCTCAGAGCAATGTCAAGTGACCTATAAAAAGAAATACATTTATTGTGAGTTTCAGACTTCACAAGGGTTTTAAAAAGTGTTAATGATGTTAATGATAATAACTGAAATATCCAAAGAAGTGGCAGCTTTCTACCTAATTTCATACATAATATGGATTACTGTATTACTCATACCGTATTGCTCATTCCTAATCCAATTGGATCCTTACCTTCCATTCCTCCTTACAGATTCATGGCAAATTCTCTAGTTCACAGAAATATCTCTAGCCTACCACACTTCACTTCTCCATCTTCTTACTTATTGCTACAATCTTACTCTGAACACCCAAAGTTCATGAGGAAGATTTTCCTAGAGCAAATATATTGCATTGCTGTAGATGAAGATAACCCAAGCTACATGCCTAGAGAACATTGTTAACAAAGTGCTTTGACTGATCTACTGACGCTGTGCCTCTACTAGTACTACAGAAGTGTAGCTTATACATTTCTACAAATATCACACCCCTTACAAGTAACTAGCCAGCTGTCCAGGGGTAGAAATTTCTTGCAGGCGAGTATTTTGTTAGACCAATCACTCAAGCCCACTACATTTTAGGCATGTGGGCTGACAAATATTTTTATGAGCTAGCATGATTATTTTATACCTACCTACAAGGCTGGTGTGGTAGTTAGAGTGTTGGACTAAGATTGGGGAGACCCAGGTTCGAAGTCTCACTCAGCCATGAAGCACACTGGGTGACCTTGGGCCCATTAGCCTAGTCTACTCCAACAGGTTGTTGTGAGGATAAGGGGGTGGCGGGAGAAGCACCATGTGCATTGCCCTAAGCTCTTTGGAAGAAGGGCAGAATATAAAAAGCATAGCAGCAGCAATATTATTAAAAATAACAATATTGTAGTGGCCAAGTTCTCAATTCCACCATATTAGTTTTCAAGACCTAAGAGCAGTGGCACTTCCCAATACTACTGGCCCATCCCTCCTTTTATTCCAAATTGAGTGAGGGGCATAAGTGTGTAACTACATACGGAAAAAGCTAACTAACACCAGGGACCGTACCTTCGAGAATGTGCATCCTCACCAACTCTGATCTCTCTGGTCGGGACCGGATCTTCCGTTTAAGATAGTCCTCTGTCTGCAAGACCAACAGAAAGTGATATAGGAAGCCCTTGACTTAAGATGAATGGCTCTTTAAAAGTTGGTAAACTGCCACCATGTTTTAACTTTACAACACTTAGGGAGGCTCTGCTAAATGGCTGCAGGTATGTTGGCTAGAGGAGGTGGTGACAGTGGCCACTCAGGATCGCATTTTCACTGAGACTGGTGGTCCTGGAGGCAGCTGCTAAAGCATGTGAGGCTGTAGAGGGATCAGGTGACTCACCACCCAATACCACCACTGCTGCTGCTTCTACTCCTCCTCCAGGCTCAGCTGCTATACTGTGACTGTGGTAAGTAGACAGTCAGGCCTGTTCCCAGCCCATATGCCATTTCCTGCCTATGCTCCTTTCTTCCTTGTCTTTCAGGAGGAGGAGATGGAGAGGAGTTACCCACTAGGTGGCCAGATTTGGCTTTAAAAGAGCCAAATTCTGGCTTACGGCCCATTTGACTCACGAGTATACCCCCCAGTTGTCAATTTCTGGTACTCTCCCTCTCCCTCCCCAGTTCAGGGACATAACCCTCATTTTAAACATTGCTTTCTGTGGAAAAATAGTTCCAAGATAAGATTATTCAACTTGACATGCTGTTTTCAGGAACCAATTGTGTCATAAATCTGAGAACTTCCAGTATGTTGAAGCCAAACAGAAGACTCAGGACCAAGTTAGCAACATAGGATTGTCTAGTTAAAAACTGACCTAGTCAGGCATATGGTGAGGGAATAATATCCCCTGAGACGTTTACTAGCCCTGCCACTGGAGAATGCAAAAGCCAAAAAGAGCCATCTCGCCTGCTGGCTAGGCAGGCTGATTCCACAGCACTTCACCAGGGACTAAGAACTATGAGGGAAATGGGTCATAGAATATAAATGCCAAGTGCTTTTTCAGATACTCATAGTGTACGAAGTTAAAATGCCTATTTTCTGGTTGACTTTGAAGAAGAAATGAAAGGAATCTCTTGACCAATAATCTTAAGAAAAGCCAATCACACATGCTGAAGCATTAGTCTCCAAACATTCATAGTACAGCAAAGGCTGGAAATGTTTCACCCAAGGCTCCAATTCCTGATTTCAAACAAGGGCTATAATGTCTAATTTATTTATTTTTAAAAAATGTTTACTTTATTAAAAGGTGACCCCAAATAACTCAGCAGATTTTTAATGCAAGTGCCTATAAAAACTACAGGTAGCAAGTAGCATCTTAAAGAGGCTTTTCCTCTTTTCTGTCTCATAAAGAGGAATGAATCTTAAGAGAACTGCTACTGTGACAAGCCTTTACATAAGCTACAAAGGAAGTATGGTTCAGAACTGTTCCTATTCATAGGCAAGTTTAATCAAAAACATTGACCAATCAACTCAGTTTTTCTAGTCATATGGCAGTCCTATGTCAAACAGATTTTAGTTTTAACACAAGGCAATCCAATAACCGAAGCATTCACTTTTCAACCAGCTGTCCAGAGGACCTTTCAGGAAGAAACCGAAATTTCGAAGAACTACAGAACAAGGCACCTGTGTTCAACTTCTTATTTCTTGAAAACAGGAAGTTTTCCCACTTAGTTTCTGTGTTATTAATCTCTCAACATCTAAACAGGCAGTAGAGCAATCAAGCTATCTTTTGCCGTTGCTTTCTATTTCGGCATCAACGCAATTCACAGAGTGAATGTAAACCACAGAAACATGAAACGGGGCGGAGGGAGGCCAGAGGTGGCCCAGGTTCCGCTGCTGCAGCGGCCCTCCTAGCCCCACCCCCTGCATCTGACATCAGACGCAGAGAGCGTTTAGCCACGCCCCCATGTCTGACATCAGAAATGGGGGTGTGGTTTAGCTCTCAAACGGGGCTGTGCTGCACTGGCAGCATGGGCCAGAGTGATTCTCCCTGCCTTTCAAAGGAAGGGACAGCCATGCCAGCTGCGCTGCCAACGCAGTACGGGACGATCTAGCTCCCAAACAGGGCCGTGTGGCCCCACCCGGGAGCGAAATCCACCCACGATGAATTGGCAACATGGCCAGGAGCAGCTCTACCCAGGGAGAGTCACTCCAGCCGCACTGCCAATGCAGCGTGGGCTGATTTTGCTTCCAAACGGGGCCACGCAGCCCTATTTGGGAGCAAAAAATCTCTCTCTCTCTTACACACACACACACACGCTCACGCTCACGCACGTGCGCCTGATGTCAGACGTGGGGTGTGTGTCTGGAGCTGGGGTGGCAGCCCGGGTTCTCTGAACCCATTCGCCCAATGGTGGCTCCACCCATGACATTAAATATGTGATATGTAGAATGGCAACATTCAAAATCCTCAATATAAATGTGTTTGGAGGAATTTTAGGCTCAGATTTGAAGACCACTGTAGGAGTCGTAACCTATTAAAAGCTAACTGATGGCTTACCCGGGCCCGTTCCAAGCTCCTCCTCTGTTCATGAAATGCAGCTGGACTTTTCAGAGCTGTTGGGAAGATTACAGTGAGCGGGTTACAAGAGTTGATCTCTCACACTTCTAAACATGACTTCTTAAGAGTCACTGAAGTCACAATACAGGTGTGCTGAAGTCGCTTCTTCCGGCATATGGACCAGGTCTTCAACTGATTCAAATGCTTTGCCAAACTAAGTCAGCAGAGAGTGTAGTCCATTTTCATAGTTATGGTACTTATGTTGATGTAGGTATACCATTAGTGAAATAAAGGCAAACTTCCTCTAGTCCTCTGCTAAACCACACGAACAAGACAATTGCATGAAGAGCTAACAAAATTATCCAGCAAGCAAGTATTTAGGCAACTACAATTCTAAGCTTCCACAGAACTCAGCATACAAGACCACCAGATTTCACGTAAGACATGTTTGTACTCATGTTACACAAGCAGATGTATTGAGAGAACTCCCCAATTTGATTTGATAGCTTAAATGTTAGGTCCATGCTTAGAAAGGAGCAAGGGCAAAAGGCCAAGAAAAATATTTGTCTACCAAAATAAGAGTCACACCTTCACCCCCAAAATCAAAAGAGCACCTTGGTTTACTGATCAGCTTCTCTGGCTTTTCCTACCACTGAAACATTGCCAAGACAGATTCCATTTTACTTACTACTATTATGTATATACTATTATTTATATCTTTTCAACGAAAAAGTTCTCAAAAACAGTTTACACAGAAAAAGATGATTTTGAGGCAGTAATCAACTGATGCCCAGCACTGTACAAGTCTTAGAAGAAGCCTTTGACAGGTACCAGATTCCAACAATTTCTCAGTGGCTAGGGCAAAAAGGACTGCTGTGCACCAACAAATTCTTCCTCAGCACCACATGGTAGAGTGCTGCTAAAACTCTATGTTTTGTACATAAAAATTATCTTTCCTGGGAGGCTGACCAGAGAAAGAAAGGGCTGTCATGAAAGCATTTCACACTATCAATATGTATTGCTTATGAAGGCCCATATCCATGAATTGAAAAATGGAAGAGGGCTATGCATTATTCGGTAATGTAACTGGCATTGCAAAGGAGCAAGGTGAGGCTATGTGAGTTGTCAGCAGTGCTCCCCAAGGTCAAAGAGCTGGCAGGACAACTGGAGGGGAAGACAAATATCAAATTTCTGACTGCCCTTCCCCCGGAACAGCCTGCTGACCTGCCAACGTTAATTCTTCTATTCCCCACCACCACTGGAATAGCTGCCCCACAGTCAACAAAGGCGCCCCCTGTCTAGACAAACAATCTCTAGACAAACCCAAACACATTACTGGTGGTTAATAATTTAACTGAAGTAATAACCACCAGATGCGAACTGCAGTAACTAGAACAATTTGCACAGATTTTAAATCATTATCCCAAGATTATTATTTCGATAAAAGATGCCCTGGCCTACAATGGAATAAAGACGCAAAAAGAGGGGGCGGGAAAAGAAAAGGATGGACTGGTACTGTCCTAGACTGGGGAGGTGTTCATCACTGCATAAACTGATAGAGCGCCATGGTGAAACTGCTGGACTACAACCTCCTTTCTCTGCAGGAACACCACACTAAGAAATGGAATCAACTCCATGTTAGCACAATTTGTTATTACCAATCAGCAGCAAGGGCTTTCGACAGATCTTTTCATGTTTTACAGGGAGCATCTATACATACATACAAAGCCGTTCACTCATTACTCTGGTTTCTTTTGTGTTTGTGCTGAAGGCTGAATACGCTTGTGCTTGTTTAGCAGGATGACTCTAGATTGACAACAATGCATAACAGCCATCCAGTAAGAGCCTCTCTTGGAACATGCCAAAGCAGGACATGTTTTTCATTCAAACACCCCATAACAAATACATTTAGGTGAAGCAACATAATCAGCCTGATTGTCATTCAGTACTGCTGTCAGTAGATCTTGGGCCAAATTAAGCAAGTAAGCTGCAGAGTCCAGTACATAGTGGACCAGTCTGGATGATAGTTCTCTGACTGGTTCACACACACATGGTAAGGAGGTGGGCATGCCACGAGTGCACACATGCTTTCCCCCTCCCACTGTGCTAGGGCACCTTTCCCTAAACATACGTGTATGTGAGGGAGATTCATCCTATCTGCTTCTCTACGTGCACTACAAATACTAGTTTTAAAATTGCACATGGAAAGGAGAAAGGCATGCATGCTTACAGTGCACACACAAGCTTATTGCATGTGCTTGAGTCAGTCAGAGAAGTCTCATTTGCACTGGCCCACTGTTCAGTTAACCGGTTGTCCCTGCTTAAGTACAAATGTGATTTTCACAAGATCAGCTGATAAATCTGCAATTAGGTTAGGAGAAAACTGTGGTTTCCCTGAGGAACTCACACTATATTGTCTGTATGAAGACTGAATTTTATATATTGTTCAATATTTTAGTATTAAAGAAAGTCTTCCAAAGTAGCTCCTTTTGCCTGACCCAATCTGATGAGGTGGCAGCAGCTACCACCAGCACTCCTGCTACTGTTTCTCCTCCACCAGTTAAATAAAGATGGGGAAAGAAATGGGGGTGTGGTAGATTGCTGCACAGTGTGCTTTGCATGCTGCAGTGATGGTGAAGAGATCAGAGATATGCAGTGGGGGAGATGAAGGAGAAATGTTGCATGTCACAGGAATAAGGAGAGGCAAATGGGGGAGGAGTTACACTGGTGAAGCACAGGTGACATCTCACCACACCACCTCAAGCACCAGAAAAGGGGCTTGGGCTGGGCCTGTATTACCTAATTCAAATCTATTCCTTGATTAGAAAGGCTTCTACTAGCAAATGCTGAATTATGAACCAACAACTATCTACAGAGTGACTAAGAAGTGAGTGAGATAAGTTCGACTAGCTTTTGTATCCTAGAATTATTCTTCACATCAACCAAGTTCTGAAGGCTATACCATGTTAGTTGTACCTCTTTGTGTATTTTCTTAACCTAATTGTGTATTTTCTTAATTATTTCTATTCTTAAATATGGAAGTTATTCAGTATAGTTCATGTGTGATGAAAAACAGATCTCAAGAATGCCTGATACTTCCACTCCACCTTAAGTACACTGAATGGGGGACATTCCTCCCTTCTGTTACTGAATGAGGACAATCCTTGTTTTTTGTAATTGAAGGGACAGAGCCATCAAGTTATAGTCTTAAACCCTTTTTCACAATTGGCGACCAGCTCAAACCAGACATAACCTTTAGACATGTAAGTTCAGACCCATTAAGGAGGAAGAACCTCCAGTTTGGAGTGAAAACCCCAGCCTTGGATTAGGGTAAGACAGAGATGTGAGGACTCTTTCCATTGGATCCCAGAGCTGTCTATCTCTGGAAGAGTGGAAAAGCCTACTCCCTCTTTAATCACTATAAAACAGGGGCCAAGATCCCCACCATTTTGTCACCAGTACAGTCATGAGTTCAGGGGCGGAGCCACCACTGTGCAAACGGGTTCAAGGAACCTGGGCCACTGCCCCTAAGGGGCCACACCTCATGCACCAGCCACACCCCCTGCATCTGACGCCAGATGCGGGGGCCATGGTTTAGCTCGCAAACAGGACCACGTGGCCCCATTTATTTTATATATATATATATGCCATCACCACACTTGCAGCACAGCCTAAGCGGTTGTCCCTGGCTTTTAAAAGTGGCCCCCTGCATCTGTCCGTAAGCAGGCACCACGTTACCTACTGCTACTAGTGTCCAGAAAGGGAGAAGCTGTAGAGATTAATTCTACTACTACTACTACAGATATTTTAATACTGTCTTTCAACAAAAGTTCTCAAAGTGATTTACATGGAAAAATAAATGCACAAATAAGATGGTCCCCTGTCCCCAAAGGGCTCAGAATCTAAAAAGAAACATAAAGTTGACACCAGCAACAGCCACTGGAGGAATGCTGTGCTGGGGATGGACAGGGCCAGTTACTCTCCCCCTGAGCAATAAAGAGGATCCCCACTTAGCAGGGTTAACTCCCTTCTCAGTCAAGGACCTGCCTACTGCTAGACTAAGGTAGAACTCAGAGCTAGTTAGTTAGTTAATATCTGTATATTTTCTTTTCAATTCCTGTGTGGCTATCTTTGCTCCCAATTCCTTATTATGTGTGCAACCCTTATTTCTTAATAAATTTCATATACTTAGAAGTGGCTTCAGTCTGGTTTAAAAGGTTCTAGAGAATGACTTGCAAAGCTCTTCCCCATGTGCCTCGTAACATCATGTGCTACTGTTGCTTTGTTTTATGATAATATAATGCAGCTGCCAGGGTTCTCTCTTGAACTGCTTGCTTGGAGCATATCACACCTATTTTGAAAGAGCTGCACTGGCTGCCAATTTGTTTCCAGATGCAATTCCAAGTGTTGGTTATTACTTTTAAAACCATTAACGGTTTGGGTCATGGATATATAAAGGACCGCCTGCTCGCAAGGATTTCTGCCCACCCAACAACATTGTCAGAAGGGCCTTTGCTCCATGTGCTGACGAAAGAGGCTAAGTTGTCATGCATGTGGGACAGGATCTTCTCTGTTGTTGCCTCCAGGCTCTGGAATGCAGTCCCAGGAAATGTCCACTCTTTGACATCTGTGGCAGCTTTTAAAAAAACAACTAAAGACCTTTTTATTTGTTCAGGCTTTTACCCCTTAGTGGTTGCCGGGACTCAGCTTTCTTGCTTCCATTTTTCTTTTTTATGGGAGAGGGTTGTTTGTTTTTTGATATTTTATGGTTTTTATTGCTTAGCCATTTTAAGGTTTTAAATTTTATTTTTATTTGTATGGAGTTGTATTGTATTTTAACTTCTGTAAACCACCTTGGGATGTCTTATGAAAGGCGGTATGAAAATTGAACAAATAATAAATATTGTTGCCCAGAGCTGGGTTGTGTGGACTCCAGCTATACAGTGCCTGCAGGTCCCAAGCCAGACAGTTATAGGTTGTTGAAGCAGACCTTGGTCAATGGCTTTAGATCAGCCTTCAACTGGTGGCAGCCTACCTTGCAGGAGCAGAACGCTCCTAAATTTGGGATCAGAGCAATCTTTCTACAGAGGACAGATCCCAGGAAAGCCTAAAGAGTAACCCCCATCTCGTCATAGCATGGCCAAGATATTCTAACAGGTTTGTTACTGTTTTTTGTGTTGTACAGTATAAAGCTAGTGCCTGTAAGGAGCCTGTGAAAGCAAGACCTCTTCAGCCTTTAGGAAACCCTCACCATGTATCCCTTTCCTCATCCAGAATGGCTTGGATTTGGTGGTGGAAGCAATAATCTGCAACTTGTGTACTCTCTCTGCAGAAGAGCCAGTAATACTTGCATGATGACTGTTAGGGGAGCTTCAATGCTATTTATTTAGAAGCATGTGTACCCCAACATTATGGACTGTTGCCTTAGTGCTCCAAACAGTAAAAGAGAATGGTAACTAACCTTCCTGTTACTTTTTAAATTAATGCCTCAAGGGGCATTTTTAAAATATTCTCTCATGGGCTTTTCTTTGGAAAAACACTCTAGTTCGTAGTTCTTCCCCAATGTTGGCATTAAGACAAAGAAAAGGACTTCATACTTGACCTCTGAAAATGGCAAAAGGGAACAAGTCTCTCTCTACTTCCCCCACAACAGTCTTGGAAGGAACTGATATTTGACAAGGATCACTGCTACAGTATGTATTATCAGACTCCATCCAAACGAACTAATTTTTCTTGGCCACATAAGGAGTACATAACAAATGGCTTGGAACAGTCAAACAACTCTACCATGTCAGTTAGGAGGCAACTTGTTCCAGCATGAAGTCTTCAAAAGTCGTCTAGCTATAAGTAGCCAAAATTATGAACTTCAGTAACCCATGCTCAGAAACTCCAGAGAAGTGGATTTTCAGTTTTCAGTTTTAAAAGAGCTTCTAAGCCTCAAGACACAGAGAAGAACATGAAAATATACTGAAAGTTGCTACTAAGAAAAATAAAATGACAAGTACAGTGATCAGCCACCCCATCGCCTATATAGTTAAGAGGGAGTGGACCCTTGTCTTGACTGATACGCTGGTGAACTCCAGGGCAGCCAATCAGTACACCAGGTGGGTGGGACCTGGAGAGCAGTTTGGGGGAATTCTGGGAATGGGGACAAGGGTCTTTGTTAGAGTGGAGAAGAACATGTGGTCATGAAGGATGGCTGCATGAGGATGACTGCAACTTTTGGAAGATAGAACTGCAAGGGCTTGATTCTCAACCAGAGTTTGGTGAGGTCAAGGAAAAAGGAAGCATGAAGCCTGGGCTTTGGCTTCAGGATATTTAGTCTAGGGAAATGTTTGTTTAGTCAGACTTTGCATCAGAATTTCTGTTTCTTTGGTGTGTGATTTGTATAGCCCCAATACTGTTCTAGTATGGATTACCTGCAATGTAAATAAAATAAGAAACACTAGCCTACACCCATTCTACCTAGGGCATTGCAAAAGATTCTATAAACATTTAAATGTGCATTAAGGCAACCTATTTTGTAATCCTACTAAGCATGCTTAACTGTACCTAAGAAAGCTAGAAGCCTCAGATGAAAGCAGTCTGTAGTAACTGAATAAAACTCAAGGAAAGAGGGGATGAAGAGGGTTTACTCTGGTACAAGCACATCCTCAGGCATTCAGCAACTACCAGTTTTTCTCATCCTGTGTAGGCATATATGTGGAAGGGTTTTGTGGGGTTTTTTGTATTTGCCCAATACCTAGTGACAGAGGGACCTTGGATTAAAGCGCTCAATCCACTGCTTCAGTTCTCTGCAAGTTTTAGGGTGCTTGGTGGCAGCCTTTTGAACCTACTGATAATTACAGAATAGTTTTAGGAGAAGCCTAGCCAGAAAGCTCAGCCAGGATGATTCTGCATTTCCTTCCCCCACGCGAGCTTGCTCTGAGACAAAGGCTATAATCCACTAGAACAACAGATAGGTCCTTCACAGATGTTGGTCCATTTGCTCAGGAGTTACTATCCTTTATTCCATCCCACCATCACCCTCAGTTCTATGACATGGAAGCCCAACTCTCATTTCCCAGTATCAGAGGTGGGGAGAGAAGTGTACACAAAACTACCGGATAATTAACCAGAATGCTGTTCCAGACGTAAAACAGAAATTGACCCAACTAACTTTTTAGGAAGGAATTTTTTGATTGAAACATATTTTATTGATTGAAACCATGCAGCAATCCACTGAAGTCACCTAATGGTATTAGTACCAAAGGTGAGAATAACCCATCCAAAATAGGGTTTCTTAAAAATTGACAAAGGATCTAACCAAGAAATCTTCCTTTCATAGAACAGCAGAGAGGCTTCAAAGAAAAAGGCAGGCTTTTGGCATCTCAATGCTTTGTACAAGCATCTATGCAATTTAATTATATTCATAAATAAATGACCTGGGAACAGTTGGCTGACATAACTGATTGACGTAGAATATAATAAAAGACAGACCTCTTACGTGGAATTCAGAAGGATTACATAGATTTGTAAAGGTGCAATGCATTAGTAGCTATCCTCCATATTAGTCAAGGAATGTATCTGCATTGTGGAGAGGTATTCCAAAATCTGATTATTGGATGATGGGAGTGAATAATAGTACATTGTGCAGACATAGAGGAGACTTCCAGTCGATGCCGAGGCGAGGACAGCGTTCTGAGTTGTTTTTAATTTTGTTTTGTTTTATTTTAAGTTTGGCAAATCTCTTTTAAGTTTGGCAAATCTCTTTTAAGTTTGGCAAATCTCCACTGAGGAAGGCTTGCAGTTTGCAGCTTACTTGCTGGCTGTATAGCCTCTGTTTTATTTATTATTTAGTACATTACGCACTCAATATCCTCCAACACACCTGATAGTTGCAAATGTATTTTAATGTCTCTTTTTTGTTGGGTGGTCCCATTTCAGTACCAAACCAGTCAGCGCAGAACCGTCCACTTCACTATCAGAAGGAATGATGCTCTATGGTTGCACAACATTGTGAACAAAGGCACCAGTTAGTGTTTTAAACCAGGTTTCTGGTGGAGAGAGCACATGTGCTCAAACTCAACTATATTCTTACTGCAGAGTACTTGGGTAGTATCTGAACTACTGACTCTTTGAAAACTGTTTACTTGTCTAATAAAGACAACTTGAGCTGCAATTTTTTTCTTGCATTCAAAAGCTCCATTTTGCTTTGATCAACATCCATCATTCTTGAAAGCATGTTTAGCTTTAGTTTCACACCCAAGGCTAAGCTCAGTCTTAAGAATCAAAGTGCACTGGACTGGACTCCAAAGAACCAATGCTCTCTAAGATATTAACTGACACAACATTTTACTTTATTCAGTTTGACAGATGTTTTTTGCAGCAGAATACAGTGAATGCAGCATGGGAAATATTCCGCTGCACTCATATTGCTTTAGATACAGATTTGCATTAGAGTGAAGCCCAATCAAGGGATTATGCACAGGCAGACGAATTTTCAGATACCAAGTACTCACATTAACAGGAACTGAAAATTATATCAGCAGTCACCACATTAATATTTATGTATTTATTTATTTATTATTTAACATATTTTTATACCGCCCAAAATGCAAGTTCTCTGGGCAATTGACTAGTTGTCAATGTTAGCAAAGCGGACAGACCTCTGTCTCCACTGTTTAAAAAATTAATAACCTTAGCTATAATCCAGAAAGCCCTTTTAGATGTGCACATGCATCTCAAGGCTTTTATTTGTGATATAGCATAAGGACTTGATGTTGAAAGCAGTAACTACCCCAAATATGCTTTAGATTGGCAACCTCTGAGAGGGAGAATGGACAAATGTTATTTTAATCATGTTTTAAAAGATCTCTGCTTCCTCCCTCAGTATCCTTGTTCTTACTGTATTATCAGACAGCACAAATATTAAAACATCTCTATTTGGTATGCGTGACTGAGGTAGAGTGATTAAGCCAGGAAGTACTAAATGATTCCGCAGGGGAAAAAAATGCTAAAATCAAACTTGTTTCTCTGCAAAAAGTCCTGTGGGAACACTCTGCATACTAAAACGGGCATAAATCATGGTTCAGGGTATGTTTGCAGTTCACATTTAAAGTAGATCTATGGTCTGTCTCCCTCCCTCCCCCCCCCCCACTCTCTCTCATCTGGCCCAAATGCTGAGCAAAGGGACAGAAGAAGGGCAGAAAAATTCCTTTAGCAAATGATAATCATGAAACAGCCTAAACCAAGAATTACTGTATTCACCATCACTACTTCTTTGTTTGTGCTTGAAACAGAATCTAGCTGGAAGTGCTACAGTTTAATACCATAAGTATTTTATTGATTAGTGGGAAGACACAGATTAGTGCATACCTATAACATGTTGACAGCACACTTTCAGTAAGATTCCAGGAGACTGAAGTCATAGTTTATGCATTTTGTAAGGATTTAAATGGGAGGAGATTGCTACCTCCTGGCCACTGCACTGATTTTTATGGGCTCCACAAAGCCACTGGACACCATTTTCAGCTATGTGTTACGCATTGCTAGCTTAGATATTTCATATTACCCAACAGGAAATCTGTGTGTCAGAACCGCTTAAGAAAGGCATTTACAATTGTTCTAGCACAATTTAGTCCAGAAAGCCAGGTCCAAATAGACTACAAACTAATCCCTTTCTCCAGTATGATCCTCTGAGTTCAACTACCAGAACCATTAAGCATGCTTGATGCGTGCATGCGTAGGACAAGCTATTTTATGTACCAAAAAACTCATGCTGGTAAACTTCAGGTAAACCCTAACCTAAAGCCAGATATGTTTGGGATGAACACAGAAGATATTAAAGAGAGAGAGAATGATGGGTTGTTTGTTTGCTAAATAGCTGCTAAATAGCTTTTGAAATATTAAAAAATTAACGAGCTTGACTTGAATTTTTCAGCTGATATTATGGTAAAGTTATCTGAAAGATGGGTGTCAGATGTTTGGACAGGGGGTGCAATTTCAGTGCTTGCCCTAGGCACTATTTTCCCTAGATATGCCTCTGCACTTGCAGGTTCAATTACCAAGACACTGAGGAAAATTATATGAATAAAATTAGAGATGCTAAATCAAAGAGCAGGTCCTCTTTACAGCCATTCCTAATTCCTGTGGACAAACAAGATGCTACTTTTCATCAATGCTATTCCCACGCTGAGCACAAAGGGGCACTATAGAACAGCACAAGCAATCAAAAAGGTGGGTTATCTCTGCAGTCCTAACAGCTCCATTCTGCTTATCCCACCCACAAGCAAAGTGACTGACATCTATGTAAAGCACTAGCCACAAAACCACCACACTTGCTCAGGCTATATTTTCACAATTGATTTCTGTGGACTTCCTTCCTGCCTCATCGTTTGGAAATACTGACTGTATTCAACGACCTGCAGCACACACAGTGGAAGAGCACACCAGAGAGGCTTCAGACTTAGCCATTTTCAACTTGATCACAGGGCAGATGCCTCCTGTGGTTTTAACCTCAGAATTTATTAAACATGTCCTACAACATGGATATTCCTGTCTTTGAAGATAAACTGTATTTTGAAGAATGCCAGGCAGCAAGCAGTTTCATCTTTAGCCTTGCATATGACTACATCTGATACAGTGGTTGTTGCGGATTCACTTCTGAAGTCCTTGTCCAGCCATGCAATCTACTCCCCTTCTTGCTTCTGGTAAATTGGGGTATTATTTTTATTATGAGTATTTATATACTGCTTTTCAACAAAAAAATTCTTAGTTTACACAGAAAAGCAATGAGATGGCTTCCTGTCCCAAAAGGGCTCACAATCTCAAAGGAAACAAAAGTTAAACACTAGCAACCACCACTGGAGTGATGCTGTGCTGGGGTTGGATAGGAACAGTTGCTCTTTCCCTGGTTTCGAGAATCACCACTTTAAAAACATGTCCCTTTGCTCAGGTAGTAGGGTTATAGGGATTCTGTGAAATCTTTGTAGGCTCTGGATGAAACTTTCCCCAAATAATTAGAGGGGCCAATTCTGAAGCTCAGATGTGCCATGGGGAAAATAAGAGTTCATGAAGCAGCAGCTGGAGTAAAAAACCAAAAACTTACCAAGGAATTATTCCCATGGTACAAAGTTGCATTATCGGCTGTATTCAACATATAAAAGTCGAAAGTAGGTAGTAATATGATGTGAGTTTCTATTTTGTGACCTATACGTTACAGTTTCTCCTTTTAACCTTCTCAAAATGATGAAAATTCACATGAAACTTTCCAAGTATGCAGGCAGACATCCACAAATCTGCTGATAGGGGCAAATGCTCCCAGTGAGAAGGATGTAGAGCATCACATATCTCCTTCCCCCAAGGTTTCATTGGTGTTGTAGTTTAGAGAACATTAGAAACAGCACAAGTGTTTCTTATCCAAACCATAGCACAAAAGGAGAAGATTGACTTCTTCCCCAAACCCTCTGGCTCCAAGAAGGGAAGCATTCAACGGGGGGGGGGGGGGGGAGAGAGAAATGAGAATCACTTGCATCAAGGGTTTGAGAAGGTAAAAAACAGCATGACAAACTTCCACCATTTCTAACTTTTCCCCAATTGCAATACAAATGAGAGAAATCCTTGCCTTTTCTCCAAGCTCTGCAAATAAGAAACAACTCAAGGGAGAGTTGTGGCCTTTTTTCACTTGCACAAAGGCTGAGAAGGAATAGCTTGAATCTCCATGCTGGTTTTTTACCTTCATAATTTGCAGCACAAATTAGAGAAATATCTGCCTCTCCCAAAAGCCTCTGTGAATGCCAGAAAATTTAGGGGAGCAGAGTGAATTGGCCACAGGCTGAGAGAGACTAGCTAGTACTATTTGTAGACCACTGTATGTAAATACAGAATAATGTAACATGCTCTGACCTGGTCACAAAGAAACACATTTACCTTCTTTTAGAAGTGGTGCTTCTCAAATAAAAATTCTGCTGCAAGTTTTTCACACAGGGCTTTTAAAGCCCTTTTACTCACATCTCCTCCAGAATGTTGCGAGTTATCGGGGAGCAGTTCACACACAATTTGGGTTTTTCATTGCACAATAGAATGTGGCCCAATTTATAAAATTTTTACATAGTTAAAAAATCCACTGTGTGTGTCAGTTTCGGGAGAGAACTTTGAGTTCACAGTAAAGCCTCCCTGAAAACTTGTGGTAAAGCCTGCTGTGTGTAAAGGTCTCTGGTAAAAGAGACAATGTGTTATGAAATGCTGCATTATCTGTGCCCATGCTGTTTATATTGAGTATATGCAGATTTACAAGCTCCAAGTCTGATCAAGTCAATCATATTTTACAAGTTTATTCAATGAAAAAAGAATATTTCACTATTGGCATACCAAGAAAGCAAATGAGGACACACAAACCAGTTTTAAATCCTTTGGTTTAAAATATAACCAAAACAATATATTGCTGTAGTGCACAAACTGCATTCTTCTAAAAGGAGATGGACTATTTCGAGTATTTAATCAAGCTTAAGTGTACTTGAGAAACAGAAATGTAAAATCATTTTCTTTACTCCCAACTCAAAAGCATTCTATTTTGGAACAAACTGTTCTGATTGCAAATCTCTTCTAGGAAGAATGTCCCAAAATATAAAGGATACCACCCATTTAAGAGGGGGGCTATAAACTCCGACTGCAATACTTTTCTCCCAAGCCCTATTCACATGTTATATTCAATCCGTGTACAATGTATCCATGTGCAGTTATTGCAGAATGCACATACAGCAGTACATTTCCTGTCTATAATACCTTCTATTTTTCAGAGGTGCTGTACCCAAGTTCACTTTTATCATGCACATACAGCCATTCACACAAAACATATACATATACTGTACATGAACAGGGCTCTAGACATTTGGTAATCTGAGTAGGTAAACAAAGGAACTATATATCTGGAAAATCCAGTTACATATCTCAAATTCCATACATGTTGAATTGTTTAACTCTAATACAAATGTCCCAACAACCTGAATGAAGAGCATTTGGAAAAAATACCTGCAAAGCAGGAACAAAGCAGGAGCTCCGCGTCTTTCAGTGCTGCTTACATTCACAGTACTGCAAAGGTACAGTACTTCTTGAATTTCTTGAAGGACTGCCATATATCACTAAAGATGGCAAACTGATCATTATGGCCAATCCCTAATGTTAATAAAACATCAGACCTCATAATGAAGATTTAAATCCTTGCCTTGATAATTCAATAGTCTTGGCTGCTAGATTACTTGATATAAATAATTTGAATAAGAAATTCTGATTACGATCAAGCATGATATCTCTCAAAAAGTAAGATGGAATGTCAATGACATACAGTAGTCCCTCGACCTACGAACTACTCGACAACCAACGTTTTCGACTTACGAACGACAAAAAAGACCGGAAGTAGTTAGCGGTTTAGATTTGGCTTCCTCGACTTACGAATTTTTAGATGCGGTTTCCTCGACTTACGAATGTTTCCAGACCTTCGTGGGTGCTCTTTTCGACCTACGAAAATTTCGACTTACGAACGTCCGTTCGGAACAGATTAACTACGTAAGTCGAGGGACCACTGTACCTCAATATTTTCACTTTATTTGATTGATTGATTGATTGATTGATTTGTATACCGCCCTTCCAAAATGGCTCAGGGCGGTTTAACATACAAAGAGGCAAAGGAGAAAGCTTAGGAATTCCTGTTAGCAGGGGAGTCACCATTTTGTGCTAGGAATAGCTAAGCTGACCTGAGTACCCTAGAAGAGCAGACATATATTCATTTATTGTTAAATATACATACTGCCTTTCATAATAATTCCCAAAGCAGCTCATAACAACATGCATTAAGACTATGCCAGTTTTTAACACTAAAAAGTTAGTTTTATCTTGGAAAAATATTTTAATTGCATATCTGATGCTACACGGCCAGGTCATCTATATATCATATATACTTATAATGAACTGGCGGTGGAGGTGGGGGGTGGCGGTTGAGTAGCTATCAGTTTGCAAGTGAAAGTAGTGGGTTTTTTCCAACATACTCAAAAAACATACTTGTTTTTTTCAACATACTAGTGGTTATTTTCCAACATACCCTAGGCATGTAGAAATAGGTTTGAATTTACAAGGAGATTAAACTGAAGTAGGGCAGGGAGAGACCAAAATTGATCTGTGAGCTTCCAAGATCTTACAGAACATTGAGTCCATAGAGATCACACAATAACTTGTCTCAATGTCTAGAGTGGGAAACTCCAGCCTTTGTTGCTAGCTTGTGTTTGGGAATGGAGGAAGGGAGGACACCTTGCCACCCAAATCACAGTAATATTAAAATCCTGGTTCTCTCCGGGGTTTTCTATGCCAGCATTCATTTCCACATCAGCCCTGATACTGAGTGACTCATTAACAAGGAGGACCCCATTTCTGACTACAGTGCACAGGGATTCACCACACCCTCAGTAGTCTCTCCCTCCACACGCATCCTCTGTCCATCATAATAGATTTACATTTAACTAGTAATTGCAACTATGGAGCACTGGGTAATTTAACACATGCTCTGAATCACAACACACTACAGAATGAAGTACAGGACAGAACTATAGATACATGGAGTGAACAGCCTAACAGCAGAGGCAGCCCTGTGCCTGTTAACAAAGTCTAGCCAACCTACACAAGGCAGCAGTGTTCCCTCTAACAGGGATTCCCAGATGTTGTTGACTACAACTCCTATAATTCCAAGCTGCAATGGTCTTTGGCTGGGGATTATGGGAATTGTAGTCAACAACATCTGGGAATCCCTGTTAGAGGGAACACTGCAAGGCAGAATGCAAGTAAGTAGAGCTGAAATGTTAGTTGTTTAATCCAATCAATACAGACTTTTATCCCCAATTAAAATATGGAACCTCAGGCATTGGCTACACATCACCAGGAAGGGCATCAAGAGCTGTGAGGATTCCTGCCAGAGATCTAAAACCAAATGCTAGTCTGCTGTCAGAAAAGAGAGACACACATTGGTGCCACTGCTCAAGATACTTGCTCTTCAGGCCGCTGTTACTGCTTGTCCAATAAAGAACAAACAGGGCTGGGGAAGAGAGGAGGATGGTGGGTCTGGGTTAGCCCCTCCTATTTTGAGGAAGGGAAATCCCCAACGTTATGGAGTGCCTTCCTCACAGCTGCTGCCTGGGGAATCCCCACCTCTCATATTTTAATGAGCACTCAATTGCTAAACATAAATCTATCTATGGCCTTATTTAAATGCAAACTAAAGGCACTCTATTAAGACATTATGAATTAAAAGCTACTTTACTTCCCCCTACCCCTTAATTTTTTTTTTAAGTGGATGTAAAAATCTGTTCATTTAACAGGTATTTCTTCTTATTTGTCCAATATAAACACACACACAGAGACATGAATGCAGTTTTCTTCCACATTCTTTGAAAATATACCAAGTCTCATTATAAATCTAGATTTATAAATTTATTCATATGCAAATCAACTGATGCTTAATGTATTTTTAACATCCAACAGCTAAACTAATATGGAATTAGGAGGACCTGGGAGCAATAAGTCTCTCTCAAATTATACTGTTTGAGAAAGGAAGAGTAATGTGGCCCCACCCATATAAGATTGCAGACATTCGCAACTCCGCGTATGAAACTTGCTATTTAATTTGCTGTCCCTTCTACCTTCAACAGGATTCTTAGATTCCCTCTGCACCTGAAGAGTAAAAAGTTCAGAACTGCTTGTCAAAATACCATGTCCATTTAAATACCATTTATGCAGAAAAGCAAGTTATCAAGTTTTATACACTATTGCTGAGTAAATAGCTCCAAGCAGTGCAACCTGAAAAAAGTGACACTTCAGGAATATCTATTTTATATATTTTTATATTACAACCCACCCACCCCTTTTAAGGGGATGCTAGTCACTTGGAAACATGTCGTTGTACCCATACATTCTGACAAGGCTGACCACACAGAGCAATGCAATTTGAAGTTACAGGAGCTGAACAGGCAGGTAGAGATCATCTATATAACAGTCCAACAAATCTTATCAACATGCTCTCTCAAATATCTATATCTATCTTCTTGAGGAGCAAGAATAGAAGCCAGTGTTGACACAAGGTAGCATCTGAATCTTCAGCACAGCAGTGGACTGATGCTCCCAGCGGCATCTGGTGGGCCACTGTGCAAAACAGGATGCTGGACTAGATGGGCCTTGGGCCTGATCCAGCAGGGCTGCTCTTATGTTCTTATGACTGCTCAGGCTTTCTGTGAACAAAGTGAGAGTTCCACTCAGGCAAAGATCCCTTGCATGAGCACAACTCTCCTCCTGCTCACATAACAAGCTTCCACCAACAATGCACTGTAGGTCTTTGTCATCCAGAATAATTTCCTAGTATCCCAAGGAAAAGCCACAAGACAAAGTCATCCTCTCCATTCTTTGCTTTCCAGTGTTCAAAAAGGCATGACCCTGCCGCCTGCCTAGTATACTCATCAACTGACAAAAATGTTTACAGGCCAGCTTCACACTGTTTGTTACAGTTATCACTGCAACAGCTATGTCTTACAAAATAAAATATTAATATTTCCATATGCATCATAACAAAGTAGTGGGAAAATCCTTCCAGTGCTACCCAAAATGAGAAACTTTGTGCCCTCCTAGTAGACAATAAAAAGATATGGATGAACTGAGCAAGCAACTGCTCTAAGGAAATCCTTAACAGGGCTTTTATTCTTCATTAAGATTTCAAAGGAAATGCAGGGAATGCAATTTCCTTTCCTATTTGCCCCATGCGATTGCTGCCAATGCTGTGATGTGTTTAAGCCAATTTTTCATATCAAAACAAGTCCTTTAAGCATTACTTAGCCCTGCATAGATTCACTTCATCACCAGTTTTACATATATCTGATCGACAGCTGCAGGATTTGTCACCATGTAGCAAAACATGT
Organism: Hemicordylus capensis; assembly: GCF_027244095.1. Taxonomy (NCBI): domain Eukaryota; kingdom Metazoa; phylum Chordata; class Lepidosauria; order Squamata; family Cordylidae; genus Hemicordylus; species Hemicordylus capensis. The sequence continues at coordinate 214,913,348 of NC_069661.1, read as the reverse complement.
CTACAAGGTCCTGCTCTGGTTCATTTCTACAACACAAGGTGCAGGAAAACTGCTTTTTGTCAGTCAGGGTTTCAGCAAGCATGTGAATCTACACCCTAGGCTGAAGAATGACAGGGGTGTGCTCAAGACAGGAAGGCTGCTAGAAAAGTGATTACCACACATTTGGTATTTCAAGCATTTTTAACATGGCACTATCCTCCCACAAGACTTCTTAGTGTCAAGTAATACAGCTACTACTTGTTTGGTGCAGAAGCACCATTTTCAAAAAGCAAATGCTAATGTATTTGTCCTAGAAATGGAACAAGTCTTTATTTACACAGGGTTCCAACACTCTACATACATGGAGATTTAAGTTAGGTAGATCTTGCAAAGACAGAAGTTTCAAAGTTACCTCCTTCCTTTCGATAATTGTATGGTGCATTCAAGGAGGAAGAAGTTTAAACAAGTTATACTTACGAGGCATGATCCCTTGGCTAACCAGCTCCTCGCGTGTCCGTCGCTGCTGGAGCTTCAACTGCAACACTGCAAAGAAGCAGACAAAGAAATAAGCGGGAAACAGGTTGCTGTAAGATACCACCATGCACAGCACACTTTCCTGATCATTCCCATTTTCTTTTAGCTCCAGAACACCAGCGAGGAGGAGAGCAGCCCTGTCATCCCCACCCAACTCTGTATAATGCTTGCAATTGCAGAAGTGGCCTCTGGCACCAAGGTTTCTGTATTCAGCTGCAGACATCAGGGAGAGGAAGTTGCAAAGAGTTTTAGTTGGTTGATAAAAATCCACAGAGAATAAAAACAGCGTCTGTTGCTCAAGAAGTTCCTACAGCATCAAGCCCTTTTGTAAAACATGATAGTTTAACATCAATAGGATGTAATCAGAACCTCATATTTATGCAAGTAGTAATTCATGTACACTAACAGTTACAGTTAAGAGTAAGACATAACTTGGAATATATAAGAGAAGGAACCAAGAAATACTTATGCTAGGTTAGTTAACCTAAAGTAAAACATGATTTGTGTGCACACCCTGGACTTCCTCTCTATACAGAAATAGGCACAAACAAAAAAAACTACAGTGCGGAAACTTAGGATGGGCATTCACACTAATGTGAAATGTATACAAATCATGTTATAATTATGTACAGGAGAACCTTGTTAATTGTGAACTTGCTATCTGCATTTTCATATATCTGCGCTTGGGTAAGAGACAACCGACCTCAGTATATGCGGGGGAGGGAAAGGTTTTTAAAGGATTAAATCCATGTATCCGCGGGTTGGGGGTGGCCGGAAATGACCTCGGGAGGTCATTCACAGCCACCATTTTGACATTGGGAGCCATTTTATGGCTCCTTTTAAAAAAACAACGGGCAAAGAAGAGGCAATTTTCAGCTGACATTGGGCCAATTTTCAACTCTTGGAAGCATTGCTTGACTGCCAAGGACCCGTGAAGTACAGTATTTATTTATTTATTACATTTCTATACTGCCCAAAACTTGCATCTCTGGGAGGTTTACAATTAAAATTTAAAACATCAAATCACTTAATTAAAATCATTTAAAACATTTAAATTTTTTAAAACATTTAAAACCCAGTATCTAAAAAAAGAAAAAGTGGGGGAGATCCCCCTCTTTTTTTCTTAGAACCATAGATCGAATTAAAAGCCATGGTGAATAAATGAGTCTTCAGTACCTTTTTAAAAATTGCCAGAGATGAGGAAGCTCTTATCTCAACAGGGAGCACATTCCAAAGTCCAGGGGCAGAAATGAAGAAGGCCCATTCCAGAGAAGCCACCAGTAGGCACACCTCCCTTGCATTTCTAGGGCCTTTTAGCTCCCTTTTAAAAAACAGCAAAACCGGTTATATTTGGCCCATTTTCTATTGGGGGGGGCATTTATGGACTGCTGGGAACCCATGGAGCACACTAGTATACCCTCCCACACATTTCTAGGGTCTTTTAGACCCATTTTGAAGAGAAAAATGCCAAATAATGGCGATTTTTGCCAAATAATGCCATGGGTGGAACCTAACCCCCACGGTCCCATTGCACCAATAACCCAGTATTTGTGATTTCTGTATCCACAATAGCAGCAGAGAACAGAATCCCCACAAATACTGAGGCTCTCCTGTACATATAGAAGATGCTAATGATAGTTAGTTGCATCCTTCAGCTCAAGCGATATCATTAACGTGGTGCTCTTAAAGTTAAGTGTACCACTTTGTTTAACCATTGTATCTTAAGGTGACACTTTGTTTAACCATTGTATCTTAATATGATCATATAAGATTAGGGAGCACTTACTAAATGCTAATGCTAGTTTCCAGGAATCAAATAAAATGAAAAAATTGACTAATTTTTGATCCCTGCAAATGTAGCAACGTTTTAAAAACAAAGAGGTGTTGTAACGTTAACCATGTTAGAGGTAAGGGTGTGTAAAGTAGAACAGAAAGGCATGAAGAACTGAAATTATAGTGAAAATAAATCAGTGCTGGCCTGGTAAAATATATGACTGAAAAAGAGATGGGGCCTGCTCCTGCAGCAAGATCGACAGACCTGAATGGTAAGTAAAGGTAAAGTGTGCCATCAAGTTGATTTGGAGTCCAGGCGCCCACAGAGCCCTGTGGTTTTCTTTGGTAGAATATAGGAGAGAGTTACCATTGCCTCCTCCAACGGAGTATGAGATGATGCCTTTTCAGCATCTTCCTAGATCACTGTTGCCCAATATAACAGCAATGGGGATTCAAACCGGCAACCTTCTGCTTGTTAGTTAAGCATTTCCCCACTGCGTCACTTAAGGTGGCACCTGAATGGTACTTGTGCATAATCTCCATCGCTATGAAATAGGCACTTCTATACACAGCAACTTAATAGGAGAGTCAATCAAGAAAATAAGAATGGTGGGAAATGCTTATAAAATATGAATCCCAAAAGTAAAAATAAATATGTTATGTCCCTTTTGAAGTTGCTTCCCAGTTAAAGATGAGAATGCAGTATATTCTTTTTTCCCCTTAAAATTCACTTTTTCTAAAGTATCTTTTAGATTGCTTAGGCTACTGAATTCTATTCATTTAGTTTTCTCCTGCTTACGTGTGTGCACCCCAAATATAGGATAACCAATATCTAAAGAGTAAAAACCAGAAATGTAACAAAGATCTCTGAAGAAGATTCAAAAAGCAACTAAATAGTAGTTCAGTTTTCCATCATCTTTGTAAAAATGTTTTTTGTTAATGTGCTTCCCAACATTTTGCAACATTTTTAAAAGAATGTTGTAGATTTTGATTTCGCAAGAACTGCAAAACTCACTTCAGCACACAAATCTCAATGTATCTCACTAAGGAAATTCTACACCTCTGGTGGGCAGCTCAGTACAGTTCTTGTCCTGGACTGGATACATGCTCTGGTTCTAATACTTTTGCAAACCCTAGAGTTATTGGGTTGGAGGAAAGAATATACTGGCACTTCACACTATAGGGATGAATTAAATATTTTGTTCTGGAACACTCAAAATCCATGTGCAATACCACATTAGACAAAAATTCTCAGCTGAACAGACACGTTTAGAAATAAGTATCTAAGACAAAGATAATTAATATAATACATCTCTATATCTTCTTTGTAAAAAGCTTCAAAAAAGAAGAAGAGAGTCTTACTGCCAGAATGTAGCAATCAAGTAAAGCCACTGAAAGGGTGGGTCAAAATAGCTGAACAGCACAAACAGTTTTGAGTAGGAAGTGAGAACACCCATTACAACCAGATGAAAGTAAAGGAGAGAACTGCAGGTACACTGAAAGTAATTACACAAGAAGTATGCTATAATGCTAATACTAAAAGGACATTTGTCAAGTAGCTGGTACTTTCATGGTGAAGAGATTTGAAGGCAGTCTTCTACATTATTTTAAGGTATTAGTTTTTTTAAAAAAAATCTGCATGATTGAAGTTTATAAGTACTTGCCCCAACTAAAAATAAAAATGTTATGTGTATACAGAAGTCCTCTGACAGCCAACCCAATACTGATGACTACTTCTTAGGGGCAAATCTCCAATGAAGCAGTGAGGCAACTGTTTTAGGTGGCTACTGAGCCATGGGGCAAGTTGCTCTCTCTGTGTTAAATGTAAGAGAATCATCACTTTCAAAGGTGCCCCTTGGACTATACAGAATGCTTTTCTACCTGACAGTAACACCAGTCCCTTCCAGATTTAGCTACCACAGGATCCTTGCTAGAAATCACCACTACTAAGGCTGCAAACCTATGAACCAAGCACCACATGCTGCAGCGAGTGCCCCTCCCAGCTCTAGCAACTGGACTGAATTAGCCGATGACAATGGGGTGCATGCTTTAAATTCTAGTATTTGCTTGATTCATTAGTACAAATAATGAAGATGCTGAAAGCTGGCCCAGTCACTCTGAAGGAGCATTTGCAGAGAGATCAATGACCCTACCTTTGCTAATCACACCTAGCAGGGTTTTCCAAGATAAAAAGACAGACAGAAAAGGAACAGGTATGTCCTGCTTGCAGACCATACATAGAAGGCAAGTAATGAAGGACAGACAGAATAATGCAGGACAAGAACTGTACTCTCCATTTATTTGATAGAGCTTCTAGCTCAGAATGAATCTTTAGAAAAATAAGAACTACAGGTTGCTTACCTGTAACTTTGGTTCTTCTAGTGGTCATCTGTCCTTTTACACCAATGGGCTCTGCGCCTGCGCACAGACATCATCAAAACCTAACAAGCTGAATTATCTTGCTTTAGGCAGGAACCCCACCCCAGCTGATATGCGGCTGCGCCACTCCACATCCCCTCAGTCACGGAGTCCGCCTTCAGTAGATCCAGGAGGGAGGAATGGAGGGCGTGTAGAAGGACAGATGACCACTAGAAGAACCAAAGTTACAGGTAAGCAACCTGCAGTTCTTCGACGTGGTCTCTGCCTTTTACAGCAATGGGCGCATAACAAGCTAGCACCCAAGGTGGAGGGGAAAACCCAACAGAGACATGGATGCACTCAAACAAGAAGTATTTATTTCAGAGAAATAAAACATGTCAACTGAAAATAGACTGCAGGACTGTCCTGCCAAACTTAGCATCATTACGTGCCTTGGCATCAACAGCATAATGAGGAATTAAGGAACGGAGCAAAGCCCAAGTAGCTGCTTGACAGATAGTGTCTAATGGGACTGCATGATCAAAAGCAACAGAGGCCACCATGGGCCTAGCTGAGTGTGCCTTAATAGTCCCAGGCAACTGTTTGTTTCCCAAACTGTAGCAAAGTTCAATAGCCGAAACAATCCACCTAGATAGGGACTGTGAAGAAACTTGCAAACCCTTGTGAGGCCCATCATACAGAACAAACAGAGGAGCTTTCCTCCAACCTGCTGACCTCTTAACATAGAAGGCTAAAGCCCTCTGAATATCCAAATGATGCAACCTGCGTTCCATATCAGATGATGGGACCTGAAAAAATACAGGGAACGGTGAAAAGTAGAATAGATTTTTGGAAGAAGTTGAACATCCAGTCAGAGCACGACCTTATTTCTATGAAATTGAAAGTATGGCAAATCAACCCTCAGAACTCAGAGTTCACTCACCCTCCTTGCAGAGGTGATCGCCACTAAAAAGGCAACCTTCCATGTGAGAAGGAGAGGATCAACCGAAGCCAACAGCTCAAAGGGTGGGCGTAACAAGCCAGCCAACACCATGGACAAATCCCAATTAGGTGCCAAGACAGGGTCATCTGGCAAAACATGTGATAGCCCTTTAAGAAATCTCTTCACCAATGGATCCTTGAACCAGGAAACCCCAGTGACAGGTGAATGCGCTACAATAGATGCCAAATGTACACAAATACAGGAGAGTTTCAAACCAGACTCCTTCAAATGCAAAAGGTAAGTACAAACATTTTGAACAGGCAAATCAAGTACATCAAAACCATTTTGAGTAGCAAAGGCAAGAAAATAAGTCCACTTATGTCCGTACAACTTTCTTGTCGAAGGTTTCCGAGCTGCAATCAGAACATCTGAATTTCATCGGGAAAACGGCAAGATCTTCCAGGAGGTCAGATGACGAGAACAGATCTCTAGATGGAGCACCTGACCCCTCCCTTGCGACAGAAGGTATGGTAATGAAGGCAGGCGAATGTAAGTCACCACCAACTGCAGCAGAGCTGGAAACCAAGACCTCCTGGGCCACCAAGGGGGTATCAGGATGGCCTGGAAACGGTTCACCTTCAGCTTCTGAAGGACTCTTGGTATGAGCGGGACTGGCAGAAAGAGGTAAACATAACTGTCCCTCCAGGAAAAGACAAACGCACCCCCCAGAGAGTACTCCCTCTCCCTCCTCTTGAGCAATAGAGGGTGCACTGGGCATTGTCCTGCGATGCAAAAGCAGCCGGAACCAGAACACTGCACTTTGCAAACAACTCTTGAAGCACCTCCCGATCCAACATCCACTCGTGGGAGATCGTCCTCAATCTGCTCAAAGTGTCTGCTTGAACATTCAGGTCCCCTTGAATGTAGACTGCATGTGGCGTCACTACATGTGCAATGCACCACAGCCAAAGGTCAATGGAAAGAAACAGGAGGCTTCTCAAAGCCGTGCCCCCTTGTCGATTTATATAGGCCTTTGCCATTGTATTATTGGTCTGAACCGTTACCAGACAGCCCACAATTACAGGTAGAAGCCCTTTGAGGACGTAGAAGATGACAATCAGTTCCAAATAATTGATATGTCGACCTGCCTCTCTCACAGCCCAATGGCTGCTCACGTGATCATGGGCCATATGTGCGCCCCAACCAAGCTCCAACGCATCGGTGGTAATGACCCACCTTGGAGGTGGTAAAAGAAGAACTGAAGTCCAGATAATGGACCTCGACCCACCAGGCAACGTTCTTGCATGCCGCTTGAGGAGGTATGCACTTTAGATGCTCTGAATCCCAAAGGGGGTCGAAAATGTCGAGAAACCATCTCTGAACGATATACATCCTGAGACACGCATGTGGGAGCACATATGTGGTTTCAGCCATATGGCCTAGCTGGCACTACACAGAGTACAGGGTCTGTGGCCCTCCAGCCACAAAAGCCAATGCCAGTCTCATAATTGTCCTTATACGGGCCTCTGGAAGAAAGACCTTCTCCAAGTGGGTGTCAAAATCAGTCCTATAAACTGTATCCTGCGAACTGGCTGTAACTGGGACTTCTTGAAGTTGATTTTCAAGCCAAGGTTCTCCAAAGTGTCAACAGCTGTGTCGAGAGACTCCAAAACAGCCCTTTTTGATCCTGCCATGATGAACCAATCATCCAGAAATGGCAGTATTTGTACCCCTCTTTCCTGCAGGAAAGCCACCACCGGGGCAAGGCACTTTGTAAAGACACTTGGGGCCATTGTCAGGCCAAACGGCAGGGCCTTGAACTGATAGGTGTTCCCCCCTTTCTTGAACTGCAGAAAACGGCGATGCTGTGGATGGATGGAGATGTGATTATACACATCTCGTAGGTCTAAGGAGACCACCCACATGTCCCATTCCAACAGGGCCAAAATGGTTGGCACTTACAACATACGGAACATCTTGTAGATGATGTGCCTGTTCAGGCCCCTGAGATCTAATATAGGGCATTGGCTGCCATCCGGCTTTGGAATGATGAAGTACTGGGAGCAGAACCCAGGACTCGCCACATTGGTGACCTTCTCGATTGCATCTTTCAAGAGAGGGGCAGAGACCTCCTCCTCTAGTGCAGGCATCAACGGTGTAGTCACAATCCTGGACAACTGGGGTGTATGGTGAAACTCCAGAGCATAAACTATGCATATAACAGTGAGGACTCACTGATCTACAGTCACCTTGTCCCATTTTGCAGCAAAGAGAGCAAGGCAGGTCCGAAAGGTCCAATAGTCACTGCTTCTTTTGAAAAGTGTTTGGTCACTGCTTCTGAGAAGTGGGCTTATTGGCCTGCAAGCCAGACTTTTATCGAGGCTGCAATTTGTTAACACGAAAGGAACGCTCCAAATAAGACTGTTGGTGTGGAGCTGCCTTAGCCTGTGGGTAGGGAGACCACCTAGACTGCCTCTGCGGCTTAGGTGTAGAGGAAGAACCAGACATAGACTTAGCTGTACTCCTCGGCTTTTGGACGTTTTGCAAAGTCTCATCAGTCTGTTCCGCAAAAAGGCTAGAACCCTCAAAAGGGAAGATCCTCAATTCTAGCCTGAGCCTCATAGGTCAAATTGGAGGAACACAACTAGGCATGCCTCCTGAAGGCCACAGACTTGGCCATCACTTTTGGGGCACATTCCACAGAATGCATTTGCTGAGCAGAGTTCCTGCTTCACCACCTGCACAGCTTCTCTCAGAAAGGCCTTTGCTGGATCTCGCTTATCCTGGGGCAAGAGGTCCAAAAAAGGAACCAACTTCTCTCACAGAAGGTGGTTATACCTAGCATTATAGGCCTGATAGTTGGCAACCCTTAAATGCAGAGCTGACGCCGAGTAAAGACTTCTCCCAAAGGAGTCCAATTTCCTCCCTTCCTTATCTCCTGGTGCAGACTGTTTGCAACCCTTGTATTCAGAGAGGCTCCCACCCCAATGGAATTTGGCGTGAGATGATTCTTTTAAAAGGCCATATTATCCTCCTGCATCTGTACCCTATAGAAATTCTCCAAACGTCTGTTAGGTTGGGAAAGGGTTGCAGGCTTTTTCCAATGACCACGCATGACTTCTAGTAGAGCCATATTAAGTGGCAAAGACACAGGTACTTTAGCCTCTGCATCAATTAGTCCGAACAAAGGGCCCAATTCCCCTTTCTGCTGCACATCTAGGCTCACTCCCAGAGTCTAGGCCATACGTGTTACATAGACAGAGTATTGTTTCAGATCCTCTGACGGAGACACCGGCTTTGAATCCAAATGAATGTCCAAAGGAGAAGACCCCACAGAAATTAGATCAGTCTGGAGATTCAGGGTCGCTCCCCTCACTCTCTGCCTCTGGAGGCCCAACCAGAATTGGAACCAAGTCCAGAGGAATGGCTGGGACCTCTGGAGGGTTATCCAAGGGAGACAGTATTGACACATTCATTCTCGTAGCCGGTACTGACAAGGGCTACTCCGCCAGAAGCTGTACTGGACCTTCCAATGGAGACAAGTGCTCATGAGCGCGGTCCCTTAGGTATCGTTGAGGAGAACGAGATTGAGGCTTACCTTCTGAATGTGAAGGGGCCCTATGTGAAACACGTCTAGCTCCCCAGTCACCAGCAACGGACTCTTCCCGGTACCAAGATCTGTACCACGACCTCCCAAAGTCAGAATAACCTGAACGACACTCCGAAGAAAACTGACAATACACACCTTCTTCCCAGCGCCATTCACCACAAGAGGGGGAGTCAACCACTGCAGAATACACCGAGCCCAGCAAAGAAGCATGGTATCAACCGGAGAGTGACTGGCCATATTGATCCCAGCCTCTCCCATATTTACATTCCGAGGAGCAGTCCTCCAAGTCCCAATGTGACCCTCGATCCCTACGGAGGGTTTGGTCCACACGGCTTGTAGGAGGAGAACAACGCCTAGGAAGCCACGTCAAATTCACATCGCCCTTGTCTGGCGAAGAAGGCTCATAGTCTGAAACAGCATAGTCCGGTTCATCAGCAGGCTCCATGTCCTCCTGTTTCACTCTGGGGAAGCTACGGCCAGATGTACAGCACAGGGACCTTCTGTTCATCAGGGAACAACTATGAAGCAGAGGAGTAGCAACCTTCAGTACCGCAGGCACTGGTACTGGTGCAGGCATATCCGCTGACGCCCGCTGAACCTCTCCCAAGCCTTTCATTGATGAATCCAACTTCGGCTTCTTCACCAATGGCATCTCCGAAGAAGGAACTGACAGTGGCTTCTTCTTCTTCTTCAGAACAGGCAGTAGATGCTGTCCTACTGGTAGAGGAGGAACTTGTGCCACCTTCTTTTTCTTCTCCGGGGCTTCTGAAGGAAGGCTTCTGTGTCACCCCAGGCAACATTTCTGATGGTGCAGAAGGGATCAAAACCACAGCCAGATCCAAAGCAGGGACAGACAGTATCAGTACTGACACCACCTGCTCCAATATGGAGGAGCGGAGTCCAATCACTCCAACGGTACTGAAGAAGCCATTTTCAAAGACTGCTTCAACGATAAGGCCTCTGACAAATGGAGGGCCAGGGCCCACAGGGCAGCGCGCAAGGGAGAAGGCCTATTCTTTCAAGCCTGCTTTGTGAACCTTTGGCAATGGACACAGGTCTCGACCACGTGGGATTCTCCCAGGCAGAGAAGACACTCGGTATGAGTATTGGGGGAAGGGGTCTTCGGTCTACAACAGACACACTTTTTAGTTTGTCGTGCCCAGCACAGAAAGTTCCTGGCTACAAGCTCCATCCCATCTGGAATTGGAGCCAAAACAAATGGCGGGGGGGGGGGAGAGACTAGGGGGGAAAATGCCAAGAAAAAGATGCTACTAGAAGTCTGCTGGAGAGGAAGAGAAGAGGATACCATCTACCCCAGGGTGAGAGGCTGGGGTGCCTGCCTGGCTGCCTCTTCTCTTCTGCCCCCTTGGTTGCCATCTGCCTCCCTCCAGGACTGCCTGTGGAGAGGCTTTGCAGGATTGGTGCTGCAAGGGTGACTGGGCAGTTTTTCCTGGTTCCACCTGCTGGGCTTGCTGCTCAGCCTATATAGAAAGACTCCCAGTGGCGGCAGGGTCACCACCGAAGGGGCGACACCAAAGGAGGTTGCCCCTTTGGGGGAGCAACAAGGGCGAGGGCTGGACATTTTGTCCAACTATTTGTATAGAGGGAGACATTCAATAGTGGGGCTTCTGTTTAATCAGTTTTGAGTTGTATCAAAGTTTGGTTGAAGTTGCAATGTGTGTGGGTTTGTCTGGAGATGGGGAGGCAGGGAGCGCCTTCATTGAATGTGGGGCAGCTATTCCGGTGGTGGTGGGGAATAGAAGAAGTAACGTTGGCAGGACAAAAGGCTGTTCCAGGGGAAGGGTAGTCAGAAACATAATAGCTGTCTCCCCTTCCGGCTGTCCTGCCAGCTCTCTGGCCTCAGGGAGCACTGCCAACAACCCACATAACCTTACCTTGCTCCTCTGCAATGCCAGGTCGGTCCAAAATAAATCTGAACTCATCCATGATTTGATTATGGATGAAGGGGCTGACCTGGTGTGTATTACCGAGACTTGGTTGGGGGAAGCTAGTGGCCCAGTCTGGTCCCAGCTTCTTCCTCCAGCATATTCTATAGAGGAGCGGGTGAGGGGATGTGGGCGGGGAGGTGGAGTGGCTGTGGTCTATAAGGATAACATCTCCCTTACCAGGGTCCCTGTTAGGGTATCGGACCATACTGAATGTGTGTACTCGAGTTTGGGGACCAGGGATAGACTGGGACTTCTGTTGGTGTACCGATCGCCCCGCTGCCCAGCGGAATCCCTTACTGAGCTCATGGACTTGGTTGCAGAACTTGTGTTGGAGTCTCACAGACTTTTGGTGCTGGGGGACTTCAATGTTCATTTCAGGACCAATTTGTCCGGGGCAGCTCCAGAGTTCATAGCAGCCATGACAATTATAGGCCTATCACTTAATCTGGTTAAGGTTGGACTTACAACCACTTTCCATCTCTGCAGGGGTGAAGGGCCTATTAGAATGGTCCGCCCGAAGAGGTTACTGGATCCGGTAGATTCCAAGAAGCCTTGGAGGGATTCAGTGTTGGTTCTGCTGGTGATCCTGTTGATGCCCTGGTTGAGAATCGGAACAACTTGCTCACCAAGGCAGCAGACATGGTTGCTCCCAAGCGTCCCCTCCGACCTGCTTCAAAATTGGCCCGTTGGTATATGGAAGATCTATGGGGGCTGAAGCGCAAGTGGAGAAAGACTCGAATCGAATCTGACATATTATGACATGGAGCACATTTAAAGATCTATGCTTAGGCGATACGTGCAGCAAAGAAGCGGTTCTTTTCTGCCTGTATTGCCTCTGCGAGTTCACGTCCAGAGGAGTGGTTCAGGGTTGTGAGGGGACTAGTATCTGCCCCCTCTCCCTTGAACCAGAATTTGGAAGCATCAATTACCCGCTGTGATGTGTTTAATGAATTTTTCGCAGACAAAATCTCTCCGATTCAGGCCGACTTAGATGCAGACTCCACAATTAATTTGATGTCTGAACTGGAGGTGTCCGACAACTCCTCTTATACGATTCGACTGGATCAATTTCAGTTTGTGACTCCTGAGGATGTGGACAAGCTGCTTGGAGTGGTGAGGCCTACCACTTGTTCTCTTGACCCTTGTCCAACATGCCTTGTTCGATCTAGCAGGGAGGCTGTTGTAGGCGGCCTGGTAGAAATCATAAATGCTTCTCTGAGGGAGGGCAGGATGCCTCCTTGTCTTAAGGAGGCAATTATTAGACCTCTTCTAAAGAAGCCTGCGTTAGATCCCTCAGAGTTGAGCAATTATAGGCCAGTTTCCAATCTCCTATGGCTGGGCAAGGTAATTGAGGGGGTGGTGGCCTCTCAGCTCCAGGAGGTCTTGGAGGAAACTAATTATCTAGACCCATTTCAAACTGGTTTTTGGGCGGGCTATGGGGTAGAGACTGCCTTGGTTGGCCTGATGGATGATCTCCAATTGGGAATTGACAGAAGAAGTGTGTCTCTGTTGGTCCTCTTGGATCTCTTGGCGGCTTTCAATACTGGGTTTGGGGGTGGGAGGTACTGTTTTACAGTGGTTCCACTCCTACCTCTCAGGCAGATTCCAGATGGTGTCAATTGGAGATTGTTGCTCTTGTATGGTGTCCCTCAAGGCTTCGTACTTTCTCCAATGCTCTTTAACATCTACATGAAACCGCTGGGAGAGATCATCAGGGGATTTGGAGCTGGGTGTTACCAGTACGCTGGTAATGCCTGCCTGTAAGCAGTAATGGGCTGGATGAGGGAGAATAAACAGAAGCTAAATCCAGATTAGACGGAGGTACTTATTGTGAGGGGTCAGAAATCTAGACACGATTTTGATCTACCTGTTCTGGATGGGGTCACGCTTCCTCAAAATGAACAGGTTCACAGTCTGGGAGTAATTGCTCAACTCTGGATCAACACCTCTCCTTGGTTTCTCAGGTTCAGGCGGTGGCCAGGGGTACTTTCTATCAGCTTCGGCTGATACGCCAGCTGCGCCCATTTCTTAAGATCAATGACCTCAAAACAGTGGTACATTTGTTGGTAACCTCCAGACTGGATTTCTGTAATGCACGCTATGTGGGGCTGCCTTTGTACATAGTCCGGAAACTTCAGTTGGTTCAGAATGTGGCAGCCAGGTTGGTCTCTGGGTCATCTCGGAGAGATCACATTACTCCTCTGTTGATGGAGTTACACTGGCTGCCAATAGGTTTCCGGGCAAAATACAAAGTGCTAGTTATAACTTACAAAGCCCTAAACGGCTTAGGCCCTGGGTATTTAAGAGAGCGTCTTCTTCACTATGAGCCCCACCGCCCATTGAGGTCATTTGAGGAGGTCCGTCTCCAGTTGTCGCCAATTCGTTGGTGGCTACACAGAGACGGGCCTTCTCAGCTGCTGCCCCGAGATTGTGGAATGCGCTCCCTGCTGGGATACAAGCCTCCCCATCTCTGGCAATTTTTAAAAAGCTTCTGAAAACACATCTCTTCAACCAGGCTTTCTCAGCTTTTTAAAACTTGTTTTTAAATTGTTCTATTTCATTGTTGTTTTATGATGTTTTTAATTGTTAATCATTGTTTTATGCCTTTATAATTTTTATTTTAATTATTAACTGATTTTAATGGTGTTTTAATGTAAACCGCCCTGAGCCTTTTGGAAGGGCAGTATAAAAGTTTTAATAATTAATAAATAAAATACTATGCGAAGTAAAGAAAAATAAGGCATGAAACAGGGAAACAAGAGAAGAGAATTAATAAAGCCACAGTCCTAATCGTTGCAGAGCCCAAGACTCCACAACGTCTACCGAAGGGCAGACGACGAAGACTGAGGGAATGTGGAATGGCGCAGCCGCATATAGCGGCTGGGGGCAGAGTTCCCACCTAGAGCAAAAGAATTGAGCTTGTTAGGTTCTCACGAGGTCTCTGAGCAGGCGCAATGCCAGCCACAGGGAAGTGACAGCAAGAGAGGGGGCATGCCTTCATTGCTTGCCTGTGGGCTTCCCACAGGCATGTGGTGGGCTACTGTGGGAAATGGGATGCTGGACGGGACAGGCCTTGGGCCTGATCCAGCAAGGCTGTTCTTATGAACCAAACCTGGAGAGTTTGAAATGTTTTTAGAACTGATAGTTGCAGCACAATCATTTTCATAGTGATTCAGATTTCAGCCCACTGAGTTCAATGGGGTTTACTCCCTGGCAAGGATTCCAGCTTTGGTGTAAAAGGCAGAGACCACATCGAAGAGCAAGCCTTTAGAAATGGTATCAGTTTTTTGTAGAATCATTTAACTTGCTACACACATGACTGAAATGTTAGAATATTCTAAGGAGCTGAAGGTTTGGAGCAGTTGGAAGTATTACTGGAATACAGATTTCCTTGCGCCTTTTTAATATAAATCTTTCTTTAAAGCTTTAACTGGAGCATTTGGGACATTCTGAACACCTAAATGAAAGATTTTATATGCAAAATTCTGGTTTCATCATGAATCCTGAAAGAAGCGCAGAGTATAGATTTTCAACAAAAAAGGTTGTTAGTCTTTAAGGTGCCACAGGTTCCTGCTTTTTGAAAAACTTGCCTGTCATTCTCAACTTTTGTAAGAAAAGGAATTGAACAAAAAAAGAAAGTAAGTATCTTTACTAGTCAAAATTCATACTTTCCGCATATTTTGGGTTTTGCATCCTCAAATGTAAACATTGCACAATATTTGAGGTTTTAATACAATTATATAAATGTATTTGCACTCAAAACCCAAAAAGGAATACACATGAAATCACAGATTAGAAGGAAATTATTAATGCTACCTGTTCATACATAAAGCCTAAACCAATACATAGCAGTTTCATCAAACTGAACAAATCTATTTATTTTGAAAATGCATATAATATTGCTGCAGCAACATGGTGGGACTGCATCATTCAAAGCTGTGGATCTGAAAAGAGGGGTGTTGGGAACATGCTCAGGGAGCCATATAGTGTGTTTGGTGCATATGTGCTTGAGGTGTGCGGGGTGCTGTTGGACAGACTGAAGCTTGACAAGTAAGCTGGAATCCTTGCCAGGGAGTAAACCCCATTGAACTCAATGGGCTGAATTCTGAATCAGCAATGAAGGCATGCCCCCTCTCTTGCTGTCACTTCCCAGTGGCTGGCATTCAGAGGCATCCTGCTTCTGAGCCTGGAGATATTCTATAGGCATAAAAACTAGTAGCCATTAATAGACCTGTCCTCCATGAATGTTTCAGTGAGAATGTTCAAAATCTGCAAATGCAATTTCAATAAACTGAAACCAGAGCTGGCAGTTATCAATCCCTACAGGGAAATGCTTGAGATTTTGTCAACTTCAGCTTTGGTTACAACATTCATTTTCATTCACATGTGCAGACTATGCCATTTCATTTCACCCTGAACCATGATTGTGTGGTCTGGACACTCAATCCGCATTTGCCTAGCTCTTATATAGATACAATGTTATAACTTAAGAGCCAGCTTTATTATTTATTATGGGTAGAGTGAACAATTACTTAAAAATAAATGAATGCTAAATCATTTCAACTCAGTAGTGACTCTGGTAAATCAATTCAGGTAAACACTATTAAAGAACACATCAAGAATTTTCTCTCTCAATGCATCACTAGCCTGTATCAGATTACATTTTTTCAAACTGCTTTTAAATCATCACTGCTCACAAAACATTCAGAAAAGAAGAAATTTGGTTTGACAGATTAAGAAGAGTTAAAAAGTGTAAACTTGGAGCAAAGTAGTTTATATTTCAAAGTATTTCACCAGTTTTAAAATATGTTGATACAGTGTGGTTTACCAGTACTATAGAGCCAGATCATGATTAAAAACTCTGAAGTTGTGCACTACCTAATGCTGATATTATTTTCAAGACATTTCAACACTGTCTTGTATACATGAGCTGTAGTGCTTATTGGTAAAAGAAGATTTTGTCTTGTGAATGAAACAATGCCATTTTTAAATAACTTTAGGGAACAACACTTTAATCCACTGAAGGATTATTTAATGCCTGAAGGGGAATGTGAACTGTCTATGCACTTTGGCGACTGCACAGTTCATAAGCATTTAAGTGAAGCAGACTGTAAAGAACACTTAAACTAAAGGGATTATATGGTTGTGTATTCCATCTGAGGGAAGACGGCCAGCAATAACTGGTGCTACAGTGTGGAGAAGAACAGACCACCATTTCAACTTTTCACTGAAGTGGATCCTTCTATGATGTGCTTGAATGGAAGGCTCAGTGAGCTTACACGGAGAACAAATCTTACAGAAGACCACTGGCTTTTCTACAGGAGACCATTTCATATGCTATTCCAGCTTTTACTTGGTGCAGGAGCCAACAACTGTTGCAACATGCAATTCTTCTTCAAACAGCTTTCTCACTGACCACAGAGAAGAGGAGAATGTGGTGGTGTGGTGTGTAATATCATTAAAAGAAACTCAAGGCAAGATCCCTTGTTTATATTAATGCCAAGGGATCATAGCAATGCAGAAATGCTGAGAGGGGAAACAGAGCCACTTCCCTTTGGGCTGAAAGGGGAGGGCCCACAGAAGCAGATATGAAACACACCGGAGCAGTTCCTTTAACTGCTCTTGAATTAGGAAAGTATTTTATTCAGTTTCAGTTGATGCAAGGATATTTTATTCAGTTTCAGTTGATGCAAGGATAGCTTCTCTGTCTTAAACCACTTACCCAGTGATTTAAAATTTGTATTACCAAACTCTCAGGAATCCGAGGAAAGCAGTTTTTGCTTCTGCAAGGTACAAAGAAGGGTATGTTGCTTATTGACAGTTTCCTCAGTAAGAAAAGCCATTACACATTTCAGTACTGCCCTTGAAAACAGCCAAGCAAGACTCTCCAAGGAAATGTTTGTGCAAATGGAGGGTCTCCATTTCAAGGACTTCAAGATGGACAGCCTCATTTCCCTCTCATTTTAGTCTGCATACTTAGCTCTTTCCCTGGAAAGTGATCTGGCAACAACAAACTTTAGTAAATAGGTAAAAATCAAAAGACTTCTGTAGGAAAGGACATGAAGAAAGTTCTCAAAGCCTCTGGGTAGGGAGTGAAAGTTGAGCAACCAGCTACTAGAAAGCTCCAGTTATTCTAACAAGACTGCACAGGAACATGTGTGCACTAGTTATTCTATAATGAACATGCCCCAGGAGCAAGGAGGCCAGCAGTGAGGGAAGAGGCAAGAAGATGGGTGGTGTCTGTGGGTTCCAGCCCAGGGGGCCAAGTAAGAGCGGGAAGAGGCGGCAGAGGGGAAAGAGAGGTGTCTCGACTCCAGCCCACATTCACCCTCTGAGGCTGTCACCACAGGCACTGACTTCCTCCCTTGAAATTGGAAGGGATTAACAATACCCAAGCATCATTTTGACAGGCTGGCTTCATGATTTTTCTGACTGTATGTCAAGCCAAGAGATGGACTTACTTTTTCTCTTCAGAAATTATCTACAGATTCCTCATAATTCAATTATTGACAATTTGATGTATGGCATTAAAAACTATCTTAAGTCAAAGAATTTGGTAGAAGGCGCCAATAACTTCTGTTTGACATAACTAAACTTACCCCAGGTGTGGAGTGAGGGGTGGGGAAGACTTCCTTTTGTGTAACTTTTGTTTTGGATACAATTTTTTTGTTTTGTCTCTAGCGGGGGAGGCTCTGTGGATTGCTTTCAACACTGGGAGCATGTTACAAGTTTTAAATTTTACGAAGGGAAAATTGTATTATTACAGGTTGAGTATCCCTTATCCAGACATCTGAAATTCCAGAAGGCTCCAAAATCCAGACACCACGCCGTAACAAAAAAAACCCCAAAAAACACACACACCTCAGCTCACTCGCTCACAGATTCCCAATTTTGCTGCTTTTAAACATTCAGTCAAAACTTATTTCAGAAGGCTGTTAGTGACAGGGGTTTTGTCTGTAATTCTCTGTAGTTGCAGCTCTGTTTTTATTGTGAAGCTTTTTCATGTTTTTTATGTTCTCACTTTGGCGCTAGAGGGAAAAGGGAAAGCCCCCTCCTCCACTCCCTGCTCTTTTGGCATCTGTTTTGGCACTCTGGATCCCATGCCCAAGATATCTCACTATGCAAATATTCCAAAATCCCGAAAAATGCTAAATCCGGAACACTTCTGTTCCCAAGCAGTCCGGATAAGGGATACTCAACCTGTATACCAAGGGAAGCCTATACAGAGAACAGGAAAGCACAGTACAAATGGAACATGGTGAAACAGACTGGTTCCAGACTGACAAGTAGTAAGACAAGGCTGTACACTTTCTCCTTCTTTACTCAATTGATATGCTGAATATATACTGAGAGAAGCTGGATTGGAAGAAGATGAGCATGGTTTTAAAGTTGGAGGAAAAAACATCAATAACCTGCGCTGCGCTGATGACACCACTCTGATAGCTGAGAATGTGGATGATCTGCAAGCTCTAGTAATGAAAGTCAAGGAGCACAGCGAGAAAATGGGACTACGACTAAATGTAAAGAAGACTAAAACTAATGACAATGGGTACAGCAACCAGCCTCAGAATTAATAATGAAGACACTAAAGTGGTGGATAGCTTCTGTCTTCCAGGATAGACAATCAACAGTAAACGATCCAGCAGTCAAGAAATATGCCGCAGACTAGCATTTGGTAGGGTTGTAATGAAGGCCTTGGAAAGGATATTTAGATGAATTGAACTGAATTTATTTATTTACGGTCTTTGACCAAATAGTACAACACATTTACATGAAAAACTAAAACACACTTTCAGCAAATATAAAACATTAAAATATAAAACCAATTAATCATTTATAATGGAGTACTTATATATATATTATAGCTTCTCCAAAGCGTCAAAAACTCCATTTCTTTAAGGGCCGTAATCTTAAGGCCACATAGCAAAACTTAGCTACTGCGGCCGAGGTTGCTGTATCCTTGTCATTTAGTAGAAACATTACCATCTGGTCATCATCTTTTCCATTCAGGTCTTTTAGTAATGGGCCAATTAGTTGGTGCCTTATGTCCTGATATATAGGGCATTTCAATAAAATATGGGCCAATGTTTCAACCGCTTGATCACAAGGACATTTCCTTTCTTCATAAGGTAGTTTTGCATATTTCCCATAGAGTAAAGCCGATGGGAAAACATTAAACCTGGCCCTAGAGAAGGCCCATCTAAATTTTCTTAAGGTGATTGTGAGTAAATATATTGCAGGAGTAAGGTCCGCCTTAGCATAAACTGATTTATAGAAAAACGGTAAATTGGCCTTCTCAGTTTGTATTTCTATATCTATCAGTCTCTGTCTCACCAGTCTACGGGCTGTATTTTCGCCGGCCTCCAGCAATAGGGTGGGAGATAGTCCGCTTTGACTAAGTTTATCTATTATGTCCCTACTCCAGGATGATTGTACCTCAGCTGATAAGAATTTAGGGATTAGTCCCACTGGATAAAGGTGGAGTTTAATCCAATAAAACATTCTTACTAGCCATGCCCTGGATTCCAATTTGAGTAGACCCGCCTCCCGGCGAACTGCCACGTTGGGCACACAATTGGGTACGCCAAATAGCGTTCTCAGAAAACCTGTTTGGATTTTCTCGAGTTCGTCAAAATTGGAATATGACCCCAATTGTGTCCCATAAAGAAGTTGGGGGACTACTTTAGCCATGTAAAGTTTGATAGCAGCTGGAATGTAATGACCCCCTTGAGACCGATAAAATCTTAGTATAGCTGTGATACTTCGTTTGGCCTTATCTACAGCAGATCTCATATGGGCAGTTTTATGACCATTAAACTGGAAAACTACCCCTAGATATTTGAATTGCTTTACCTGGTCTATCCTACGGCCATCAATTGACCAGTTGAAGCTGATGTTGTGACATGTCTATATCTACAAAGATTAGAATCGTTCGGACAATGGTTTTCCCTGTGATACTCTATGGATGCGTGTGACGTAGGCGGCGCGCGCGCGCGCCACCACGTGCGCATGCGTGCTGCTCTTGAAGCTCTTCCGAAGGCTTTACAAACAACGAGGGGGGCAGGGGCGGCCCCAAAAACTTCGCTTATCACTACAGCGCCGGAGGGGGAAGAGCAGTGGGAGGGGTAAGTTCTACCCCCCCACCCTTAAAGGGAGACACACACCCCTCGGTGCCAGACCGGTCCGGCTCCGGACCGGTCCGTGCACATCCCTAGTGCAGAGCAGGGCAGCAGCGACCACACCACCCAGGACAGACTAAAGAGGATTGGGGGGGCCCCAGTGGGTGTGGAGGCCCTGGACTTCGGCCTCAAAGTCCAGGGGTAAGAGCACCACTGCCTGCAGGTGTTGGTCTACAACTCTCATAATCCCTGGCTATTGGCTACTGTGGCTAGGGATTATGGGAGATGTAGCCCAACAGCAGCTGGAGTGTCAAAGCTGTGCAACCCTGATCTATGGTCAGTTCCTATACTACCCAGGAGTGTCTTCTGCCTTTCCAAGGCTACCAGGTTGAGCTCCTGAACGAGATCTGGTTAATGTTTAGTCTTGTGTTAGAAAGCAGACCTTCAGGTGTCACAAGCACACTGGATCACAGAGTATTTTCTGGACTGTGACAAGCTGTGTCTGTACCACACAAAATTCCTTTTCTTATTCTGAATTACAGGCTGGTAGAAAAGTGACCCATGCCAGAAGAAATGCTGCTTTGCATATTTGCACATATACCGCTTATTTGCTTCCTATACCAATGAGTAATTCACCAATTTACACACACACACACACGTACACACACACGCTTGAACTGGAGCAGCAAGGACAGAAAACCGTGTGCCAGGAGGTTTATTTTGGCATATATGAGATGGCTGCTTTTTAGAAAATGTTTATCAATTGATTCTGAAGTTATGACAGAATATTACAGGCTTGAAGTGATGAAGAAGGTAATGGAATCTTGAAATAAAAATAGAAATCCTACTTTCATACAAGCCTAGGCAGCAACTTAGCTTCAAAATCACCCTCCACAGCAATTATGAACTCTATCTGAAGGCTGTATGCAACTCAAGCTATTAAATGGAAACCAATGAGGGTTTCCCACCCACTCCACCCCCAACAGCAACAGAACAAAACTGATTAAACATTTTACAATAATGGCTGAAGGTTCTCAAACAGAAAGTAAAAAGTGTGCCAATCAAAAAATGGCAGTCAAAACAGAAACCTGGCAAATAAAAAGCCATTCAATTCCAGTTTGTTTGCTGCATCAGAAATTAATTAATAATGAGCTACAGCACCGTTACCTTAAGTGGTACAGCGGGGAAATGCTTGACTAACTGCCCAGAAACCTAAGTTTTGCACGGTATAAAAATATGTGTAATCAAACAAACAAACAAATGAACAAGCGGAAGGTTGCAGGTTCAAATCCCCGCTGGTATGTTTCCCAGACTAAAGATGATCAAGAGATATCATCTCATATTGCGTGGGAGGAGGCAATAGTAAACCCCTCCTGTATTCTACCAAAGAAAACCTCAGGGCTCTGTGGGCGCCGGGAGTCGAAATCAACTCGGACAACACACTTTACAGCACCCCTAACAAAGTGCAGACAAGCCCTTCTACGTTTCACTGACAAGCATCCAAAACATGGAGTCATCTTAGTAGAAGCCATACATTTTCAAATAACACAAGGACACTCTTTGGTTGCCTTCAAGTTTCAAAATCTGCAAACTTAATGGACACTTTGAAAAGCAAGTTAAATCACTGTGTACTATGCAAGCCTGTGTGTCTCTTGAGCAGTTATCACAGCATGAAAATAGCTAGAGATGAAGTGACAGCTGTGGATCATTATACTGACAGAAATAGTTTGGTAAACTAAGAAGAGGAGACATATCGAATAAATCCAAAGGGGTAGAGTAGAAAGGTACAGCTTCAGGCATCTATGCTGTTACAACCTTTCTATCATACAATTGTTTGAAAAGTCTTAGGGGCACCACTCAAATGGGAACGCCCTTTCTATAACACTTCATCCGACACTTCTCTTTTCACCAGTTTTCCTCAGCAACCTCTATAATCTTTATAACCAAGGATATTTGAGAGATTCATGTCAGATGTTCTCTGTGTCACGGCTACCCTCACTCAGTCAAGAAAGCACAGTTGAGCCTATTTAAATAAGATAGACTAAACAGACAACTCCATGGATAGTGCTCATTAGTCGTATGCTTTTAAGACAGTAACTCGCATTCTGGTAGGGACCAGTAACTTAGAAGCACTACATACCACAGCCCAGAAGGGTAATTGACATCTGATATAAATCAAAATATTGGAACAATTCTGAACCCTTACATCTGAGCAAAATATAACAAGAATGACCAAATGGCATAGGCCCAAGAAAATGCTCTCTTCTGCATGATTCCCACTGCTTACTAAAGTCATCTGGAGAGGCCCACCTGCACTTACTGCTGGCTCACCTGGCAGTGACTTGTGGTTGGGCCTTCGTCTGTTGCCGCCCCTAAAATCTGGAATGCACTCCCTGACAAGCTACAGGGTTTATCATCTCTGATAGACTTCAAGAAGTCCTTAAAACACATTTTAAAAGCCAGACTTTTTGTGTTGTTTTAAATTATTGTTAGTTTGTAAACTGCTTTGAAATGTTATGATTTATTGGTATAAAAATGTAATAAGTAAACATTAAAATTAGGATAAGTATTGCAACATTGTCTGTAGTATTCAAGTATTATTTTGCTTTCTTCATGGCCCCAGGAGAAATTAGTTGAAGACTTGGCACCGGCCATGTCTCAGGTACTGAGGAAGTTCAGCAGAGGATCCCAAGCACGACCCATATAGAAAAAACACAAAAAGGTTTGCAACTAGCTGTTAGGGCTGTGCACGAATGGTCTTCAGCACCGGCGGGGGTAGTACTTTAAGGGCGGGGAAGGTGTACTCACCCCCCCACCACGTTTCCCCCGCTGGCGCTCTGTAAATTCCAAGCCCCTCGGGGTGGCAACGTTCCTCCCTGCCGCCCCGTTCCCCCCGTTGGCCGGAAGTTGCGAGCACGCATGCGCACGACGGGCTCACACGCGCTCGCAACTTCCAGCCGACCGGAGGAACGGGGCAGCAGGGAGGAACGCTGCCGCCCCGAGGGGCTTGGAATTTACAGAGCGCTAGCGGGGGAAACGTTGGGGGGGGGTGAGTACACCCTCCCCGCCCTTAAAGTACTACCCCCGCCGGTGCCAAAGCACCGAATACCATCCCAGCGCCGAAACGTTTCGGGCACATGCCTACTAGCTGTTTCTACCATGTGCAAAGATGGTGCACGGCAAGCAATTGTCACCATGGAACCCATGTCTAAGTCAGGCACCCAGAAGCACCTTCTCTGGGACAGCTACATCTCACTTTGAGATTTGTGGCTTTATGCAATACCTATTAGTGAAGGAAGATTTGTGTGTTCTTTCCCTATTAATAGAGAAATGGTTAGCAAGATTGACAGAAAGCTTGATATCAAGTAAAGTTAACCCAACTGTATAAAGGACTGAGGTGATGGAACGCTGGAAAGTGGTTCATGTGCTGTGTGGTGTGTGGTTTCAACAATATAGCAACAGCATCATTGCAAAAGAATACTGCACTTGGTCAGACTTGCACAAGGACAAGGAAATGGTTTATTTCAAGTCAAACTCAAACCGGGTCAAACAAATGGGAAGCCTGTTCAATATATCACCAGCAGGATTATGTACATCACACAAATAACTTTAAGATACTAAAGTCAAGCCTTTGTAACGGATTTATCATTTACTAGACTGTCAACACAAATCTGAGATCCAGCAAGAGAGGCAACACCTCATTCAAGAAACTGCTGCACAAACCAAGTAAGGCAGTCAGTCCAATTTCAAAAGACAGAAGTATAAGATACTGGAAGCAATAAATAGGTATAGGATCTATTGAGATGAAGGGATCAGCAGTCCCACACAGGGACTGTTCTAGTGCAACCATGTCTTCACTTGCTTTGAAAAAGAAGGATGCAGTGGAAGGTTGAGACAAAACCTGGTCCATGCACCACATCAGACCTGGAGAGCACGGGCAGGAAAGATCAGTTCCACATCAGGTTGAGCTCTCACCCCTTCATGTATTTTATATGCACCATCTCTGCTATTATCTCTAGTATTAACTATATGAACCATCTCTGCTATTTAATTACAAAGCAGTTTCACTAACTTTTTGCATAAAACCCATAAAGTAAAAACGGCACTATTCATATCAAATAAGACAGTAGGGAAAATAAGGATGAGATCATCAGGTGCTTTCAAATAAATGGAGACAACTGCACTCTAGAGAACATGTGATGGTAAGCAAAATAGCATATCATTGAAACACAACTCGATAGCCTGCTGTCACCAAAAGCTGGTACCATCACAGCCCACAAGGCACATGCAGAGCTTGTGTGGGTAGGGTGGGGCTGCAACTTCCTAGAGTGTGGTGTATGGCATTTCCACAGAGGCCATGACATTTCTGTGTACAAATATGTTGCACAAGCACAGCCAGTACAATAGGTTTGCAAGAGAAAAATACACAGAAGCAGCAGCTGGGGGTGCCAATGAGACATACTAGGGCCAAAGCAACTCCTAAGTAGTTGTCCTCTCTTGAGAGTTACCCAGAGAACAACTCTGAAAAGCTTGAGCTTCATAAAGCCAGCCCTTAATGGTGCTCTTTCCCTTGGATAAGTTGATTGGGTACCTATAATGTGCCCTCATATACAAGACCTCTTATTTAACCTCTTTTCCCCCAGAGCAACTAGAGAAGGCTCCTGGCTGCTCTTCAGACCTGTGTTCATGTAAATACCTTTCTTGCCTAAGTATCTCAACTGCCTCCTAACGCTGAACCTTAACCCTTTGCAAGGGCGTATCTAGGGTGGGGCAGGCAGGGCACGTGCCCTGGGCGCCACTTGAAGGGGGCGCAAATTCTTAAAGTTATTTTTTTTTTAAGGCCACTAAAAACAAAATGACCACTGCACATGCTCAAATGGCCTCTGTGAGGCCCTAGGCCATGCCAGGCCTCACAGAGGCCATTTGAGAATGCACGGTGGCCATTTTGTTTTCAGCGGCCATTTTTTAAAACGAACAATTATTTTAAAAAATGGCCACTGCACATGCTCAAATGGTCTCTGCGAGGCCCTAGAGGCCAGCGGTGGGAAATGTAACCTTTGCAGACCCCCCTCCCACAGCCTACAGGAAGCGCCCCAA
Source organism: Hemicordylus capensis (assembly GCF_027244095.1). Lineage (NCBI taxonomy): Eukaryota > Metazoa > Chordata > Lepidosauria > Squamata > Cordylidae > Hemicordylus > Hemicordylus capensis. Next base: position 214,887,986 of record NC_069661.1, on the reverse strand, counting down.
AGGGGTTACAGGTAAAAAAATAATAATTTAATATAATATAAGTCACTGTACACATATTCAGTTTGGCACTATGTATAGAGAATCAAGGCTTGTGAATACTGAGCTGAAGCTTATGAGCTAGGATTGTATTCATTTGCTCTTACTTTGCTTCTTATGATAAGTGAGTTAAATGTGGTGTCTTAATAATATGGTTATTAATGGTGAGTTTGTCTTTGAATCAGTGTGAAATCCTTAGTATTAAGGCCCACTGGGAGTTTCTTGCTCTCTTTCTCTTATTTTAACTGTCTTTCTGAAATACTAGAATATATCCAAGCAGTGACACAGTTTACTCTGAATATCCTTTAATTATTTCCAGAGTATCTGGGAAAAGCCAAATTCTCCATTTATTTTTAAAACTTCTGTAATAGTGATGCTACAATGCATAGTAGAGAATTAGATAGGCACTTCTGTTTAGTTTTCCAAGTACACTTCCACATAGTATTTGGGTATTTCATGAGCCCCAGCATACTGAAATTTGTAGTTTTCCAGCATTTTTTGGTCTGGCTACGTCCACTGCTAAATAGTTTTTGAAATTTTAAAAGATTAATGAGCTTGACTTATATTTTTCAGCTGATATTATAGTAAAGTTATCTGAAAGATGGGTGTCAGATGCTTCGACAGGGGGCGCAATTTCAGTGCTTGCCCTAGGCACTATTTTCTCTAGATACGCTTCTGACCCTTTGTCATGTCCAGTAGCTTTCTCAGTTCCTACCCCAAGCACACTGCTTGAGCAAGAAATTCTACAAGTCTTTACTTCAGCCATTTAGTTCCAAGAAGATTTCTGTTTTCCCCCTTACTTTAGAACCAGTCTTCATCTGGTGCTTCTGCAATACATTTGCCCCCCTAATCTAACACACAGATACAGTGGTCCCTCGCCCTACGAACTACTCGACTTACGATGTTTTCGAGGTACGAATGACAAAAAAGACCGGAAGTTGTTGCCGTTTTAGATGCGGCTTACTCGACCTACGAATTTTTAGATGCGGCTTCCTCGACTTACGAATGTTTTCAGACCTCCGTGGATGCGCTCTTCGACTTACAAAAATTTCGACCTCCGAACGTGCGTTCGGAACGGATTAACATCGTAAGTCGAGGGACCACTGTACTAGTTTTCATTCCTGTTCCAGGTCTCCTGTCTATTTCTGCTCATTCCTCAAGCCAGACAACTCAATAATTGTCTCTTTGGGCTCTGCTTTAGACTTCCTGGCATATCTGCTGCAGACCCTGGATTGTGCTAATATACCTGCAACCAGCTGAGGATCCCAGATATGAAGCAATATGTCTCAAGCAACAGCTGCACTGACACAATGAATAACAGCATATGTTAAAATTTTTATTTATTTATGTAAACTGCTCAGGGCAGTTTACAACAAATTTGCATCTACTTTTTCCTCTTGGCCGAGGTGGAGAGAGGCTAACTGGTGGAAAGGAAAAAATGCATGTAGCTAATATATACAGTATTTAAATCTGGCATGCCCAAATATTAAAATGGAACATTCAACTAGATATGGCCACTTTGAGGCCTCACTGATCTCTCATTTAGTAGAAGTTTTCATTGCACAAAACAGCAGCACTTTCCCTGTATGTTTTGAGTCCTCTAAATCACTTTATAGGCCAAAGTAGGAGATACTACCCAGAATACACACACATGCGCACACACACACACCCCACTCTGTAAAGTGAGCACCAGTTCCATTGAGGAAACCTGTTCTCTTCTCTCTAAGCACTGTGTATCTTCACCAGTCAGGAGATGTTCACACACAGCAGCTGCAAACTACACTTAAGAAGGCTTAATTTAATACATACTCTTGCTCTAGGGAAATCATTTATGCATTGGGATCACCCAACATTCTAAGATCTGTAATCTAAACCAGCAATCAAAGCCTTGCCTGTGTATATCTACCTTTCACCACTTCCCAAAACCAAACTGCCCAATATGTCTTACCGTTATTTACATATATTACCATAATATCTTACCATTATTTCCTCACCCTCAAATCATTTCAATGCCCATCATGCCAATAAACTGACTTTCAGGCTCCTTATACAGTGGCATGTTGAATTTCCTTACCTAACATGCCACCCTAATTTCTTCCCTTCCTTTCCTCGTTCCCAATGTTATTTTAATTCTTCTTCAGACCAACCTCTGCTTACAATAATATCCCTTTCCTAGATGTTCTCTCACACCTTGTTCTTTTTGGTCATAGTTCCAAGAACATGAATCACTATATTAGTTAATAGTAGAATATTCATAACAAATCTATACCTGTTACGCATAATATAGTTTCTCTTCTTGCCCCTTACAGCAGTCAGGGAACTCTGTACCACAGCTCCTCCAGACAGGAGTCCTTTTCAAGATTAATGTCTCCCACATTTGCCATAAAAACCAATTAAATTTATCACAGAATTGTTCATAACCTTGTTCATAACAGTCTTTCATAAAATGGAATAGATGGCAGTCTCCAATAGAAACTAGAAGGCATCCAAGCAACTAAGCACCAGTGTTCTCTATTTTTTCTCAGCTGTGTGCGGAATGAGTTTTTTCTTCTTCTTCTGTGAGGCAGTATCAAGGCAGTGTGTGTACACATGCATTCAGAATGCAGCCTTCCTGATTCAACCTGAGCGGGATCTAAGATTAACTGAGCAGGCATTAAAAACGTGTGAGCACGCACACACGCCTTAGAGGAAATACTGCTAAGCACTACCAGCACACACTAATTCATCAGACATAGCTATGAACAACATATTAGAAGCAGCAGAAGGCAACAGGAACTTGGCAAGATGGCTGCAAACAAATGAGGAGCATGCACTCCTGCAATACTCCAATAAGATTTAATATGCAAGCTAGAAGAATTGCCAAAGGTAACGATAACAGAACTTACTAACCTTCTCGCAAGCTGTGGTAAGAATCCTGAGCCAAACCTATGTTCTTGCCTCCTTTTGACACAATTTCTGCAAATGGCACAATCCCACCATAGGTGGGTTGGAGGGTTTTGGTTTTGTCCAACATGCTAGAGAAAGCACCAGGACCAAGATGTCTAAGTCTGTGTAAAGATGTTTAATCTTCAGACCAGGACCAGTATAGATCTCTCACAAAGCCCTTTCAGCCCCTTACTCTCAGATGCCAGTTTACAGCTAGAAGTTGATCTCATGCCAGGGGTCAAGCAGACAGAGGAATCTAGACATCCAACCTCTGAAGACCAGAATATGTGAGCTCCTAGCAAAAATGTGCCTCTTCATCAGCAGTGGTTTCAGACACAGAAATGGCCTCCCTCCCCCAAGAAGGGGTGTATGTATGTGCACACAGTAAGGGACTAAGGAGGACTGAGCCTCAATCTCCACGGCTAGGCATACTGACAGATGGGTGGATTCCTTCATGAAGCTGCCGGCTGTAGCAGCTCACCTCATTCACCCAAAATAGTAAGCAGTTGGTTCATCTACTCAGACCTCAAACACTTGCCAGGCAAGCATCATCACGTGATTTAGATCCAGCCTTCTTTTCTTCCCAGTCCCCACCTCTGAAGCTTAAATTCTGCATTCACAAAGTTGAGAAGGAAATCTCTGGCTCAGCAGGTACTGAATTCTAGCACTTGAAGAAAAACTGCTTGTTTAACCAGACTAGCGACAATTCTCTGCACATTGACAAAACCACTTTAGCACAAGTTGTGGTCTACCTTTTTTTTTAATAGTACAGCAAAGCATTTTGTCAAGACAACACTTTTCTATCATAATATGAATGAGTATCAGTTATGTAAAACATACATCAAGGGCCTTGAATTGGTTGATTGATACTATTCATTGCAGAACACGAACCAGCAGCAAGAGGAAAGGCTTGGCATCTCTCGATATTTTCATCCACTTGCTTGATCCTCGCCATCATAGGAAAGGCAACATGTCCCTCCTCTCCCTCATGCCATAACCTCTGAAATCTGATTTATTGGAAAGTATCCAGTGGGTCACCTATTCGAATTTCAGCTTTACTTTTTAAACAAAAAATCCTATTTCTAGAGTACCTATAGAATGTGTTTGTCTGGCTTGAATTTGAAAACCTCTAAGCAAGGAAATTTCATCTGCCCACAGCTTCATAATATCAAACACATTTGATTTATCTTCACAAGCAAATGTTTTGTTAGAAGTTGCATTATTTTATTATTAGTATATTCAAATTAATTATTGATTATTAGAAAGATAATCAATATTTCTGTGTGACAAAAATAGGGAATTATTCCAAATCCTACTACTGGTAAAGAAGGTATGGAGCAGTTTCATCCCTGGGAATTAAGAGAAAAAACAAGTCTCGTGTCTAGAGACAAGACTGGGGATCCGAATGAGGCCACACACTAACAGGTATTTAAGTTCTCTTTGTGTTGTATCTCAATTTGAAACTGAAATCCACCAAAATTCAAGATCTATCCAAATGACTGCACCCAGGTAACTGTGAACTTCAAAAGATATTTATTCGTTAAAAAGCTACCCCTTAAAGCTACCTTACAAATTGGATTACTTGAACCCTTAAAGCATTTCAAATTATTAGTGTGCATACTACTTAAACCTGAGGTGTTCCAACCTGGCTGCCCACGATGACCTTCAGAAAGACGGAGTAAAACTCTTAGGTATGCAGCATTGTACATGCCTGCCCAGAGCTTATATACTTATCTTTCCAGGCAACTGGCTGCAGCTGCTCAAGCAGCTCAGGAGCTTCCTAGCCATGACAGACAGGTGGCCAAAGAGAAACTCCAGTTGCAGTTTCTCTCAGGGATGGGGGGTGGGGTGTCAATCAGCCTGGGAATCTGGATCTCTGCCCAGTTGCTAAAAGGATCTATAGCAGTCCCTGCCCCCATATTGTGTGTTTGTGCGCACACACGCACTCACTCTACACTGCCACCCTCACTTTTGGCAGAGTGTCTGCATAAACTGAGTTTAAATTATCATGAACTGTAGATGCAAGAATAGCTGCTGCAGGCTGGAAAACCCATCTGAAGACATCAACACACATTCTGAGCTCTTTCCCCACCCCCACTTCCTTTTCCATGTCATTGTCTCATTACCTCACAAATCTTATGCTGCACTTTTAAATCTTTCAACTGCCAAAGTCTGCTCTGAACAGCAAGACTGCCACTCCCCTTCTACTCTATTTGAAGTGCAGCCAAGATTCAACACACAACCCCGATCTATTACATTTAGCAAAATGTGCAATGTTGAGGAAGACACTTGCTTAGTAGATAAGATGGCAAATTCAAATGCATAGACGCTGTCACCACCTCATACCTTTCTAGAGCCGCAGTTGGATTATTTCCACAGCTGCTTAACTCACTCTGAGCTATGTCACCTTGATATAGCTGCTAACCCAATACCCTCAAGAGGGGACTAAAAGGCCAATTCAAAATTAGAGCCCCCATATGGGAGCTGCTGAAAAACAATTTCTGTAACATAGCACTCCACACAAGGGTTATCACATTTGAAATCTGCTTACCATGTCGATAGCCTGGTCACATAAAAAGTCTCAGTGCAAGCCCCATGTATTCCTGGACTTTATTAACAAAGCATCCAAGATCACCCATCCCTGCCCCCAATTCTGAACCAGCGTTTGAGGACTAACAAACTTAAGTGGAATCCAGACAAGATGGAGGCGATGTTGATAGGTAATCCCCAAGTCTGTTATGTTCAGTGTTCCCTCTAGCAGGGATTCCCAGATTTTGTTGAATCCCCAGTCAAAGATCACTGCAGCTGGGCATGCTGGAAGTTGTAGTCAACAACATCTGGGAATCCCTGCTAGAGGGAACAGTGGTTATGCTGTGCATGTTTTAGGAAGAGGATTACTAATTCTCATCAGAGCAGGTACAGAGCCTAGAAGTGTTCTTGGATAAGCAAGTAGCAACAATGGCCAGTTGTACCAGTTCAGGCTGCGAGTTGGTTGCCTGCGGCCAGTGGGCGTGGCTATGGCACTGGGTCTGGCTGGCCACCCGCACTACTCACACCTGTGCAGTGCGACCCATGAGTGTCACAAATGTGTGACACCACATCTTTGCAACGCTCGCGCCTGCACAGTGTAACTCATGAGCATCGCAAATACATGACATCATGTGCTTGCGATGCTTGCAAGTCACACTGCACAAGCACAAGCAGCCAGCCGGGCCCAGCCCAGGACCAGAGACTTTTCTGCCATCATGTGAAGTGCAGATCAATGGGGGTGGGGGGCCTCCAAAGCTGTGTAGGTCCAGGCTACAAAAATGCCTACGTGTGCCACTGCACCATGCTGTTCTAAACTTTCACAGCTTCAGGAACTAAATACTGTAAAGCATTACACAGAGATGCAGCAATCGCAGAAATGCCACTGTTCACAGGAAGGTGTAAACACTTTGCAGAACTGGTTGCAGAACTGCACTATTAGCCTGTCAGCTTCTGGGCTCAATTTTAGGTTGGGGTGTTTTCATTTTTTTAAAAAAGTATTTTTATTTATGCACACTACAGAATGCAACAGAAAGCACAAAGAAAAATAGAACGAATGTCAAGAATAAATGTCAATACACGACCATTACAATACAGAAGTGCAACAGCTCAGATTGCCACCAGGCGTCTTTCCTGTCATAAACTGTTGTATAAAGACACTCTGCTTTAGCAATCTATTCTATAGTGACATAGGCATAAAGGGGTGCCATACCACACAAAAAGCATTTGGCATAAATTTGAATATTCAATCAATCAAACATACATACACTCTCACACACTTCTCTAGGTATAATCACTTAAGAAACACTATTGACAACTTTGAAATTATTGAATTTGCCAAATACTACACTGGCATCCATGCATTGTTATTAATGAATTTTATGAAATAATGCTGGACATCTGAACTAGCAGTGAACATGTGCAGCAGTGCAAGATCCAGTCTACAACTACGCTGTCACTTGAGCTGGAGAAAGAGTGATTTTCGCCTATCTTCTCTTGCCCCTCATGCCATACATGTCACCAAGAGATGTCCCTGAGGGTTGAATAACCCTTAAGGACATATTTTGGTGGCACAAAAATGGTTTGAGAAAGATGGGAAGATTGGCAAAAGTCACCTTTCCCCCACTCAAGTGACAGCACATCGGTATAATTTGGTACTCACACTGCTACATGTGTGCAATGCCAGTCCAGATGTCAGCCAAAGACATTGTAGAAATGAAATGTTTTCCAGGGCAGGGAAGGGGGGGAAGAGTATGAGAAATTTTTCTGGAAATATTTATTTACACCCCACATCTCTGTGAATCATCCCATCCAAGGTTTCTTTTTATGTAGGAGACTAGGATTTATTTTGAAGTAGAATAAAGTATTTTACACTGCTTTTTAAATGTCTAATATTTGTACTATTCTGTTTTGCAAGAGAGCAACATGCAAAGTTAGAATCAGGAATAGTTAGGTTTCATAAGCCAATTTTCAGGAACCATTTTTGAATTTGTTTGTGGACTGTTGCCTTTCCAATGAGACAGCCCAGAAAGAATGCCCAAAACTTTGTTAATTTTCTTTAAATTATGTTGAGTTTTGGAAACTGTATGATTCAAATCAGTCATAAAAGTTTATTCCTGCTTTCCTTTGCCACAGGGAACAAATATGTACACACATCAGCTTGTAAAAAAACCTTTTATTCCCAACAGCTAAAATTGGTAAAGTACATATAAAGGTGTGTAGGTGTAGAAAGAGAATAGCTGGTCTAATAAACTGTGGTATTCCACTCTGGGTTTCTCAGGAAGCATTAATTTCTGCAAATAGATAAGAACTATTTATGAGAACTAGACAGGAAATTCGATGTATGTATATGTCTCAATGACTCCTTATTCTGCTTCAGAGACAGGCAAAGCATACAAAATTCTGCTCCGCTATAAGCAATTAACTTTGGGGAAACCACAGTCTTAGTTGCTAATACATAAAATGGAATTAAAATGTGCTTCATAAACTTCAAAGTAAAAGTTCTAGATATAACAATTAACTGGAAATTAACTGGAATATCTTAAGTCACTCTGAAAGAACAGGTAACAATATAGGCCCTCCATACAATATTATGTCCTGGGACGTTATGAACACCTTAAGAAGTGACCCAAATAGTGATTAATAACTCTAATAAGGAACCTAGTCTGTTCTCTTATTCATGTCTGACACTTCCAGATGCAGAAAGCATTAGGAGGACCACAGTCAATTCTCACTACAAAACTGACTTATTTAAAAAAGCAATGCCAAATATGCCACTGAAAAGGTTTTTCTGAAAACAATGAAGTTTTTCTATAAACATTTCTCAAACCTCAGAACCTACTCATGTAGCTAGTTTGCCCAATGAGGTGCCATTACTAAGATAGTGAAAAACTATCTGATACAATGTTTTTCATTTCATTTCTTCCCTCTATAAAAAAAAATTCCACATCCTCCTTCACTAACTATATTTCCCTTTTCTCCATGAATGTACTGTTCTTCATCAGTTCCCTAATCGTCTTCTCAGTTTCTCTTCTCTTTTGGGTCTCTGCCACATTAGTTAATACCTTTTCTAATTCTACATGCGAACAGACTGCTTTTCTCCTTATGTACAATATCTTTGTCTATAAAACAAGCAGCTCAAGCTGCTTTGAGGGCTCTTGGAAGTAGAAGAATAGAATAAAAGTGGCAGGGGTGGGGAGAGGGAGATCAAAACTGAGTGCTTGGTGCACTAGTACCGTTCAGTGTTCTCTCTAATCTTTTTCAGTAGTGAGTGGAATGAATTTTGTTCTGGGCGGCAGTACCAAAGCAGTGTGTGCACATGTGCCACTATAGTTACAACACCTACACCAACACACGCAGAGTCCATTTGTCTCAATATAAATGTGCCTCTAAGAAACCCCTATAAAAGTCAGAAATGTACATTCAGCAATCAGTTCGAACATAAAATAGGGAAAAGTGTGTGTGGGCTGCAATGACTGTACCAATTTCCTTAATAAATATTTCTTAAAATAGCCTCCCAGTAATACATTTGCAGTATAGTGTAAAAATAACATTGGATTTAAACTATTAGATACTTTCACAGAACTACATGTGAACCAAAGAATGTTGTTCACACTTTATTCTACAGGAATGGAATTATTTTAGTCATTTTAGTCAGTTCAGGTTTGGTTTTGTTTTTTCGCCAGTTCAATTTTATTACAGTCATTGACCAGAAAAAAAGAACATTAAAAATACATATATCAATATAACAAATATAAAATAAAATAAAAGAACATGATTATAATTAACATTGGTAAAATAATAAACTAAGGAGTATTCATAACCTCCAGATGTATCCTACCCACAACATAACAAAATTTGGCAACCTTCCACAGTCATTTTAGTCATTATACATATTTCTTTTTAAATTAATATTGTATGTATAAGGGTAGATTTTCAAAAAGAGATCCAGGGGCAATCCGAGAAATTACAGGCTGGTTAGCTTAATGTCCATTCCAG